>NC_081405.1:82780687-83097960 GCF_030272615.1 Cryptomeria japonica | reverse complement strand
TATCTATTTCTCCATCTGTACATCTCCATCTATTTATCTCCCTCTTCTTCTCTCACTTTATCTTCATGTTTATCTCTATCTTCCTCTTTCCCCCTCCCACCATATTGATAGGAACTTGATGCATTGCATCTCTTGTTTATCTTGTATAAGTTACTTAAATATATCTAAAAACACATTATTTTATTTCTTTCCATCAATCAAATAGCTTTTTATTTGAGAAATATATTCAAACTAATCAAATAAAACAATATTTGCTAAAGTGGCTCAAAAACTTGAATTGCATGGAGATTGTCCCAATCATATCCATGACATGAAATTTGTGTCACTTTAAACAATTCCATATAAACATAAACATAAAATACAAAGTTAACTATAAGGAGGTGTCAAAAATATTTAAAGTATTATAAAAAAATTTTACATTATGTATTGAAATATCTCAAACTTAAAATATAACAATCAAATTGAATGATGCTAAAAAAAAAAAATCCACCAAGAATTAATTCTCTCGAATACCAGACCTATTATACTTTAAAAAAACATTCAATCAAACCTCAAACAAATTTAATAGAAACAAATTCGATCAAAATTAATTGTCATTAAGTTATAATGATAAAACTAACAAGGACGCAAAGCGTCAAGTTCCTGCCATTAGTATGAGTAGTTTAGAGTAAATAAAAATAGAGATAAAGATAGAGGGAGAGGAAGATGGAGAGAAATACATAGAGAGATAGAGAAAGGTAGAGGAAAAGATAAAAATAGAAAGAGAGAGAGAGATAAGGAGATGGATAGATAGATAGAGAGGAAGAGGTAGAGGGGGAGATAAAGGTAGAGAGATAGAGAAAAAGAGAGATAGATAGATGAGTATACAGGGAGTGGAAGAGATTGATAGATATAGAGGGAGAGGGAGAGGGGGAAATAGAGGGGGAAATAGAGGTATATGTGGCAATATGATAAAAGGATAGAGAGAAATGGATATAGAAGGACATAGAGAGAGGGGGAGAGCTAGAGAGAGATAGGTAAAACTAGTATTATCTATTTTTTAAAACTATATTAAAGAGTGGATAAATTTATAATCAAGATATCTTAAATTAAAAGGTCACAAAGGACTAATATCCATTAGTAACTAGTGCTTGAAATAGGTTGTTGATGTAAGAGCCAATATGACTTATAGAATATTGACTTTGAACTCTTGAGTGCTCTTTGTGATTAATAAGTTGTCTTAAAATGATGGATGTGCATGATTCTTTGCTTTATTAAAATATTATAGGGTGATGTCATTCTTTGAATTTCTTAGGTTTACAAATTAAAAGTTTTGATGCAAGAGTTATTGAGTTATAATAAGTAAGAAGATAATCAAATTGGACCAATTGGCAAATTGGAATTTTGCAAAAGTGAATATTCAAAAGTATGATGTTGCTTTTTACAGTGAAGTTAATTTGGTCAACCTTTGGGATAGTTGCCTTTAATCGTTCTTGGTGTTATAAAAATTATGAAGCCACTATAAATATAATTAGAATATTGGTTGACTCAATTTTATTACATATCTTCCCATGACTATTAGTTTAGAATATTGGTCTTTTCTCCTTCAATTTTAGCATACTCTACTCGCCTCTAGAGTTAGAGAAAGGTAATTATGTGACCTATAACTACATGTGACTTGTAAATTGTTGAAGCACCTCCTTTGAAGACTAATGGTTACTTTAGTTGTGAAGTATGTTTGCAAATGAATCTATATGGTAAAATTACATGAAAATGCATTTTTAATTCTTACACATTTATAAGTGCATCTACCTCTCTACTAGATATTTATGGTGTTTAAAAATTGTCATAATATTTTATGATTAGATTTTTCCCTTCTCTTACCCACTCTAAAAAGACTATACATTTTTAAATATTTATACTTTATTTACAAATAAATAAAATTTATATCATATCAAACACGAATTCTTAATCCCTCCTTAATTTCCATTATTAAATAACCATATCACCCTTTCCATTGATAATTTAAAAATAATCATAATGAAATAGGAAGTAGACTTCCAAACAAATAATAAAATAATAAGTAGAAAACTAATCTTAATTTTGATAAATTCAAATTATTTAATTATTAATTTTATGAAAAATAATTAAATAATAATAATAATGATATCTTAACATCCAAGACATTATGATATGTGAATATAAATTTTTTTTAATCTTATAAATAAGATAACGATATTAATGTTTACAAATAAATTAAATATAATTACAAAATATAAAATATAAAAATAAATCATTACAATCTTAAATTTAAAAAATGTAAATAATTAAAATTAGAAATATTATTATCCATACAACTTATTAATTGATAGGTACATTAATAAAAAAAATAAGATATAAGATATATAAATAAATAAAATATCTTAAATGTAAGATAAATAGCATTAGAGTTGCATGAAATAAACAAGGAACTAGCTGCCTAAATCAACTTTAAACCTAATTTACACACAATTTAGATTCGGTGAGAATTCATATCCATTTGTCAACCTGCGATAATGAATGCATGTTCATTTTGCGTGCCATTGAATACACTTCAATAAAAATTACTTGCCCGTGATTCTATAGTGAAAAAGAGATCATATGCCTATTCTAATATTACTCTAATTTAAATATATTTATTCATTAAAGTAAACATAAAAAATAAAAATAAAAACTACTTAACTTTTAGATCATTTATAAAACCTAAAATAAATATGATAACTTATAAACTATTCATTATAAAAATTTCTTAATAATCCATTTATCCTCCAAAATCCACTAACATATGTTTCAACTTAATTAAAAAATATAAATCAAAATGATTATATAAATTAAAATGATTTAAAAAAAATGATAAATCAAATGGTTTAATTTCTTTTAAATTTATCTATTTTGTAGTATAAAATTAACATTTAAAAATATTAAGATGTATTAACTAATTTTTAGTGTGAAGAGGTGGATTTAAAATTTAATCAATAAGAATATTATAAAATATATGTTTATATCTATTTTAAGTTAATCAATTTAATTAATTACTAACATTTTCATTAGCTAAAAGGAATTTTTTAAAGAGCCTCAACTTTGTACAAAGAAAAAAAAAAATAGGAAAAACAAGATATTCAATGTGTCAAGGTTAGAGATAGAGATAGAATAAGAGTCATTTTTTTTATTATTACATGGTTAATAAAATGCATCAAAATTATGGTTTTCATTTTAAATTTTGAATTATATAGAAGAGTTTTAATAATATAGAAGAGTTTTTTTGAGACACCAACGTTATAGTTTTCATTTGAAACTTTGAATTGTATAGAATATAAAATGTTTTATTACAAAGTTAGAGTTTTCATTTCATCATTTGATTTGATTATATAGTTATAAAGTTGAATAGTCTCTAAATAAAAATATTAAAAATAAAATCAAACGATATTCAAAATCTTAAAGCTAAAATTTTAACTTTTACATTAAGAGTTGCAAGTAAAACCAAACTTTAAAAGTTAAAAATTAAATAAAACTTATTAAAAATTGTAAAAAGTGAATTCTATTTTTTTAAATGTAATTAAAAAATAAACAAATATTTATTGTCATTGTATTTTCTATTTAAATGATAATTATAAAATATGATTCTTTCATTAGTACTACAAATTATCATACAAATAAATTTAAAAATCTTTGTACAATTGTAATTGCATTGCATAAATAGCATTTTTATTAAATTATTTTTATATTGCATGAATAAATAATTAAAATAGATGTTAAAATTGATTATAATTATTTTTGAATCACAATTCTTAATAAAGATAAAAATTAAAAAATAATAAATTTATAAAATCAATATTAACAAATTATAAAATATTATAAAATTGAACTCTACTTCAAACAAAACATTTTAAAAAAATAATAAAAATTTTAAATTTTAATTTTTTATCTTTTATATTTAAAATTATAAATAAAACTAAATTTTAAAAAGTAAAAAAATGAAATACAAAAAATTAACAAAATTTAAAATTCGATATTTCTAAAAAGAATATAATAAAAATTTAAATATTTATATTTGTTAAATTTCCTTTTTAAATAATTATTATTAAATATAATTTAATTATTGGTAAAAATTATAAAAATAAAAATATTTATTATAAATTTAACTTTATAATCCAAATGTAATAGAGGTGGCTTCATTTAAAAAAAGCAAGAAAGAAATGCTTTAAATAATGGGAATTAAGTGTTTTTATTATTTATTTATAGATAAAGTACATTAACATATCCCATCGACATTTTGGTTATTAATGAGATTTGAAACGTATTTATGTAAGCTAGCAAATTATCGAGTCTCATAGGGAGCAAATTACCGGATAAGCGATGGTGAGTACGAAAACGATAGTGAATGGCGGTCAGTAACTTTGCTATTTCCACTTTTAATTTATGTGCTCTCATAAACTATGGGGACGGAAACCGAGATTAATCACTAATGTAATGGATGCATTAAATTTGTGACAGCTTTTAATTGTAACAGTACATAAAAATTGTGTTATTTTTGTTGATGAAAATTAAATTTTATGCTTATAAAAATTCATATAGATCAATCACAACACAAAGAAGTCTTTTTTAAAATATTTTTTATTAAAAAATAAGTAAGTTAACTTTTGAAAAAAGAGATATTTATTTTAGTTTGAAAAAATCTAAAAAATTGATTGGCTGAAAACACAATGTTTAATCACTATTTAATCACTATGCATAAATATTCCTGCCATGGGCAAAACAATAATAAGGAATTTAACACATACTAATTCCATGCTTTGAAAATTTCCCCTATCTATAAAAGTTTAGAGGAATTTTTTGAATGACATATTATATGGGAAGACGCGGTTGTAGGTTAAACTTGTTTAACGGTAAAATAGGTAGCGTGACATCCAAGAAAGGTGAAGATAATGTCGGGAGGAAAAGATAACGTTGTAAGAGATATATTTTAATGAGAATTGGTTAAGCGGGGGTTCCCATTCAAGAATATTCTAGAAAGTAGAGTTAGGAGATTCTCGGAATCGAATTGGTATATATTAGTTTTTTTGAATATTTCCTCCCACATTAATACCTATCCATTTCCTTCATTTTCAAGTTTCAATGCTATATTAAATACATGGTGACTTGAGATGTGTTAGCTCTAAGGATTATAATAAATATCTCAAACATAAATGTGGAGGAAAGGGGTATTGAATTTTGTGTTTAAAGGGTGAACAAAGTTTAGTGTGGTAATTAAATATTTGTTTTATCTTAAAATCAAAGTAGTATAGGGATAATGTTGAATATTTGTTCTTTGAAATGTCTTGTATTTATGAATTTGATTTGATATTCTATACAACTTTGTTTATTGTTTCGTCTAATTCACCTTTGTGACTTCTGCTTTCTCTTATATATTGGACTCATGTTATTTAACAATTCTTTTGAAGGATTGTTGTTAGTGTCATGAGAAGATAAATTCTTCTAGATCAGTCCGCAAAAACTTGGAAAAAATCAAAGACATCTTCTCTTTATATGTGCATATGCTCCTAAAATATTCATATAGATCGAGATTCCTTTTAGTGTACCAATTAAATTGTTGTAATGCAAATGATATGTCAATAATCTTGGAAGAGGAGATGTGAAATGAATTCAAGTGAATGTCTTTCAATACTAGCACATATCATCAAATTTTGATAAATGTGTGTTTGGTCTACACATGGTGGGAAAATAAAGGGTGATAGAGTACCAAAAATTAAACTTAGATTTAAAAAAGGTAAGTGTCAAAGTCCATGACTATGGGTTTGAACCTCTTATGACATAATGATCCTAGGTGGGCATACAATCATATTGCAGTTTATAACCAATTTATCAATGATAGACTTATAAAGCATTGAGAGCGGGGGGGTGAATCAGTGACACCAAAAACAATACTAATTTAAACATTGACCGGTAGATATACTAAACAAGTTTACTAAACACTATGCATGCAATCCAAAATGATATTAAAGCATCCACAATAAGTAAAACATCCACCATAACACAAGTGTTTATATGTGGAAAATCCAAATGGGAAAAACCACGGTGAGATGGGACTCACAAGTTAACTATCTGCAGTAATAGGTAACTGATCGATTAAGGTCTACAAAAGTGCTCTGCTAGGAGCGAATCTTGTTAAAGATCCCAAAGCTTTGTTAGGAGCTATAACCTGTTAAAGGTAGTATCCTGTTAGGAGTAACCTCGGTAGAGGATTTCTGAATCCAAACTAATGGATCACCTTGTTAAAAGATTTGTACAATGAAGCTTGTTAGAGCTTACCCGGTTAGGGGATTTGACTGTTGTAGTGATTAGAAAACAACATGTGGTGTGATCTAGAAGTAGCACAACTTGCTTGAGTAGATCCTCTTTTGCGCACTCAAAACTGTATCACCAACATACTCTGCAATGCCTTCAACAACTTAACACTTCTATCTTCGCATTAAATCATCTGATATCATATCTAGAAAATAGTTCATCATAATGTCATTACATAGACATTTAGATTTCATGTCAACCTTAGAAATTATATCACAATTTCCTAGGTGCAGTGTATCTGGACAATCAAACATAACTCATCACAAATTACCGCCAAAATTAGCGGTTAGGTTAACTCATCACACCCGGTGATAACTCATCACACAATTAATGAATACCGGTCGGAACACCGATACCGGTTGGAGTTAACCATATCAACATGTAAACCGATTGTCCTTCTTTGCTTCTTTGATAATCTCCGTTGGATCTTCAAGTTGGTGTCAAGTCATTCTTGTCTATACAGGTTGTCTACATGTACCGGTTTGACACTCTCTAAACCATCATAAACAAAACTTTTAATACCGGTTGCAATACAAGTAACTTTTATAAGTAATACCGGTAGACAATGTGAACATATGTGTGTGTGTACATGTTCCATCAATGACAACATATGAAGCCATTCATTACAATCATCATCAAGCCAACAATCAAAGGTGTTTTATATATAGATGTAATAAATACAAAGCTTATGTGAATGTATAAGCTAGAGGATAAATATTTTCGGAGTGTATAGAAATAAGTAGATATGGTAATGAGTCCAATTTTGTACAATATTGTGTGATTTATTAATATGTACAATGTATTAAATAATTTCTTTAAAATGACATAAAATTGAATGGGAATTTAAGATATGGGTATATGCAAATTTCATCTAAACATTTTACATCTACTTTGATGTGCATATTGTTAAAAAAAATGGTGTCTCAACCTTGCAATTAAGGGAGAGGACCTAGTAGTCATGCACCCTAACTTCGCACTTCTCAAAATCCTACGTGGAAATTTCAAATCACTCCCAATTTTTTACAGTAGCTTACATGGCAAGTCCCCTGCTTATAACTAAGGTTTCAGGGCCACATCATCAAGTATGGTGCCACATCAGCATGCTTTTTGCCAAGGTGTCCAAAACAACCCCCCAAAAAAGTGAGACCAATAGGCGTGCAAAAGAGGCCCCAATACTTGTGTAGCTAATGTGGCATCACATGATTGGTTACTTTTCTCAACTATTGGTACATTTCCTAACAATAATAACTTTAAAGTCACAACTATTGGTGCATAAACACACAAAAATTGATATTTTATGTTTCAAACAATATTTTTTATTTGTACTACTATTGGAGCAAAAAGTATCAACAACCCTCACAACAATTGGCACATGATCAACTACTGGTGCTCTTCCCCTACATAAGGTTATATTTATAGCATGTTTACATATTTTTTTGTCGCAAGATCATGCTTGGACTTGAAGATATTAAGATTATGAAACACATTGGTAAACTCATGTTCACCATGCCAAATGATTTTTTTGAGGGATTAAATGAATTTATCTGGTATGCATGATTTCTTTGCATTACTTTTTTTCTCCATCTTTTTTATTTTTTATTTTTTATTTAATGGTTGGATGCTCCAAACATAGAAAAAAATTATACTACATTTTATAACAAATCCTCCATTGTATATCTGATTTTCAAAAGCTTGTGCATAACTAATATCCATTTTACATCCAAGATTTAAAATTATTTGATCTTAGGACATTATCAAGTTGTACGAAGAGAAGATAATATTTACAAGCACATTTAATTCTTAAATAGTTTACAATATACTTTGTTAAGAAAAAAACCCACCAATGTCTTGTTTTTTAATCTACAATAAATTCTAAGCTTAGTCACCAATGTTCTTAACAACTACATCATCTCACCACCCCTCTAAGATTTATTCAATTCTACCTTTTCTAAATTTCTTCTACCATTAGAGGAGAACCCCAATTATGATCCACATTTTTCAATAACTAATATCCACCTATGAGGTATTCTATTTGAAGAGGGGAAAAACTAGCAAGGTGGATTAAGGTGGTTAGTATTCAAACAAAACACTAAAAGATATTAAAACATGAAACATGCATAAAACCACATAAAAACATGAAGACAAATCTTATACCTTTCTATTTTTACCTCTCCCTCGGATTGAGCTTGATGAAGTGGATGATGAGGATGTGCCCTTGATGATCCACTTGATGTGATGCTTGCTTGATTTGGATGTGGATAGATCTCCTTTGCTCAACAAGAATAATAGATCTGGTAGGATTATTGGATGGATTTGAATTGAAAGATTGGAGAAAGAAGAGGAGAAAAGAGCAGCATGATAGTGCATGAGAAGTGGATGATTTGTGAGGAGAATAGGCTCCAATTTATAGATTGGAGAAGGACAATGGAGGGCCAAGATTGATTTGATCATGAAGGGTTGAGATTGATTTTAGATAGAAGGCATGGATCAAGGATACCTTGGGAAAATAAAAAGGAATATAAAATTACTTGGGAAAAATTGGGGAGAAATTTGAATTTCAAATATGAGGAATTAAAAATTCCAAAATAAGGATGCATTGAGGGATTCAAAGAAATTTGAATTTCTTTGAGAGACTCAATGTTGATGTGACATGAGTGGGAATTAAAAATTGAGGGATAATGATAAGCATGATCATGAGATATTCTAGAAGGATTAATTAGGTTGAGTGGGATTAGGAAAAGTGATTTGTAGGAATCACATGACTAGGTTAATTAATTAAAATTAATTAACTGAGTGGGTTTAGAGGAAATAATTCTTGGAGGGGACTTTAGAAGAATAGGGGAATAATTAATTTATTTGATAAATTAATTAATGGACAATAGTGATAGGATTAATTAAACTAGATTTAATTGATTCTAAGAGGAATAAGGATAACACAATTAAATTAATTAATTATGTTGATAGGCTTAAATTAATCAAATATTAATTTTAGGTGTCTACATTTTTCCCCTCTTTGATATAGCATCATGAAATGATGTTATATCAAAGAAGAATAAAACATAGTGGAAGAAAAGGATAAGGACTAGTAGCAGGATGCCCCAGTCATGAGATGAAGACAAATGATGAGGAGTAACGATGACGAGGAAGTAGTGGTATGCCGCCTCGAGAGGACATGTGGGTTCGAAGAACATGGGTGTTCTCTCGAAAGGAATTAGAAGAATAACTGATGAAAGGATGAAGATAATGAAATAGGAAACTAGGATGGGTTAGAGTGTTGTGAATGAAATGAGACAAAGAAATGATAAATGGATTGGATTTCTTGTTGATCAAGTATAGAGAGCAAACCTAGATTTGATATTGCCATGGATAGTCTACACCACTGATTATAAGAACCAGGATGATATGAAGATCCGGGCGTGGATTGACGCTTAGTCAAACAGAAATTCCTTGCACACAATCATGCAAGTGTTGATAAATACTAATGCAGGGTTGTCAGTTCATACAAGGAAGACCTTCAAACACACCATGCCATGAAAACTATGCCCCATTATACACCAGCCAAGACATACCAAGATATAGGATAATCAAGGCAGTCCTGAACAAGTATAGTCCTGGGACACAAGATGAAAACAAAGCGAAAAGCTCAAGCATGCAAACAACATGCACATGGCCAACTTACATCTCTTGCCAAGAGTAGGACATGGATTTGGATAAACTGTTGGACTAGGGAAGGAGACATCCCAATGGGCAGGCAATGGATTGATTGATGGATGACAAAAGACAAGTTGGATGTGCAAGGTTTGCAGATGAGAGGATTGCCACTTGGATTTGATTAGCAAAGTATGGATGGGTACTTGGATTAGGCACAAGTCAGTGCAAGCTCAAGTAGATGGGGGAAGCTCAGTTTGATTGATTGGATAGGATTAGAAGAAGGATAAATGATTAGATAGGATGAAAAGGGGGATGGATGATTGAATAGGATTGGATTTAGGATGGGATTAATGATTGAATTGGAAGAGATGGAGAATATGATTGGATAAGATAGGATTGGATTTGAAATTGGATAGGATGGGGTGGATAGGATTTGATTGACTGGAACCAATGACAAGGGAGAACCGAGGATTGGTAAAAGGATGGATGGATGACTGGATGAAGATATTGTTTGGATAGATGGATAAAGTGGATGTATATGGATAGGAAATGGAGGAATAAAGGATGGAGGGTAGGGTGATGGAGACCCAAGGACTATGCTACAAAGGAGTGCAATGCCCCACACTAGAGGTAGTGGAATTAAGGATGCAATGAATGGTGGATAAAGATGTATGAGGTGGGAGGATAATGTGTAATGAATATGGATGGTAGAGGATTAAGGCTTGTGTTTTCCAAAGCATGCATGCATATACATTATTTTGCCTCTTATATGATCAAGAAAAAAGATAGGAGTGGAGGATTTGTTTTGATAGGATGAGGGCTATGAGATGGAGAATATGGATAGGATAGTCAAGATCAAAGATAGGAAAGGAGAATGGACTTAGATATGATGTAGATGGATGGGAGGATTGCATGGATGAAGCTTGCCCCCAAGTGTAGAGTGCAAGGGGATGATGGGATTACACATGACGCTTGTTTGCCAAGTTTTAAACATGGTACTTACCCAAGGCACCACAAGAAGTGGTTTTCACCATTGGATGAAATGATCTTTTTTTACTTTTTTCTAAATTTTTTTTTTTGAATTTTTTTCTTGATTTTTTTGATTTTTTTGATTTTTGAATTTTTGAATAGTTTGGATAGATAAAGATGAGGATGAGTGGATATGGAATATAATGGATGCGTGAAGGAGGAAGGGAGGACTCAAGCATCTAGTTCCATAGATGGTATCCCTTAGTATTTCTTTGAACTAGAGGTATGCTCATAGATGTTGGTAACAATAATTGGGGAGATGAAATGGATAAGGGATGGAAGATAGGGATTTGGAAAGGATTGGACTAATGGAATGGGATTGTGAAAAGTGGATGGTGGATAATGGATGGGGTTTTAAAGAACTTGTGGAAGATCAACATTGGCACACACCTTGAAGGGTGGTGGAGTAGTGGGGGAGAGTGTTTTGAATTAGATGGGGGATAAAGTGTAGATTTTCGGAAATGAGGACCCAAAATAGAAGAAGGGGATGATGGAGTTGGGATGGTGAATTTTGGGACATAAGGACCCAAAATGGATTTTGAAGATGGAGGAGTGATAAATGGAGGATTGGAAGACTTATGAATGGATGGAGATTTTGGATTAGCAAGTTTGGATGCCAGTTTTGATTTTTCTTTGGGATGCATTGCTTATTTGGGAATCCACATAGTTTTTGATTTTTTCTTTTGGGACCTTTGTTGCCTTTTTTATTTTTCTTTCTTTCGGATCATATTTTTGTTTTGAGCATGTCGTTTGGAGGGGACATGTTGATCCTTTGATTTTTGTGGCTTTTGAGCTTTATGCTTTTTCCAAATTGCTTCCAATAGAAATGGGATGGGTGCATGAGGATGAAGGATTGATGGATTTTATGGATGGGATGGTGGAAAGAGAGTGTTGGGAGGATTCGAGGATGTGTGCCTTTGTTGATCTTTATTAGGGATTATTTGAGGTGATGGGGTGGTGGATGGAGAGATGTAAGGACCCAATATGGATGGAAGGGATGGAGGATTGAGCATCGGAACATAGGGGCCCAAAATGGATGGAAGGAATGAAGGGTTTAACTTTGGAACATAGGGTCCCAAAATGGATGAGGAAGATGAGGGATAACGGGATTTTGATTTGTATGAGGGAAATTTGGATTTAGGAGGAATAGAGGATGTACCAACATCTTGAGCATTATCTTGAGGACACTTATTATTTTGAAAACAAGATGCAAGTCCATTTTGAGGGGGATGAGATGTGGAAGAAAGATTAGGATCTTTAGATGGATTGGGATCATGACATGGAGATTAAGGGATACTTTGTTCTTGACTAGGGAGGGTATCATGAGATGGAGTGGGAGGGGTGATTTGATCATGCGATGGAGGGAGAGGGCTGGATAGAGGAATCATATGATTGTGAGAGGAAGTGGAGGGAATGCCACAATTAGATGGAGTAGAGGGAGATGCATCATGAGATGGAGAGTATTCTATGCTAGCATGCTTTGGAACAAGCTTTTGACATGTTAGGAGTTGTGGGGATTGTGTGATGGAGGAAGATATGGAAGCTTTGATGTGAGTAGATGGGGAAATAGGGGTATCATGAAGTGCGGAGGATTGGGATTTGTTTTGAGGTGGAGGTGATTGGGGTGAATGGAGGACTTGAGGAGACTTGGCCACTTTGCTTTGAGGTGAGGGTTTTGTCTCCTTTGCTAGAATGTCTTGGATAAGATTATGGATGATGGATTTGGAGGACGTGGATAATATGGATTTTGGAGGATTAAGATTAGATGGAGGATTCGGATTGGATGGAGAATTAGGATTGGGATTGGAATTGGATGGAGGATTAGGATAATGGATTGGGGAATTAGGATTAATGATTGGAGGAATATGGAGTAAAGGATTTGGATGGGGAGTAGAGGTAATGAATGCATTGTAGAAGGATGGGGATTGGGATGTAGATGGGGGGAGATGGGGGTATACATATTGGATTAGAGGAGTATATGGATGAGGGATAATATGGAGATATGGATGGGGAATAAGATGGATTTCCCTTGTCGAAGGTAGAGGAAGGATAGGAGATATGGTATAGATTGGGATTAGGTGCAATGTGTTGAGGTGAGATGGATGAATGTATGATAGGTGGGTGGGAGATTATGGGATTAACTTGGTAGGTAGATTCATGAACTTCCATGAGCATCTTCTCATACCAAGCTTTGAAATTCTGGGTAGGCATGTTGAGAGTGAAGGATTAGATTGGAATTGGATGAATATGCTTTGGAGGAGAAAGATTATGAATATTATGTTAAATGAAGATGAGGATTAGAACTTATGATGGATTAGATTTGACTGGATTTTGATTGGATTGGAATTGATTTGAATGGATTGGTCCTTGGATTAGGACTTGATTGGATTGGAATGGTCCTTGGATTAGGAATTGATTGGATTGGTCCTTGGATTAGGACTTGATTTGATTAGATGATTGATTGATTGATTGATTGATTGGATTGAATTGAATTGGATTGAATTAGATTGGATTGTTCCTTGGAGTAGGACTTGATTGGATTTGGATTGGATTGGATTGGATTGGATTGGATGGGTCCTTGGATTAGGACTTGGCTTGATTGGATTTGGATTGGATTGGTCCTTGGATTAGGACTTGATTGGATTGGATTAGATTGAATTAGACTATATTAGATTTGATTTGATTTGATTGGATGATTGATTGATGAGGGAATGGATAACTGGATTAGAAAGATGAATTAATTTGATTGATTGGAATTTTGGAGATTTGATTGGATTAGAGGGAGAATGGTTATGGAAGAACAAATAGATAATAGGAAGAATAAAGGGGGAGGCTCCCCAAAGTTGAATGAATGATTTGGACAAAAAATATTGGTTGAGGGAGGATAATTATTTGAGTGGATGAAAGTGGATTGGGGATTGGAGAATTTCTTGGATAGATAGAAATGGATAAAAGATTTGATGGCAAGATGGAATCTAGAAAGAGGGATGATTGATTGGTTGTGGGGGATGGACTTGGCAAGAGATGTCAAGTAAAGAAAAAATAATGGTCAAGAGAAGTTAGACTCAAAAGACACTCATGCTCATTCATAATATATCCTATGGGAAGAAAAGACAATAGTCAATGGATCCCAATTGGTTTCCCAGCTATGCTTACCCAGAGCGGACACTTAGATGCTTGACCCCATTGGCTCCCCTCCACGACATTCACTTCTCTGGGGAAACCAAGCATTAATTCCCATGAAAACTCCTCATGGCAAGCTATGTGTCTCTACTAAGGGCCGTAAAAATATGGGTGGCTTTGGAGGTCCGACCTCCTACACCAATGACTAGAAGGTTTTTGGCCACTATGCACAAGGTGTTTAATATGTCTTCTCGTTAGGAGCTACCCTTCATAGTTGTGCAAGCACAATTGAGGCTTATAGCCCAACGAAGCACTAAAAACTTAGTAGTCACACAAGCATGATTGAGATCTCTAGGATCCTACTAAGCACTCAATGTGAGAGTGACCTCTCATATAGCCCCAACCATTGACCCTTTAATCATCAATGGCCTATTTAGTATATTGAGTTGGGAACCCCAGGTCTGGGTGTACTCACTTGGGTCATTCCCCTTTTACCTTCTCAAAGAGAAAGTTGGGAGGGAAGGCCCGCTAAGGGTAAGCATGCAACAAACATGAAAAACTTGGAGGGTCTAGATTTTTGATCCTCTAGCTAGACGAGAGCATACTCTCCTACCTTTACGCTTTTCACAAACACAAAAGACAATGGTTTATTTACCCTATAATTAGATCTAGGTGCCTAAGAAAATGATTAAAAGGACACAATGTTTTCTTGTATCTCCTTAGGCAACTTGCAAAACAACTTGATTAGTAGTTTGAAAATGAAGCCTTCAACAAGCGTCCTGCAAAAGACAAAAGAATGACAAAAATATTTTTTTTTAATTTTTTGGGAATGAGTAGAAAAACAAGAATAAAAACTTTTCTACTAATGACAAATGTGGATTTGGAGGAAACTTTGATGGGTAAATGGGGTTTGACTAGGTTTTTTGCCACTTTCTAAGGGATAGGCAAGCATAAAATGGGGATTTTAGAGGAGAGGTGAAGGGATGGAAAAATTTGTCCAAGAGGGACAAAGAAGCAAAAATTGGAGATAGACAATATGGAAAAATTTGGAGGTGATTGGATAAAACTGGAAGAAGTTATGGCAAACCCTAAAAACAGAGAAATGTGGGATTTTGGGCTTCAAAAAGTGGAATTTGGGATAAGGCCCTCAAGGAAGGAAATACACAAAAATGAAATTGCGGGGGATCTAGTGAAGTTTGTTTTTGATTTATCCCTATGGTCGTGCTGATTAGCAGGCGGTCGCGCTGATGTGCAGGCGCTTGCGTCAAAGTAACTAGAGTTCGCGCCCAAAAGTTAAAATTAATTTTTTTAACAAAAACACTCACGCTAATCGCAGAGCAGTCACGCTAAAGAAACAACTGAAAAGAGATAGAAGTGAGAAGATAGAAGAATGAATAAGAGGAAGAATGAGGAGGAGATAGATGAATTTTCATGGCAGTCATGCTGAAGCTGAGGCGGTCGTGCTGAAGCACAGTGAGGCATTAGAAAAAT
Organism: Cryptomeria japonica; assembly: GCF_030272615.1. Lineage (NCBI taxonomy): Eukaryota > Viridiplantae > Streptophyta > Pinopsida > Cupressales > Cupressaceae > Cryptomeria > Cryptomeria japonica. Next base: position 83,082,303 of record NC_081405.1, on the reverse strand, counting down.
CTTGAAATTTCTTGCAGTCATGCCGAAGCTGAGACGGTCGTGCTGATTAACAGGTGGTCATGCACATCTAGAAACGGTTGCGCCAATGTGCGTGCGCTAGCGCTAAAGCGTGAATCCTGCGAGAAACCTTCACAAAAAACTAAATTTTTTGTTCAATTTGGGACGTGGGTCCCTCCGGGCATGCCAGAATGAAGAGGGGAAAAACCAACAAGGTGGATTCAGGTGGTTATTATTCAAAAAAAACACTAAAAGATATTAAAACATGAAACATGCATAAAACCACATAAAAATATGAAGACAAAGCTTATAACTTGTTATTTTTACCTCTCCCTCGGATTGAGCTTGATGAAGTGGATGATGAGGATGCACCCTTGATGCTCCACTTGATGTGTTGCTTGATTGATTTGGATGTGGATTGATCTCCTTTGCTCAACAAGAATAATGGATTTGATAGGATTATTGGATGGATTTTGGATGGATTTGAATTGAAAGATTGGAGAAAGAAGAGGAGAAAAGAGCAACATGACAATGCATGAGAAGTGGATGATTTGTGAGGAGAATAGGCTCCAATTTATAGATTGGAGAAGGACAATGGAGGGCCAAGATTGATTTGATCATGAAGGGTTGAGATTGATTTTAGATAGAAGGCATGGATCAAGGATACCTTGGGAAAATAAACAGGAATATAAAATTCCTTGGGAAAAAGGGGGGAGAAATTTGAATTTCGAATATGAGGAATTAAAAATTCCAAATTAAGGATGCATTGAAGGATTCAAAGAAATTTGAATTTCTTTGAGAGACCCAATGTTGATGTGACATGAGTGGGAATTAAAAATTGAGGGATAATGATAAACATGATTATGAGATATTCTAGAAGGATTAATTAGGTTGAGTGGGATTAGGAAAAGTGATTTGTAGGAATCACATTACTAGGTTAATTAATTAAAATTAATTAACTGAGTGGGTTTAGAGGAAATAATTCTTGGAAGGGACTTTAGAAGAATAGGGGAATAATCAATTTATTTGATAAATTAATTATTGGACAATAGTGATAGGATTAATTAAACTAGATTTAATTGATTCTGAGAGGAATGAGGATAACACAATTAAATTAATTAATTATGTTGATAGGCTTAAATTAATCAAATATTAATTTTAGGTGTCTACACTATTGAATTTAAAATTTATTTAGATTAGTTTATTATTAAAGTTTGGATTGTTAAAATCAATTGTAGATTAGATACATTCTTTGGTTTGAATCTAAATCACTATAAATTTAATTCTATTAGAGATGGATTTAGATTTTTTTTTTAGAATATCTTTATTTATTGTAATGACATTATCAAAATAGAAACTGTAGCGTCCTAAAATTGTGACACTTGCAATTTCGACCACATTTGGGTCTTCACGATAGCGGCGCAACACTGAACCTGAATGGAGACCCCGAAACTTGTTCATGACACCAAAAACTGCATTTTTCAGCACCCTGGCCTGATCCTCCTTGCACGCTGCTGTCCCTAGAGGTGGGACCATGGCACCCAGCGCCCTAGTCCTTCAGGACTAGGGTGCCCAGCGCCCTGGTCCCCCAGGACCATGGCGCCCAGCGCCCTGGTCCCTGGCCCTATTTTGGGCCCGGTCTCTTTTGGGCATCGGGTCTTTAAGTTTGCAAATTGGAAAATAATGTTTCCTGGTCGGCCTAAGGTCGGGAAAATTAGTCTATCAGCCCTAATTGACAAGTATATAAACTACATTTCCTCTCCCATTTGAGGAGGTAGAAAGGAAAGAAGAAGATATATACAAGCAAAAAGGTGAAAACGAGATTCAAACATTCAAGCATTCAAGCATTCAAGCATTCAAGCATTTCTTCAAGCAACTGAGCATTCTAAATCTCCATTCAAGGCTAAGTTTTGCATTCAAGACAAGGATTCAACCATTGAAGAGGAGATCACATACAACATACAACATACTACATACATTACACCTTCGCATGTAAGAATACAAACATTCTTACAACAAGGTATCAGTACTTGTTTACATTACAAACATTCACATTTACAACATTCTCATTTCTTGGTTAATTCCAAAACTGGGGTTTGACCTAAAGGCAAACCCCTCATCCCTAACCCCCCAATCGTCCTCTCTTTTCTGTGTGTAGGTTGCAGGTACGCGGCTGTAATTGAAGATCTGGAATCCTTGTACAGAGACGAACAGATCCCCCTTCGTTTCGTAGATTTTTCGGAGGACCGTGTGCACGTCGGGCGCCATCGTCCCGTCAACTTTCGCTCAAATTTGCAAAACAGCACCGTCTCGACATTTTACTGCTAATTCTAGGTCCACAGCTTCATCCCGTATCCCTATCTCTGTTTATAAGTGAATCTTTCTTTCTTCTACATGCATTCCTAGTTCAATCTTTCTATCTACATTCTTTACAAAAGAGGGTATCCTTGATGTCTTAACCCCTGAAACTCATATAGAATCCAATCTTGCATTGCGTGGGATTGGATCTTGTGGGTTTCAACCTCTCTTTTGAATGTAAAGTCTCTCCTAAGTGAAAACCATCAACCCTAGTGACTCTCCCTTCTCTCTCCTTGGAGTTGGGGAGGGGAGAACGATTAGGGTTCGATTTTTCTGCTTTACAGAAACATTATTATTTTAAATTTTTTAATAACATTAACTATAAATCAATAATCAATTAAATAGTCCTTCAAATTAGAAACAATCAATTCATCCAAATACTTTGGTCAAAATTAGCAATACGATTTTATATTTTAAAAAATCATCCTTTGTTTTAAATTAGGAATAAAAGGCAAATATAGGTCATCTTAACATTAGGTTTATGCATGCTTTTTCCTTGTATTATTTACCTCATCATATGTGTTGTGAAAGAAACAAAATCTGGTTGTTTTATTTATTTTATAGCACTTTTTGTAGAATCCTTACATGTACATGCTTATAGAAACACAAAAGATAAAAAGAAAATTATTTCGGCCTCTATTTCAGCATATTAGAATAGTTAGAGGAATTTTATTCTAGCATTATTATATATTAAAAAATCACAAAAACCATCAAAACACAAAGAAAAATATCATTATATTCTTTTCATTTGACATAAAATATTCAAATCTAGTCTCAAAGTAGTAGCATTCAAGGTTGCAACTTCTTTCATTAAATGTGGATAGTAAAATTTTTAAATAGGAACACTCCATCAAACTAGCTAGCATTTAAAAGTTAAATAATCGAACAAGTAAGCTAATACATAAAAAAATATTTTTCTCATATTTTCCCATCTTGGTTACCTACAATATTTTAGTCCTATGTGTCCCCAAGTGGGCGAGATTGGATTGAGGTCAATTTTAATGTTATGATAATTATTTCCAACTATTGAATCTATGACAGTTGAGAAAATTTAAACTTTTGTAACAAATGAAACAAAAAAAAAACAATGTGTAACCTATTGAATTAACTCATCTTGATATCATATTTGAAATAGAAGCCATTCACCCAAAAAAATTCCTTGAAGCTACTTAACATGATCTTAATACTTTTTTCATAAAACTATACACTCAAATCACCATTACCACACTGTGAGTATCTATATATAATTTACCCTCATCAAAAGTTACTTGTGAATATGGTAGCTCCCCAAATCCTTTGCAATATATACACTTTGCATTTGAGAAAGAGTAGGATGCTAGATATCTAATCAATTCAATCAATACTTATGTATTTGAATAAACCATATTTGAATTGTAGATGTATATAATATTATAGGGAAGGTGTCACTCTTGATGTATTTCATATGGTAAAATATCTTCTTGAGAAGTGATTAGATCATGTGAGAATAAGTGTGTAAGAAGACAAAATGAAAGTGCATGACAATGTAAATAATGTGATGAAGTACATAGGTATGTGGTAAGGGAACTTATGATTCCCCTATTTTAAGATATATCAATAGAGAGCACAATGTGTAAGTGGGAAGGTATTGTGCTCCAAAATGTAGAGGTCACTTAAAAGATATAGCAATGTAGGACTATAATCAATGTGTAAGCATATTGATAAATCATGGAGTTGTCATCATGAAAGAATACATATAATGCTAGTTTCTTCTAAATGGGTATGATAGCACAATGAATCACATAGAGTAAAATGGGCATAAGAGAGATAATAATCAATTAATATCTCGTGCATATGATAATAAGTGATAATACCATTTTGAAACATGTATGTTGTTAACGAGGTCCTTCATTGGTTGTACATTAGGAGTAGAAAGATGATAAATGATTTTAATAGATCTTTTAATAAAATATTTATCAACATATGGTAAATAATTATTTAATATCTAGCAATTACTCACTTTATTCATGAAGACTTTTAGTGTCATCCACATTATTAGAGAAACCATGGTGAGAAGTCACCCTAAAACATGTATATAGATCCATCCAAATTAATTATTTCCATTAAAATTCATCTTCAATCACACTTCTAATAACATGATTAGGGGCATAAGTTGATTATTTTATCCTCGATAAAGTGATTTTAATTTTTATTATGCAATTTTGTGTGAGTTGGTTAGATTTGTTGAGATGGATCTTAGTGTTGGTTTTGTATTTTTATGTTGGGTTTGGATTATTTTTTATTTATTTTTAAACAAAAGTGGCAAGCCACTGATATATATATTAATAAGAAAACCTATTCAAGAGCTCAATAGGGAAAGAACTAGAAAGAAAACCTTATATCCTTGCTTAGATATAGTGAAGAAGAAGGAAGGAGGCTATGAGAAGAAGCCACCCGATCCGGAGAGATAAATAGGGACTGCCCATAGAATGAGTCTTTTAGGGGCCAAAAAGAGAGTAACCGGTCAGGACGAGATCAGAGGAAACCAAAAATAACCAACCCCCTTAACTAGTTACTATGGCGACTGAGAAGCGTGAATCTGATTGTCGGAGCACTGATGATCTAGAACAATTGTTTTTCCATTATGTTGTACCCGTGATTTGATACCGGTACGATATCCTTATGAATGGTTCATAAAAAGAAAAGCCTCCAATACTGGTGCTAGTCGACAAGCAAAAAAGATGATTCCTCTACCGGTTCGGTTGCCGTTAGATTTTTCGCCTGTAAAAAAAGAGCATATTCTAGGTACCAAAAAACAAAACTGGAATAACTTTACTTGCTCATGGCAGTGTCTTCCTGGGTCTGAATTGCATGGGCATCGAAAGTAGGCAAAAGGGAAGTAGTCCATCCCGTGACTTCATCCTGTGTCGGTACGTTGAGGTCTGGAACCCTATCTGTAGTCCGACCCCTTTCCACAGGTTGCGATATTTGCAAACAAGGGTCAACATTTTCTATTTCCAGGATTTCCATTAGAGCCCCAACTTTGATTTTGACTCTATGTACAATGTGGTCATCCAATTTTCCATCAAATTGATGCAAGCCATTCTTCACATGGCAAAAATTTTGTCGTTCAAGGGCATGCTTTATTCAGTCATAGAGTACCATGTAAGCATGGATATATTGGATAAAGTGACGTGGAAAGAGGCCCCCAAGGAGAGTCGACCCCTGCCATAGATTATATTTTGCCAGGGCTTCATGGAACGGGGCCAGGGGAAGCACATCTTGTCTTATCAATTTGAAGAATACTATAGAGGAATAGATTGCAAGAGATCCAGAGCATTTGACATAAAGGAACTGAGAAGTTGATGGGGATACAGAATCCTTTTATCTTGTGGGGATAACATCTCCTCACCGATGAAGTCTTTGACAACTCTTCTCAATTGTGGATTGTGTAATAGAAAAAGTTGGTCGAGGTCCCTATCATTGTTGTGTCCATGAAAGGCCGCTGAAGGTTCTGGAAGTTGCAATGAAATCCAGTCGTTCCATGACATATACTCCTAGTGAATTTGCCTGCATCCTCCGCAAGAACCGTTTTCCATATTGCAGAGCATTGTGATACTTCAAAAATTTAAATTTTTGAAAATTTTGGCTGAGGGTTGTGTGTGTAAGAGCAGGCTGGTTCCATTTATAAACAAAAATTACCATCTCAAAGTGCAATAAATGATCAGATTTTAGGATCATGTTTGCGATCCTTGCATTAATTTTGTGACTGTAATATAGTTGAGGGGATGTGTGAGAGGCCTAAGTCTGTTTTGCCCCATGTGAAGTGACGTATTGAGAACCCTCGGGTACTTCACACTAAAGTTCCATACATACCATCTACAAAGTGCATTTAAAAGCATAAATGCAAGTGTCCTGTCAGCCTTCTTGTTCACTAGCACTGGTTATGTGCTTGCATGCGAGTATTTAATAGGAAGTATCTTGTGATAAGAGTGTTGTACTTTCCTTTTGTACTAATTCGAGCAATTTGGGAAAAGAAGACAATTTAGTAGGAATTGCGATTGACTCCATGGAAATGCCATCGTAGCCCATGTTTGCTAACAAGTCAGCAATAGAGTTTCCCTCTCTTAGCATGTGACTGACAGAGTAGTCCAAAAAAGTGTCGAGAAGATCCAAGGTATGCTTTAGAACATAAGATAGCTGTGAAGTCTTAGATCTTTTCGAGGTAATTGAGTTGATAATGACTAAAGAATCCCCTTCTATGTGTATACTGGAGAGGCCACACTTCCTTGCTAACACCAGACCAGTTAGTAAGGCATTTGCTTCTGCCAAGTTATTCATGCCCGGAGGGATGGGTGAAGCTTGGAAAGCACACATTTTGCCAAAATGGTCTCGTATGCAAACTCCAATTCCCGATTTCCTTGGATTTCCACAAGAAGAGTCTTCAAAGTTGATCTTAAAAATTTTTGGAGCTAGGGGTGTCCATTTTATGGATGAACTGTCTTTCACATGGACTGAAGACCAGTTCGGGGGAATCCCTATTGGAAAAATAATACCATGCCAAGATTTTGCAATTGCCTTATCCTACCGGGCAAATGACTGGATGTCCTTAGGATTTGTAAGAGAAGAGTTTATGATTTCTGCAATCAAATTTTTATATTTGATCAAAGCTTGGTCCAGAGAAGAGGATGTTTTTCTAAAGATTCTTTTGTTCCTCTCCCACCAGATTGCCCAAATAATGTGAGTAGGAGCACATTTCCAAATACCTGAGAAGGTTGATGTAGAGAATAAAAGAGGTCAAGAGTTAAACATATCCCACAGTGCTTTTGGAAAGGGCAACATGAGTTGGAGTTTATTCATGATGAAGAACCAACATTGGGAGGTGAAAGAGCAGTGTAAAAATAAATGATCAACTGATTTTTCCTCTGAGTCACAAAATACACAATTAAAAGCTTGTGTAATGCCTAGTTTTATTAATCTCTCTGCTGTTAAGATTCTTTTATTCAATGTTAGCCACGCAAAACAACCTACTTTTGGTAAGACAATGTCATTCCAACAGAAGGAGTATGCCCGACTACTTGCCTTATTGCTGCACCCATGCTGCAAGGCATTGTAACCTTCTTTGACTAAGTATTGCCCTGATTTTGAAGCTACCCAAAATAACACATCATCTCTGTTAGACATGATAACTGATCTATTCAATAAAATGTTGGCCAATGAGGAAGCTTGCTGGGGGGATATTGGGAGAAGAGTAGGATCTTTCCAGATAATTTTCCCTAAAAAATATTTCTATAGAAGACACATAATCACTCAATTTTGTACCCCAATGGGCTATTGTTGTATTCATAATGTCCGCCATGTTATCCAATTGAGCAATAGGAGGATGCCCACACCATGAGTCTGCCAGAAGTTAGTACTGAGACCATTGTTGATTTCCCATGAAACATACTTGGATATTAGATTTCTTGAATCCATCATGAAATTCCAAATAGCAGACCTCTTTGGAGGGTCTGAAAGTGTCAATACTCCTAATGGTTGAATGTTGTCCAAATATTCAGCTTTCATAATCTAGCACCATTTGGAGATTGGGTTAGTGTACATTTTACAAATCAGTTTCCCTCCAAAGAGCTTGTTGCGGTGCTTCAAATTGCGAAGTCCCACTCCCCCTTGGGATTTTTGGCATGACATATTTTCTAGAGAGGTTAAGGGGATTTTCTTTTCATTTGTCATATTACTATTCCATAGAAAATCTCTAACGAGTTTCTGCAATTGTTGGATGATGGATGAGGGAGCCTTGAGTACAGACATGTAATAGTTCAGTATTGTTGTTAGCACTAACTTGATAAGAAGAATTCTACCTGATAGTGAAAGCCACCTTACTTTCCAAGCTGAGATTTGTGCTTGAATTCTACCAATGACAATAGACCAATAGGACGGTTTGTTTGATCCCATAAAAAAGGGGATGCCAAGGTAGGAGGATGGCAATTGGTCCATTGATAAGCCCACAGTCTTGCATATTCTTAGTGATAAGATTGAAGGTGTGTTGAAAATGAAAATCTTAGACTTGGCAGCATTAATTTTCTGACCCAAAGCAGAAGAATAGATATCCAGTGTTTGCTTGATGATCTTGGATTCTTTTAGAGAAGACTTACCGAATAAAAATGTGTCATCAGCGAAGAGAGAGTGAGTTACTGTTATTGAAGTACCTTGAAGGGTGACCCCAAGCCAAAGACCTTTTGAAGATTGAAAATTGATGTATCTTCTCAAGGCATTTGCCATGAGAATGAAGAGAAAGGGCGATAGAGGGTCACCTTGTCTTAGCCCCTGTGTACCCTAAAAAAACCCTAAGGGATGACCATTTATTAGAATACAAAAATGTGTGCCTGAGATATGGTTTTTGATCCATTTGTACCATATGTCTGAGAAACCAAATTTTGATAATACTTTAAAAAGGAACTCCCACTTAACCCGGTCGTATGCTTTCATCATATCAAGTTTGATAACAAAATTTTCTTGTTGGCTCTCATGGACAGAGTGTAAAACCTCATGTGCTACTAGGGCTCCTTCCATAGTCTCCCTACCCGGGACAAAACCCCCTTGTTCTTGTGAGATGATCTTAGGTATGAGGAAGTGCATTCTAAGGTAAATGGCCTTAGTTACAATCTTATATATTGTGTTACAAAGTGAAATGGGTCTGAACTTTGCAAATGAAGAAGGGGAAGGGGCTTTTGGGATAAGAATAATATTTGTTGCATTAAAACCTTTCAGCATAGCTCCCCTTTTCCCGGATTCTTCCATTACCTCTAAGAGGTCAAAAACCAATCACATCCCAACATTTTTGAAAGAAGAGGGCGGTGAACCCATCTGGCCCTGGGGCTTTATCTGTGGAAAGGGAAAATACCACTTTGTGGACTTCCTCCAAAGTGAAGGGGGCTAGAAGGGCTCTGTTATCCTGGTCAGAGATTAGAGGTGGGATAGATTGTAGTAGAAGCTTAGCATTGTCCTCCCAAAAAGGATCTAAATTAGAATTTGGTGGGGCTAGGAGATTCTTAAAAAACTTTACTCCTTGATCTTGGATATCTACTAAATTTTTAATCAATTCCCCTGAGTCCTCATGCTTGATTGAGAATATAACATTAGATGTTTTTCTTTGTTTTGTGGAAGCATGAAAGAATTTTGTGTTCTTGTCTCCCTATTGTAGCTAGAGCTCTCTTGATTTTTGTCTCCAGAACTCTTCTTCTCTCTTACAAACCTCTTCACATTCACTTTGAAGGCCCTTTTGTATAGAGTGCAGGAGTTCATCCAAACCCTTGGAAATTATGTGTTGGTTAACTTCTTCCAGTTGTTGAGCAATGATTTTTTTTTGAGCAAAAACATTCTTAAAAATATTTTTGTTCCATTCCTTAGCCTGTATCTTAATAAACTAAAGTTTCTTAAAAAATTGGAACATCTTTGTTCCACTACATGTAGGGGCAGATACCCACCATTGTCTTAATAAAGCTTGAAAATGTGGGTGTCTAAACCACATGTGCTCAAACTTGAAGGAGGAGCCATAAACCGGCATGGGGTTCTATTTTTGCCATTCAAGGATAATTTGGACTGGGAAGTGATCTGATTCAGAAATGGGGAGAATATCTGAATGATAACTGACCTGATTAAGGCGCCATTCTAGAGGAATGAAAAACCTGTCGAGACTCTCTACAATCTGAAGGAAGCCTGATCTCTTGTTAGTCCAAGTAAAGAGACCATTATTGGGGATCACATCCAATAAGTTGTTTTCAATGGTGAAACTTAGAAAATCCTGCATAGATCATGGGGGTGGGCAGATTCCTCCTTGTTTTTCCTTATGAGACAAGATTGTATTAAAGTATCCTCCAATGATGAAATTTTGTGCTTCCTCTTGTTGGAGTAACAAAGTTAGCTTGTCCCATAGGCCTTTCTTTTCCAGAGTGGGGATGGGGCCATAAATATTAAATACCGTAAAGGTCTTATAATGTAAGTAATCTGCCCATAATGAACTTGGACTTTTTTAGGATTCCATAATGTAAGTAATCTCCCTGAGGCCCCAACACCTTGCATGTGGGCCGATCCAAATTGTGTCCATTTAGCCACTGTTTTGTGATACATTTCCTATAATAGCTTCATTTCTTGGATTAAAAAAATGTCCGCCTTTGAAGAATCAAGGCAAGATTTGATTCTCCCTCTTTTTTCAAGGGCATTAATGCCCCTGACGTTCCAAGAAATCATTTTGATTGTGAAGAGGGAGTTCTTTTTGCACTCCTTGTAATTCTTTTTGATACTTTAAATTTTATGTCTAAGGTACTCTACACACCTGCCTCTATTTCTTCTTGAATTTTCACAGAGTTTGGTTTTCTACCTCTCTTTTTTGGGGTTGTAAAGCCATCTGATTTCAAATTGGGGCTCTATTCAACTGATAAGGATTGTGCATAGTCAAAAATAAATATTTTTTTTCCGAACCAGAAGGTGTGTCTACAAAATGTTGTGAAGGCAGATAAGAGAAGAAAAGGACCTGATTAAGCAAGGAAGTGCTATTTCCAGATCATCAAAGAACCTGTTGTTCTCTAACCATTACAACAGTTAAATCCCTTAACCAGGTAAGCTTTAACAGGCTTCTTGTTGAAATCCTCTAACAAGGTGATCGGTTAGCTTGGATTTGAAATCCTCCACCGAGGTTACCTTTAACAAGGTATTGCCTTTAACAAGGTATTGTAGTCAATCCCTTAACTAGGTGGTCCTTAACCAGATCCGTTCTTAACAGGACATTATTGTAAAAGCTTCTAACAAGGCTTGGCTCCTAACAGGATGAAATTCAAAAGAGTTCAGGTACTTGAGGGTATTCATCCCCACTGTGTTTTTTCCCATTTGGGTTTCCACATGAAAAATCATTGTGTCAAGTGGTGAATGATTTTGTGGATGTGTTTTTGATATGGTTGATTTGAATGACTTGGTAAATCTACATAGATATTTTTAGATGACTAGAAATTATCTAAAATGAGCTATTACTAATATTAGTGAGGTGGCTTAAGGTTTTGTCAACTGATATTTAAGTTTCAAGATGTAATACATTGTATCATTGGTGTTTTGATCAACTGGTAAAGTTTGACAGTGTAGTTGCAGTTTTTGATACAGTGACTAAACCAATTAGTTTAGTGATTGGATTCTGAGTTGAAAGTTTGTTTTGTGAAAGTTTAGTTTATTTTCTATCTACTGATTCATGCCCCCCCCTCTCAGTAGTTGACCGGATCCTTATAGTTTTATCATATTATCAGTTACATCATTATTATCAAATACTCTCTCCAAGACCTAACTAATCCTTTTGGAATTTTATTTGTCTTGAGTTGGATGACTTCATTACCAAACAATGTTTCTTCCCCATCCATAAATTCTACAAAGTTTTGGAAATTGATTTCTTGGTTCTCATATTCATCAATGTATTGCAAAAACTATATTAAGTCCTTGCTATTATAAAATAATTTTCCAATTACAAATATTATTATGGACTAAAGGTTTCACCTTGATTTACACCTTTGAAATATCTGCCAAGGTGAAATCATTTGGTCTGATTGCAACATTGGCCAAACAATCTGCCATCTCATTGCTTTAACTTTAAATCCAATTAATGAAGAATACATCAAACAATTATATAGTGTTCAAAACTACAAATTTATACTATTTCAATCTCTTATTATTGGATGCATACTTCCATCTAATCTATGAAACTACACGTTCTAAATTACCTAACATTTTGAGAAATTTTATTCCATGTTTCACAATAACATTCAACCCAAGTAAGAGTGCCTCATAATATGCAATATTATTACTATACTCAAACTTTAAAAGGAAGGATAATTCATTTTTTTCCCACTAGGTGCAACAAATACAACACTTGTACTAGAACCTTCTCTTGAACATGAACCATCATAATAAATTTACCACAAACCAATATCATCTCTTGATTTTTAAATCACATACTCTATTATATATGTAATGGGAGAAAAATTAGGGTTTCCACCATTAGATGTATGGAAATTGCTAATTTTTACTTAGTGACCAAATTCAAAAGAGAGTTATAATATGATAGATCCAGTCACAAACTAGCAAGGATTAGGACTAATAATTTTGATCAGATTGATGGGATCTTTTTTGTGAGTTGAATTGAATTGTTAACTTTGTTGAAATTAGGGTAAAAGGGCCAAAAATGAAGGTAAAAATATGAAAATAGTAGGCTACATGTGTCAGATTGATCCATGAACGTAGATTTGAGTAATGTAAATGGATTCAGACCTGTTCCCAGAAGAAGATCCTAAAAATCAGGGACCATTGCACCCACACCTTGTTCCCATGATCTTTCTACACTCCAATGGGGGATCGATTCATCACTGTAAATAATTCCTATTTTGAGGATCAAAACTATGTACCTATTTCCTACACATAGAAAGAATGGGAAATAAGTTGATAATAGGGGTTTTCCTAAGTCAAACCTTGGTTTAAGAATTAACCTTGAATGAAATGTTGCAAATACTAAAATAAATGATGGAAAGATATACCTCAGCTCTATAATGATTGATAATGATTCTTTGCTTCTTGAATGTAATCATGTATGTTGTATGAAATTGCATGAACATGACAAAACCCTAATCACACACACATGCTTGCAAATGAATGACGCAATGTTTCCTCATAATGAATAAATGAAGAATATGAATCCTTAGAAATGCTTAATGATGAATGCTTCAATGCTTGAATTATAAATTGCTTGAATGGATGTCTTATGATTCTCATGTGTTTTCTGTGATGATGAAATGAGAGGGATGAACCTCCTTATATACTTTCAAGTCAAAAAACACCTTAATTTTCCGATATAGGCTGACATGGAGATCACATTATCGTCAACTCAATGTGACCTTTAGGAGGGACTACATTAAGGTCTTATTTGAGAGGACCAAGGTGCCACGCCCTGATCCTACCCCATTTTAGGACCAAAACAAAAGGGCCATGTGATGTGGAAATGGAAAATGAGATTAGATTTGAATGGTATGAGTAGAATTAAAGTCCTAGTCTTGATTCAGGACATGAATGCTAAGAGGATGGCCAAAATGTGGACCAAATTATAAGGGAGTACAATTTAGGACACTACATTTAGGCCCCACTTTAGCGGGAGTATGAGCCTATGCAAATACTCATGGTAAAGTAGACGAAAGAGAGAGATGAAGAGAATGATCACAAGGAGTATAAGACATCACTAATTTTGAGGGACTAAGCCCCCAATATTAGGATCTTAACCCCACTCAAACATATGCAAGGGAACACAAGACAAGACAAAAAACAAAAAGACAAACAAAGAGGCCAACAAATATAAACAAAGACAAAAGACAAAAGACACACAACACAAAAGCTAAAGACCAACGACAAGACCTCAAGTCAACTAGCTGAAGAGACTGCAATATCAAAATGTTTCAAACACTAATATCATTCTTGAAAAATTCCATTTCAAGAACACAAGTGATCACATAAAAGAGAAAAGCATGCATCATCCATGAACCATCAATATAAAAGCTATGGGTTCATGAGAAGAAGGAGAGAGAAAAAATGAATACATGCTAGATGTGTTTTTCTAGTTGATTTATGAGAAGAATGATGAGAAAGGACATGGATACTTGCCTCTGGAAGTGTTGCTCTAGGTGATCCATGTTGGGGAAGAGAGTAGGAATAGTCTAGCCATGTTCTGCTAGTTCCACTCATCCTCATACATGTGTGCAAGTGATATTTGGTTTCAAGTGCATAGCACCTCATATAAGAGTTTGTTTCCTCTAGTTTCGAGCATCTTTTAATATATTTAATACATAAAATACAAATGCAAATTCCAACAACCGAATGTATGAATGCCAAGGGGCAAATGTCTATTTTTGGGAACATCTCGTTTAAGATTTTTTCTCTGGTTTTGAGAATGTGTAACCTTCTTTAAGATGGATACATGTCTGATTTTGAGGACATCTTGTGTAAGAGTTTGTTTTCTCTAGTTTCGGGAATGTGTAACCCTATCTAAGACATATATCAAATGTTACATCCGGTTTCAGGCATGAGATATCTCATATAAAATTTTGTTTTCTCTAGTTTTGAGAATGAACACCCCATTTAAGACATGCAAAAATGATATGCAAAAATATTGTATAATATGGTACAAAGAGGCAATATAGGTGCCTCCCCTTAAGATGTCCATATAGCCCTATGTTTATATCTTAAGGAATCTATAAACAAGGATACCTGCCTTCAACACCAAGGAGAAATCCTTTAGGCAACAATGTCATAAATCCAAGCTAAAGAGGGGAAACTCTTCAAGCAAGGATAAGATAGTTGAAAAAGAAATATCTTGCAACAAGTGTAAAGGGGGTCCTTGGAGGATAAGAGAACTTTTCTCATAAGACATCTACCTCTAAGAGGAGTTTCTTGAACAAACATAAAATCTTCTACCAAAGAAAGAAAGGAGACCAAGAATGCCTACCTTCCCCCTATGCTAGGTGAAAGGGATTATTGATGAAGGATGACACATTTTTGACCCAATCTGAGGAGGTAAGTTTATAATAGATATACATTTCCAATTGAAAAAGAGGTTGTAGCCAAGGACTTACACATCTTGCATAAGAGAGAATCCTTGAGCAAACAACAACTTCACACAAGGAAATGACATCAAAGCATAAACAAATATCACTCAACAAAGGAAAAGTGGATCCTTAGAAAGGATAAGAGAAAGATCATTATCCCCCAAGCATAAGGACAATGCGAAGAATTACACAACCTCTGAGGAGATATTAAACATAAGAAAATGCACAATTTACTCACATGAATAAATATCCAATGTAAGAAAAGACATTAAGATATGTGAAATGCAACTCTAAAGAAGAGGTAATCTTAAAAGAAAAAGAGAGAAAATAAGAAGGGAAGAGAACATATGTCCCTAAGGAGGGATTATTCATAAGAGGCATACAAATTAATGCAAGAAAAGATATCAAAATATGAAAAATACAACCCCTAAAGGGAATAGTGATATTTTAGAGAGAGAGAGAGAGAGAGAGAGAGAGAGAGAGAGAGAGAGAGAGAGATAAGGTTCTTGCCTCCCAAGTATAGAGGCAAGAATGGACTATGTTTCTACCCCAAGATGTTTGAAATTAAAAAAGAATCACCTCTAATGACAAAGATCCTCAAATAAAGTTAAGTACCTATGCCATAGGGTGAGGAGAAACATGGAAGGTGAGAAGAGTGCTAAGGCACTACTTCTTCACCAAGAAAGAGAGCAATATTAGTTGAGAGATTTATTTGAGCCTTATCAAATTGTTCTTGAACAAATTCCTTAAATGCTTTACACTTTCCAAGATAATGAGAATAACCATGATGAAAAATACAATGTGCATCACCTTCCTTTTCTTTTTCCTAAATTTTACGAAAGAAAAAACATTTTTATCATACTTTAATTTCCAAAAGATTCTAGTTTCTAACCTTTCTTGATCATCAAGAGGAATAGGCTTTGTCTCTTGTGATATAGAATTAGGATTGTTAGAAGAAGAAAGTTTGTCATCCATGATTTTAACTTTTCCATTATCAATAAGTCCTTTCATTTCATTCTAAAAATCAAGACAATCGTTAGTAGTGTGATCATTAGTTTTGTGATATGAACAAAAAAGAGGTTTTGAAGAAGAAGCACTTTTAGATGCACTAATGGCTTGTTTACTCGAGAAAGATGATATTTGAAGTCTTTAATCCTAAGGAGGTCATCCATAGGATATTTATTATCATGTCCTAGGCCTTCTGTACTAGTTTGTGTAGGAGGATTTATAGGGACTCAATTTCCTTATTCAAATTTTCCAAGTTCTCGTCCTCTAAAAACTTGTTTTGATATTATGTTAAAGCCACTCCAATAAGAATATTTTAATTGAAAAGGTGGAGGAAAATTATAATAAATGTCTTTGAATTTTGTAGTGTAAGCACGCTTGGAAGGAACCAAGGGATTAGTAGATGAAAAAGGAATATCTTGTGGATGAGGATTTTCATTTCTTTCATCATGCATATCCTCTTTGGTAGATTGGGAAGGAAGATCCTTATCATGTTGGGAGATAGATCATGAATAAAATGCATAACATCATCTTCTCTACAAATGTTTTGATGATTAATATAGGCTCTAGGAGAATAAGGAGGATCTAGAGAGATGGAAACATCGATATTTTGATCTTTCACCCCTTGCGCTACGGTATGTATATGAGAAGAAGATGGTTCCATGCTACTCTTTGAATGCTTGCTATCCATTAGAGAGATCATAGATAGGAGTATTATCTCTATCTTCATTCACATTACATACCCTAGGAGAGGTACAAGTGTTAGGTTTCCCATTAGCATATCTAGAATTGGGATCTACAAAAGCTTTGAGGCATGATCTATATATATGAAATGCATTTTCCAAAAAACATGATAATAAAACAACATTTACTATAAATGAAAGCTTTGAGATTGAATTGATTGAAAGGAGGAAGTTTTGAAACTCTCAAAATGCAATCTGTCAAAGTGCTATAAATGAAAAGAAGCAATGTGAAATGAAAGAAGCCATTATACAACATATGATTTTGATAAATATAAGTGAAAAGAAAGGTAATCATAAATTTGAAATAGAAAATGAATCAGATCTATTAAATCCTATTATGAATATTTTAAAATCAGATTTAAAAAATTGATTTGAAAAATGAAGCAACCCACAAATCAAACTAACCCAAAATATATTAGGGTTTTGATGAATGAAACCTCTAAATTTATATAATTTGATTAAAATGAGTTCTATGAACTTTAATTTTAATTTTGAAATGTTCCTAAATCAGATCTGAAACAATCAATCCAATTTAAACAATCCACAAGCTCAATTTTAGAATTAAAAATTAGCATTTTTGTGAAATTAACCTCTAAATTTTTTAAATTCAACTGGAAATCAAACTTGTAAATGTAAATTTGAATTTTAAATTTCACAAAAACTTAGATTTGAGAACATAAATAAAAAATAAATGTGTAAGACATCGGGTTCACCAAAATGTAATGGGTGAAAAATTAGAGTTTCTACTATTAGATGTATGAGAACTACTAATTTTTACTTAGTGACCATTACATTCAAAAGAGAGTTACAATTTGATAGATCTAATCACAAACTATCAAGGATTAGGACTTATAATTCTGATTGAAATGATGGGATCTCTTTTGTGAGTTGAATTGAATTGTTGACTTTGCTGAAATTTGGGTAATATTGTTGAACATGAAGGTGAAAATGTGAAAACAGTAAGCTACAAGTGTCAGATTGAGCCACAAACCTGGATCTGAGTAATGTAAATGGATTTAGACTTATTCCCAAAAGAAGCTCCTAAAACTCAGAGACCATTTTGCCCACGTGTTGGTCCTATGATCTTACCACACTCCAATGGGGGATCAATTTGTCACTATAAATAATGCCTATTCCAAAGATCGTAACTCCATACCTATTTCCTGCACACAGAAAGAAAGTGAAATCCCGATTTTCTTAAGTCAAACCTCGGTTTAGGAATTAATATTCAATAAAATATTACAAATACTAAAATAAATGATGGAAAGATATACCTCAGCTTTGCAATTATTGATAATGATACTTTGGTTCTTGAATGTAATCACATATGTTTTATGAAATGGCATGAACATGACAAAACCCTAATCACACACATTCTTGTATATGAATGATGTAATATTGCTCCATAGTGAATAAATGAAGAATATGTAGCCTTAGAAATGCTTGATTATGAATGCTTCAATGCTTGAATGGATGCCTTATGCTTCTCTTGTGTTTTCCATAATGATTAAATGAGAGGGATGGGCCTCCTTATATGCTTTCCTGTCAAAAAATACCTTAATTTTTTAACATAGGCTGACATGGAGATCACATTATCGCAAAGTTAATGTGACCTTTAGGAGGGACCAAATTAAGGTCCTATTTGAGAGGACCAAGGCACCATGCCTTAGTCCCAATAAGGACCAAGACACCATGCCCTGGTCCTACCCTATTTTAGGACCAAAACAATGTTAGGATTCCCAAAGATACTGAGAGGGGGGGGGGGGGTGGATCAGTATCTAACCGGTTAACAAATTTTTTGACCTTATTAAGTAATTTGCATTCCAAAACAATGTACCAGTAAACAAGAATTAATGCAGTAAATATGAACAATAAACACAATATTTTTGGCGAGGAAACCCAGTGTGGGAAAAACCTCAATGGGATTTGTGACCCACAATATTCACTCACTGGCCAATGAATGGATATTACTTAAAATGATGTGCCTGCACATGTAGGAAGGCCAACTGCCTAGAGCTCAGTGTTCAAATATAAAAGGAAGTCTCACTGACTTACAAAATGGATTATGTGAATCCAATATAATGTACTACTACAAAAAGCATCTGCTATGCCAGGTTCAGTATCGGTTGAAGCTCATACAATAACCATAAACCTTTATACAAGATCTACCTTAGTATTCACTCTACATATCCATCCTATCATCTCCATACAAAATGATCTACAAGATCTCATACTTATATATGAGTCTTATTACAATATGCTATGTTGGCTTACAAAAAGATATTACAATTAAATACAATATACAATAAACAAAGTCCTATCGGCTAGAGTGCCAATAAACATCCTTGTCGCTACCGGTGAACTATCTGTCGGTGTAGAGTGTGTCGGTGCTGGTGCCATAAGATTGCAAGGTTGTCATCAATGATAATAACTTCAATCACCTACAATTCTCATTGGAGTGTGTAATGCCAACAAACAAAAGGGCCATGTGATGTGGAAATAGAAAATGAGGTTATATTTGAATGGTATGAGAAGAATTAAGGTCCTAGTCTAGCTTCAGGACATGAACACTGAGAGGAGGGCCAAAATGTGGACCAAATTGTAAGGGAGTATAATTTAGGACACTACAATATCCTTTTCTATAATCTTAGGATTAGATAGTACAAATTGAAAATTGTCACAATCAATATCAACAAAACATACCTAATTTATAGGTTGTGCTTCCTCAATAAATTTTGGGTATCTCTTTTACTTTACCAGCTTGACATATGTGTCATTGATAGGAATCATGGCATAAGACAAGTCCAACTACATACTTCCACCAACTAGAGCTCCTCATTTTCTCGATAATAACATTCCATTTTGAGATGGAGTATCAACCACAACTATAATCATGGTGTAATTATTTTATGGAAGGGCTTAAATAATGAAATCAACATTCTTCATAGTACCAATAATAGGCACTTCTCTACCATCCATGGAAAAACATTTACCACATGACTTGTTATCAGTTGTTCCATAATAGCAAGAGGCATAATGTTAGTAGAGGCACCTAAGTCAAGCTTGCAACTATTCACTAACATGTTACTACTTATCAAATTTCCAATAGTTTCATATCCAAAGTCATACTATATTCTAGTTGGTTAGTATTACTGAATCATGGAGTCGGTACACATAGAGAAGTCGGTATGAATAGTGTAGCGTCGTAAATTGTACGCACTCACTAGGGTGGTACAATTTCACACCTAGTTTAGCACCCGCCTTAGTGCATTTTGCATTCTGCATTGCATTTCTCCTTAAGCACTTAATTAATCAAATTAATTAGGTCTAAGGTTCCTATTTCATCATTTTCTACATCATAGAGCTGGGCCCTTTCACTAAAGCGTACCCTTCGCATTTTATTCTTCCAATACACCACTTAATCAAAAACCCTAATTAAGTCCTATTTCGAACTTGGGGGCTTGGTTTCGGGGTCTAAACATCTCAAAATCACCTGTAACTTCAGGATTCTCTCTAAAATCATCATATCTGACGGCCCTGAAAATTTGGTGAAAAGTTGTCGGGACCATGGCGCCCGTGCACATGGTCCCGAACATTTTTCCCGAAATTTTGGGAGCACGATCCAATCATAAAATAAAGCTTAACTCCAAGAAATTGGCGGGATATTCAATCTCTAGGTCGGCCAAAATATGAATTTACGACCTAGGGTTTCATACATAAGAGCTCTCTTTTCTCATCTGAAGGGATCGGATTTTTGTTTTCAGGAACTTCATATGCAGCGAAAGAGCAGATCTTTGAGGACTTCAACAACACTCAACATCATTTTATCAAGCATCTATCAAATTCATTCATCCACTTAGGGCTTGGAAGACATTGAAGAACAATAAGAGATTACCAACTGAAGATTGGCTTGTACTCCTCCCTCGAGGGTTGGGTATGATTTCGTATTGTTTTCATGTCTTTGCATAAGCTTTGATACATCATTTATTCATGCTTTAGATCACATTGCATCTTGATTTAGAGCATTTACATTATCATTTACAAGCAATTAGGGTTTACTTTCTAGGTTGCTCTAGTTTGCTTTCTTGCATTTTGGACCTTGCACACACACTAGGTTTGCACACACAATACATTTTACAAAACAACTTGGCTATTCATGGAGGTGGAAATCACCGAAGCGGGGGTTTGACTAAGGCAAAACCCTATATAGCCGCCCCTCCCCCTTTTCAGATATTATTGCAGGTTTCGGGATTCGGACGACGCCGCGGGACACAGATCCGGAGAGAGAAGACTGAGGCAGAACCCTGTGTGAAATTGCAGCTCAGAAGATCGGGACAGGGGCGCTGGGTGCCCTGGTCCTACCAGGACAGGGGCGCTAGGCGCCCTGGTCCCTGGGACAGAGGCGCTGGGCACCCTGGTCCTCCGGACAGACAGCTTTCCGACGACTTTCCGACAGTGTTTCAGGGTGCAGAACAGTGGTTTCCGGTGCAGTTTTCAGGATAATGGCGCCCACGCCCCCATCCCAAACATTTTCAGTCCGATTTCGACTCCGGGTACATATCTGCATTCTTATTTTATCCTTACACTTACAGCTGTTCATTGTTTAATCTCAATTCTGCAATCTTGTTATTAGTTCATACTTGCATTTTGAGATTAGGGTTTGAACTTGCATTACTTGATCTTACAATTTCAACAAGGGAATAGAAATCCTAATAGATATCCCGTGGCTCTCTCTTTCACCAAAAGAAGTAGCCAATTGTACGATATCTCTAGGCTCTTTCGTATTCTGTAATGTGTGTCAAAAGGTAGGATTAGGGCATGATTAACCTAGTCTCGCTTTTTTCCCCTACACATTTTGGTGAACCCGACGTGAATCTATCATTGCTTCCTCTTGCATTGCATTTATTAGATCTAGATCTAGATTTAGTGTGTTTTCATTTCATTTCATTAAAAGAGAAAAAGAAAAAAAAAAAGAGAGAAAACTTGTGTTTCTTTGCATTGTGTGTTTAAATTTTATGCAATCTTTTCAAAATGTCAGATTTTTATTTGCAAAATGTTCATGCATTTGATGATTATTATGAGTATAGCCAAGATGAATTAGATGAAGCTTTAGATGAGTTTTTAAACCCTAAGGATGCTAAACCTTCATTTTACCAAAAACTCATAAACCTTGTTACTATGCCATTTAGGTGTGATGAGAAAGATAAGTCGAATGATTCCTCTCAAGGATACATTCCTATCCACTCTTCCCCTGAATCTAGTAACATGGTTGTTTTCAATAATCCCCTCTATGAGGAGATGTCTCCTTTTGAATCAAAAGACAAACCTTTTAACTGATATGATCATGCTTTGTTGGATGATGCTCTTGATGACTTTGTGGCTTTGTCGAAACCTATAAACAAAAACAAGACCTCTAAATTGGTTAACATGATAAATTTGAATGAATATAACAAACCTCTCTTTGAAGTCCAAGGTGCTTATCCTTCTCCCACCTTTCAAATTCCTAAAGCTCCTCTCCTTACTGTCCAAGGAAGGTATGATCATGATTCCTTTCGTACCCCGAATAAACCAATCATCACCGTACAAGGAAGAAAACCTATAAGTCCTTACAATTATGCTAAGCAAATAACTAGAGAGAGTTATCATGCGGTTGCCCATACTTATCATACCAGAAATAATAGGCAACCTAATCCTCCTCTTGTTATTCCAGTCTCTCTTCCTAATCCTCAACCAATTCTCCCTCAAGCTCCCCATATTTCGCAAGTTATGGGTAAGGAATATGATCTCATAGAACAACTCAAAGCTACCCCTGCTAAGATATCCCTTTGGGATTTGATTCAAACTTCTTCCGCTTATCATGGAATGTTACAAGATGCCTTGAAAGATTTGAATGTTCCTCCACCGAATACATCTAGTAATATAGCATCTTTTGTTAACTCCGTGATGAATCCTAAACCTCAAATTGTGTTTACGCAAGATGAGTTGCCTACTGGTGAAGTCCAACAACAATATGATCCCTTGATGATTGTGGTTGTCATGAAAGACACTGCTATAAGACGAACATTAGTAGATAATGGCTCTGGCCTTAATGTATGTAGCATCAATCTATTGCATAAGATGAATGTGGATACATCTCTTATGGAGCCTGACTCTCGTTCCATTCGTGGCTTTGATAATGTGGCTAAGACTTCATTGGGTATCATCACCTTACCTCTCACAGTGGGACCTGTTACTTTGCCTACTCCTATCCATGTTATGCCAGGAAATTTAACATACAACTTGTTATTAGGGAGGCCTTGGATTCACAGCATGCAAGTTGTCCCCTCTACATTGCATAGACAAGTTAAATTCATTTATAACAATAAGACATATACTTTGATGGGAGATACTAATTTTCAAGCTTGTCTACAAACATCTAATTCCAAAGGAGATTCTTCTAAGCCATCCTCGTCTAGTGATGACTCTTTAAACAAGAAACCTATCGATGAGTCTTCGCTTTCCGATGATCAAAATCCTTTGGATGAATCTGGAACTCCTGAAGAAAATCCTTCTCGACTTGAAACTACACATAAAAAGGATTTTGATCCTGAGAAGGATCTCGCAGAAGATGATTGGGGATCTCTTGATTTTAATCCTACCTTTGTGGGTGAATATAAGATTTCTTCTAGAGAACTTAAAGTTGAAAAGAAGGAAGAAGCTGAAAATCACAAAATTGAAAAGAAAGAAGAAACTAAAAAACAATCAACCTTGCCTGAAGCTATGAGTAATAATTTTGTGACCGCTTCTCAAACTTCCTCTTCTCACATCTATAACTATGAAGAGTTTGATTCTTTGTCTTATGAAAAACCACCTTCTTTTCCTGAAATGGCTGATCGCTATGGTCGTGGTTTTCGCATTTTTGCTAAGCATGGGTATCATGGAAAAGGTTGTGGTGCTAATGAACAAGGGATTAGAGTTCCCCTAGAAACTAATTTTCAACATTATGCCTTTGGACTTGGTTATAATCCCTGCAGATGTACTAAAGCCTCTAAAAGACCATGCATTAGTGTTAATGCTATCTCTACATCTTTATCAATTCAACACCCTGATTATATTGATGAGGATTCTTCGGGTGATTGTGCTCTAGATATCTTCCCTACCGACGATGCTTTAGCTGAGTTCTTGGGAGCTTATGACACTCTTCCTCGTTATCATCACAATAGGGGACTCCCTTATTGTTTGAACACTGAAGCCTATTTTGGAAAGGAGATTGATAACGATAAGATTGTGAAAGAATTCCCTCAGTTAAAGGATACTCCTCAACAAAGTAATCTCCTCATAAGTGACACCACTGATATTAAGATGGATCCTTGCAATAAAGAGAAAGTCATTAAAATTGGAAAATGTTTGGATGAAGAGGAACAGAAACAATATGAAGAACTATTGCATGAATTCCCTGAGATCTTTGCTTGGGCATATTCTGACATGCCTGGTATAGATCCTAAGATTGTTACTCATAATATTGTCTTAGTTCCTGATGCTAAGCTCGTGAAACAAAAGATTCGAAAAATGAATCCTAAGATAGCTCTGCTTGTTAAAGCTGAGATTGAAAAATTATTGGAGGCTGGATTTATCCGCCCTATTGACTATTCCCCATGGATTTCAAACATTGTTGCTGTGGCTAAACCAGATAACAAAATAAGAATGTGTACCGACTTTCGGGATCTAAATAAGGCTTCTTTAAAAGATGATTTCCCTCTTCCAAACATTGACATGATAGTTGATTCTACGGCAGGACATGCCTTGTTATCCTTCATGGATGGTTTTTCAGGTTACAATCAAATTTTTATTAACCCTCAAGATCAATTCAAAACCGCTTTTACCACTCCTTGGGGTACGTTTTTTTGGATAATGATGCCTTTTGGACTTAAAAACGCCGGTGCAACTTATCAGCGAGCGATGACCCTTATCTTTCATGATTATATGCATAAGATTTTAGAGGATTATGTTGATGATATTCTGGCCAAATCTTTTCTTCGCATGGATCATGTTAAAATCCTTCGACAAATTTTTGAAAGAATTCGTAAATATCACATGCGCTTGAATCCCCGAAAATGTGTTTTTGGTGTGGATAGTGGAAAACTATTAGGATTTATAGTTTCGCATCGTGGGATTGAGGTGGATACTAAGAAAATAGATGCTATTGTTAACATGCCACCTCCTTGAAATGTATCTCAACTTAAAAGCTTACAAGGAAAGATTCAAGCTATTCGTAGGTTTGTGTCTCAACTTGCGGATCGTACCTTTCCTTTTACTCAACTTCTTAAAAAGGATATCACTTTTCAGTGGAATGAGGATTGTCAGCAAGAATTTGAAGATTTAAAAGTGTATTTGGCTAGTCCTCCTATTCTTCAACCTGCCGAACCTTCTAAACCCTTTATCCTGTATACAGCTGCATCTTCTCATGCTCTTGCAGCATTGTTAGCACAACATGATAAAGATGGTAAGGAGTGTCCGGTGTATTACATAAGTCATACTTTACTCGATTATGAGACCCGATATTCTGCGATAGAAAGACAATGCTTGGCCGTGGTGTTTGCGACTCAGAAATTGAGACATTATCTTTTAAATTCAGAAGTCCACGTCATGGTTAAGTTTGATCCGTTGAAGCATCTTTTCTCTAAAACTGATTTATCAGGACGTCTCGCTAAGTGGGTTATGATGTTAACTGAATTTGACCTTAAATTTGTTTCACAAAGAGCAATTAAAGGACAAGCGTTAACTAATCACTTAGTTGAGGCCCCTTCACCTTTTTCATTCCCTAACCCTGAGTCCTTTCCTGATGACTTCATTCTTTCTATAGAGAAAGATGAAACTTGGGAGTTATACTTTGATGGCTCTAAGTGTCGTACGGGATCGGGGGCAGGTGTTGTTCTGGTTTCTCCTACAAAGAAACCTATTCCCTTGTCATATCGTCTAAATTTCCTGTGTACCAATAACATTGCTGAGTATGAGGCTCTTATAGCAGGAATAAAAGCAGCCTTAGCTCTTAATATAAAACACGTACATATCTATGGAGATTCGCAATTGATTATAAGACAAGTAACAGGAATATATCAAGCAAAACAGGACAAATTATCACAATATAAAGACCTAGCTATCTCTTTATTACAAAATTTCGATTCTTATACCATGGAACCTGTTCCTCGAAAAGATAATCGACATGCGGATGCGATGGCATGTGTGGCTTCGTTAGTATCTTTAGAGGATCCTATGGTCGATCTTAACTTCGTTATTCACAATCTTATTTCTCCAGCTATTGAAGATGATTCTAGCTTGGTAACATGTTGTGACTTTGTAGACTCAGATGAATCGTTCTCGCATATTGTAAGATATTTGACCGATGGTACCTTCCCTGATTCTGCTAATAGGAACACTAGGGCTAGAATCCGCAAGTTGTCTGCTAGATATATCATCCTTTCTAATGTCCTTTATCGAAGGGGTTATGATGGTCTTCTCCTTCATTGTCTTAACAAGTCAGAAATCCCTATTGCCCTTGAAGAGGCACATTCGGGTGCCTGTGGGGGGCACTTTGGGGGCAAATCCCTGGTTCATAGGCTGCTTCGTATGGGATACTATTGGCAAAATATGCAGAAGGATTCCTTTTCATTTGTTAAAAAATGTCATCAATGTCAACAACACAATAACTTGATTCATGCTCCTGCCCAAGAACTCCGCTCTCAAGTAGCTTCTTGGCCCTTCTCCACATGGGGTTTGGATCTTATTGGAAAAATCTCTCCTCCTTCATCTCAAGGACACACCTTCATTATAACTGCAATGGATTACTTTACGAAGTGGGTAGAAGCTATTCCTCTTCGCTCTACTACTGCTGAAGTGATTTGTCAATTTCTTCTAGAAAACATTATTTCTCGATTTGGGATACCTTCCACTATTATCTCAGATAATGGAACTTCGTTTAAGAACAAGGACGTGAAGAAATTCCTCGAGAAGTATCATATCAAACATCGATTTTCTACACCGTATTATCCTCAGTCAAATGGTCAAGCCGAATCATCCAATAAGATAATTGAGCAAATTCTTTGTAAAACCGTAAATAAGCATGGTAAGGATTGGAGTAACCAGCTAATCTACGCTCTTTGGGCCTACCGAACGAGTGTACGAATTGCTACGGGAACTACTCCTTATAATCTTGTTTATGGTGCTAACGCTATTATGCCCTTAGAGTTAGAAATTCCATCACTTAGGGTTTCTCTCAAAGGTATAGTAGATGATGACTCTTATAGAGAACAACAACTTCAACAGCTTGAGATGCTTGATGAACAGCGTATAAACGCTCTTGAGCATATCCAAGCGTATCACAAACTCTACAGCAAAGCTATAATGATAAGGTTATTCAACGTTCCTTCTCAGTAGGTGATTTAGTCCTTTATGAGAATCAGCGCAATGTGAATGCCTTGCCGGCCGAAAAGGGAAAATTTAGTCCTAATTGGCTTGGACCATATATCGTTATTGAGGATTATGGATCAGGTGCTTACAAAATAGCGGATGTAGACGGTATGCCTCTTAAAGAACCTATCAATGCTATGCACTTGCGTAGATATTATGCTTAAATTCTTCATTTCTTATCTATCTTCAACATTGGATAATATGTTAGTGTTTCTTAAAGCAAAATAGAATTAAATGTTATATTGTTTAATCTATATTGCTTCGTTCCTGACAAGCGTGCCTTCTTACTTTATAGTTTGTCTTGAATTCATTTATGTAAATTGTGAAAGATTTACATTTCCATTATGCTAGCATATTATACAGTGTCTTTATGTGTGGTAAGTAGAATCGTATCATGTTGTGTTTAAGTTCAAAATTAAATCACATTAGTTATATGATTCTTAGACTTAATGCATATTTCTTCCTTATCATCAATGTTGTACTTGATTAAATATTTTAATTAAGTCACACATGTATCAATTTAATCATGGAGCATTGAGAAATCAATCACATAGAAATTAAATTCTGAACATACATGTACATTTACCAAATGTATTAGATTTAATCAAAACAAAACATACATTGTTTTAAGCATTAGAGATAACACATTTGAGACAAAAGAGAAGCATGTATATATACATATATATATGTGTGAATCGTATACAAACATAGGTCACTGTATATCCAAAATGTGACCTCTCCTACATCATACAATCATCTCCTATCTCTAGGGCTAGTGGCTGGAGAGTGTCAACTAGATGCTCCCTCCTGATCTGGCCGTGGAGGTGGACCCATGGGTGTATAGCGCGATACAGATCGTGAGTGACTCCGAGAGGAACTCCTACGATCCCTATCCATAAGGATCGCATGATAGGTGGTAGCCTCGGTTTGAGCCGCTACTAGGTCCCGCCGCACCTGCTGGAGGTCCTCTGATAGGACTCTCTCTCTCTGCCGCGCCTGCTGGAGGTCCTTTGATAGGACTCTCTCTCTCTGCCGCACCTGCTGGAGGTCCTCTGATAGGACTCTCTCTCTCTCCCTCCATATATCTACCTATACTCGGAATGGGAAAAACAAATTCTCATGCAGACCTGCGTTCCCCTGAGGCCTATAGGCAATCTGTGAGGAACTGGGGATCTGTGCTATCATGGAAATGTCTGTCATTGCCTGCTGAATCAAGGAATGCCATTCCTGCACATTAGCTGTGGCAGTAGAACAGATCTTTATTAGTACCATTCTTTATCATCAAAACATTAATCAATCAATATAAACCTACTATACCTGGATCTCCCTCGCGCCAGTAGGGATCATGATATGGTAGTATCTGTGACTGAGAACCGCTAGGCTCCCCTCTCTCATATACTCTATCCATGATGGGTGTAGGCTGGACGGTACTGGTGACAGGTCTCCGTATCGCCTCCTGTTCCCCCTGTTGGGGAATAAGAGGTGGATCCAGAGCTATGGTATCGTCTCCTGAATGGTGGGGAGCTGCATCTGACTCCTCCTTAGCATCTCTATCATCCTCCTCCTCATCGTCCTCATCATCCTCGTCCTCATCTGCGTCATCACCTGTATCCTCCTCGTCCTCCTCTCTATCTGCATCCTCGTCCTCCTCCTCCTCGTCACTGGCCTGATCGCCTGTAGGTGGATCAGGATCTTCCACCTCCTCATGATCCTCTCCCTCCTCTGACTCCTCTGACCTGGATCCCTCGTCCTCATCTCGGTCTCCATGTCTCCATGGGCCTGGATAGCCTATCAGATGATCTGGTGGAAAGATAGGACCTGGATATGATCTCATGAACCATGAAACATATCTGCGCTGTGCTCCAGGTTCTGCAGAATAGTCAGTGACTACATCCTGATCTGATCCCTCTAAGTCTGTCATCTCGATATCATCTACCATCAGTCTCGCTACTGCTCTAGGTCTGGGAAGGACCCGTGAGTGTCGAGTATAGATGGGCACATCGGCTGGAACACACTGCTCTATTCTGAACTGCCTCCGTACTCGATGAAAGTAGAAAGGGACTATGATGTGTACATATCGTCCTCGCAGTAGGCAGTTCCTCTGTAGACATGCTAACTGTCTCTCCATCCCATCCCATCTGTGCATCAGTAGGTAAGGTCTCCACACTATCACCTCGGATGTCAGTCTGTCAATAATCACTCTCCAATATAACAAATCTCCAAATCTCCACTCGCTGGTCAGTGGATAAGCGAACACCCTAGGTCGCTCGCTCGCTATACTCAGTGGAAAGCCGACGGGCCTGGTGCATGTGACGTGCTCTAAGATCCACACCTGCAGAAGTGTGCATGTCATCAAACTACAACCCTGTCCAAATACATACTCCTCCAGGTCGTGATAGAGATGCGCAAGCATACTCCGACCCCAAGCATACACTCTCCTATGTCTCTCCATCGCTCTGATACACCATGTGAGGCCCCCGTGCATGTGTGTCCCTCGCCCATTAGGGCAGACAGCTAGTGCTATGATGGTTATCATGAGGCGTCTCAGAAGTGGTATCTCCCCTGTAGGATGTAAGAGCCAGCTGACCATGATACGGCCTCTCATCTCGCTCGGCATGACTCTCCCTATGCAATACATCTGCTCCCTCTGATGATCCTCTGCTACTCGATCAGTCGTGTATGTGACTGTCGCTCCTTTGATAGGAAGACGCAGTATACGGTACACATCCTCGAGTGTGACCGTCAGCTCTCCTACCAGAAGATGAAAGGTAGAGGTGTCAGGATCCCATCTCTCCATCAGTGCCATCAGCATCATAGGATGAAATCGAATGGCCAGCATAAGAATCACGTACCACAATCCTACTATCGATAGGGTGTCTCTCTTTGACTAAGTCAGCCATGGAATCTGATCTCGCAAAGTGCGAAGAATGTGTCCCGCTGTATGCTCTCTCATGTACGGGAGACCCTGCAAAACGAAAACATGACCATAATCAGTACTCAATCATCGAAATCGCAAATGCAAACTGTTGTACATTGTATGCTCGCCTTGTAACCCCTCGCCAGGCCCTAATTGGGGACCATGGTGCCCTGATGGGGACCATGGCGCCCTGTCAGGGACCATGGCGCCCTGAGGGGACCATGGCGCCCCTGTCAGGGACCATGGCGCCCTGGGGGGACCAGGGCGCCCCTTAGGGACCATGGCGCCCTAGGTGGGCCCCGGTCGGCATTCAAGGTCCGCATTCGATCACAGAAAAGTCAAACATGCAAAAAATCAAAAGTCAAACGTTCAGCCAACTCACCTCGTCTAGTGGCTCGTCGTCGATCACGGCCTGGCGCAGGATCTCGATCCTCGTGGGACGCTCCGGTCATCGTGAAGGCATGGTGATGTCTAGGTGGGCTCCGCTGCACTGAATAGTATCCTGAAATCGACAAAGTGACGAATACAAGTGTCACTTTCGAAGTAAATACTCTCGTTTGTTTATTCTTACTTCTTGAAACCCTAATTTTTCTTCTATCATTCATTTTATCATAACTTGAGTTTGGGAGATGCGATTTTCGAGCCGTTTGTTGCGTTGGAATCGTACTTTCCTTCTCCTACTCTCGGGATGTTCCAAAAAGTGCTCTGATGAAGCCTATTTAGTGAACACTCCTCATCAACACTCTCTTACACAATTTGTCGCAAGTAAACATGCTACCCTGTTTCACCTCCCTAAATAAGCAAGTCAAAACAGGGGGGGGGCATATAGCTACTCACAGATTTCATCACTTTCCCTAGTAAGAATTAGGTGATTTTGTGATCTAACGTTTGTTTTGTAGGGTGCGGTTCCTAACTGTGTACTGCAGATACTGCTCGGGGCTTCGTCCGACGACTTATGGATATATCCTTTTTCAAATAATGTTTACTTTTCTGTACTTTAGCTTGCATATGCACGTAGTACTCATATGACCGCTAAAGTGGGGGCTAAATGTAGCGTCATAAATTGTACGCACTCGCTAGGGTGGTACAATTTCGCACCTAGTTTAGCACCCGCCTTAGTGCATTTTGCATTCTGCATTGCATTTCTCCTTAACACTTAAGTAATCAAATTAATTAGGTCTAAGGTTCCTATTTCATCATTTTCTACATCATAGAGTTGGGCCCTTTCACTAAAGCGTGTCCTTCGCATTTTATTCTTCCAATACACCACTTAATCAAAAACCCTAATTAAGTCCTATTTCGAACTTGGGGGCTTGGTTTCGGGGTCTAAACATCTTGAAATCACCTGTAACTTCGGGATTCTCTCTAAAATCATCATATCCGATGGCCCTGAAAATTTGGTGAAAAGTTGTCAGGACCATGGCACCCGTGCACATGGTCCCGGACATTTTTCCCAAAATTTTGGGAGCACGATCCAATCATAAAATAAAGCTTAACTCCAAGAAATTGGCGGGATATTCAATCTCTAGGTCGGCCAAAATACGAATTTACGACCTAGGGTTTCATACATAAGAGCTCTCTTTTCTCATCTGAAGGGATCGGATTTTTGTTTTCAGGAACTTCATATGCAGCGAAAGAGAAGATCTTTGAGGACTTCAACAACACTCAACATCATTTTATCAAGCATCTATCAAATTCATTCATCCACTTAGGGCTTGGAAGACATTGAAGAACAATAAGAGATTACCAACTGAAGATTGGCTTGTACTCCTCCCTCGAGGGTTGGGTATGATTTCGTATTGTTTTCATGTCTTTGCATAAGCTTTGATACATCATTTATTCATGCTTTAGATCACATTGCATCTTGATTTAGAGCATTTACATTATCATTTACAAGCAATTAGGGTTTACTTTCTAGGTTGCTCTAGTTTGCTTTCTTGCATTTTGGACCTTGCACACACACTAGGTCTGCACACACAATACATTTTACAAAACAACTTGGCTATTCGTGGAGGTGGAAATCACTGAAGCGGGGGTTTGACTAAGGCAAAACCCTATATAGCCGCCCCTCCCCCTTTTCAGATATTATTGCAGGTTTCGGGATTCGGACGACGCCGCGGGACACAGATCCGGAGAGAGAAGACTGAGGCAGAACCCTGTGTGAAATTGCAGCTCAGAAGACCGGGACAGGGGCGCTGGGTGCCCTGGTCCTACCAGGACAGGGGCGCTGGGTGCCCTGGTCCCTGGGACAGAGGCATTGGGCACCCTGGTCCTCCAGACAGACAGCTTTCCGATGACTTTCCGACAGTGTTTCAGGGTGCAGAACAGTGGTTTCCGGTGCAGTTTTCAGGACAGTGGCGCCCACGCCCCCGTCCCGAACATTTTCAGTCCGATTTCAACTCCGGGTACATATCTGCATTCTTATTTTATCCTTACACTTACAGCTGTTCATTGTTTAATCTCAATTCTACAATCTTGTTATTAGTTCATACTTGCATTTTGAGATTAGGGTTTGAACTTGCATTACTTGATCTTACAATTTCAACAAGGGAATAGAAATCCTAATAGATATCCCATGGCTCTCTCTTTCACCAAAAGAAGTAGCCAATTGTGCGATATCTCTAGGCTCTTTCGTATTCCGTAATGTGTGTCAAAAGGTAGGATTAGGGCATGATTAACCTAGTCTCGCTTTTTTCCCCTACACAAATAGTCTAGTCGGTTCTTGAAGAAAGTAGTCACAGAACACAGTATTCATTGAGCTGTTTACCAAGTAAAGGTTCATGGCTACCGAGTGGTATAATTAACTCACTGAGTTGATATTCACCAAGTAAAATGTCTTACTAGATACATTGAACCTGGACATGCACATGAAAACATGTTACAAGATCGAGGCACATCTAACCATTTTTGTGTTGGAAATTGCACTAGGAGATTGTGTATGATTACAAGATCAATCTAACCTATGAGATAATTTGTTTAATCGAAGAATCTTTTTGTAAGATCGAAGCAATAAATCAGATCACCGTTGTAAGAGATCTATATATACAACATGATTCTAGGGTTAGATATATGACATGATATGATGTGATATGAGATGCAATGAGATAGCAGTGTGTATGCATGAAGGAAGACTATTACAGAGACACAGAGAGGTCACTGAGAAGGTTATCAGTGAACAGTCGAAGAATAGAGTAAACAAAAGGGTTTACCGAGTTTCATTATGGGTTACCGAGGTATGCTACAAGCTAGGTAATCTTATTCAGAGCACATAGAATCTACTTTAGCATTTCAGATGTAAAGTTGTAGATATTTGTGATGATTATATTGTAATATTTTGAAGTTGTAAGAGAAACCTTTAACAAGGTAAAAGACTCTAACCAAGTCTATAAATTGTAAATCCTTTAACCAGGTGCTACACTTATATAGTGTTGTATAAATCCTTTAGTAAGGTAGATCTAACTGATCTTAATACTCCTAATAGGGTAAGCTATCAGAAATAGCTAAATGTAGCTCTAACCGAGCATTCTTTATTATTGCAGTAGTGAAGTTGTGGGTGCCATCCCCACCACAGTTTTTCTCTCTAACCAAGAGTTTCTGCGTGACCAAAATATATGTGTTATGGAGTGAATCATGTATGAATGTTATCGGTTGATTATAGTTTTGTTTTATGTTACTGCACTATTATGTTTATGCATAACAGTAAGGTTATTACAAAAGAAAAGTTTTGGAGTACTGATTCACCCCTCCCCTCTTAGTACATTAACTTTCTATATTGGGCCTAACAATTGGTATCAGAGCTTGAATCTTGGAAAAGGGTTTAACCACCTAAAGAGAAAGATCTTAGCAATGGAAGGCTACAAACAATCTTGGAGGATTGTGCATCTTCAAGAAGAGCTGGATAATGCAAATCAAGTGATTGCAGACATGCAGAGGCAAATGCAAAAATCTCTGAAAGTAAGGAGAAGATTATCTAATGACTTGCAGGATTCTCAAGAGCTAGTGGAACAAATCGAGACATCATCTGAGAACAGTATATCTGAATAAACTGAAGAAATGATTGGAATGTTGAAAGAAAAGAACAAAGCATTGGTTGATCAACTAAAAGCAATGAAAAGAGAACATGAACATTTCAGTACACAAATGACTGAAAATCTAGATGCATTAAGGAGAGCTGAGGATAAAGCAAGAGATCTACAAAGAGAGAAACAACAACTTGAAGCACTAGTATCTGATAAGGATGGTGAAATCATAAGGTTAACTGGTATTCAAAAAAATATGATAGATCAACTAGGTTATGCACATCATGAAGCAATTCTGAAGAATGATGAAAATCAATCATTGAAAATTGAAGTATCAAGGTTGACTGGTGAACTTGAAATAGAAAAGAAATCCAAAGAATCATTGGAGAAGAGTTATGAAGCATCAATGATGTTGGATGAGCAACTGAATACAAGAAGACTCTACAAAGATGGAGGACTCGGTTATAAAGGAAATAATACTACCGAGAAGGGAGAATCATCAAAACAAGCTGAAAAAAGAAATAACATCAAAAGGAAGAAGCCTATTTGCTACTACTGTGGAAATCAAGGTCATACTGCCAACATATGCTAGATCAGAAAAGGTAAGCAACCAAATATCTCTAAGTCCAATGGATATTGTTATAATTGTAATAAATATGGTCACATACCTAATCAATGTAGAACAAAGTCTGTTAACAACCATCAGAAGGCAAAATTCAAAGGGTTTTGTAAAAACTGCAATAGATATGGACATAGTACCGAGAGATGCTGGTTTAAGCAAAAGAACTACATGAAGTATCCACACCAAGCAAACACTGGAGGTTACCGAATTCACACATATTCTCATTGATAATATGCAGTAGTACCATGGGATTACAATATGAGGATATGGTGTGAATGTTGTGGAAGATATGGACATATAAGTGCCAACTGTTTTATAAGGTTTGGAATGAACAACTGGAGATCATGGAGAAATCCTGGTATGGCATGTTTTCATTGTCACAAAACTGGACATTTAGCTAGAGATTGCAGAGATCAACCGAGAAGAGACACTGAGGAGATAAAAGAAAAATTCAAGATGATTTGGAAAAATAAAGAAATTATGTCTGATGAAGAAAGCACCTTACCGACTGAGTTAGGTGCACCTATTTCAAATTAGCCAAGAAAAGGTATGAAGGGACTGCATTCATTAAAAGATAAATCATAACATCTCCTATTTTATTATGAACAAGAATTCAAAATCTGCATAGTTAGTCAGTTAGTATACTATACAGGAAACCTGTCAAGTCGGCTATCAAAGCAAAGTTGAATACTCGGTGAAAACAGAAAATGAAGTAAATCGGTAAAAGGTGAACCGAGTGCATTTAATACCATGACCTAACCTGCACGGAGCCCGATAAGGTATTTTTGAGTACTTAAAAGTATTTTCGCGGTCATTTTCATTCACCCAAGTTTTTGAGAAGCAGAGCAGAGTGAATCAAAGCGACCAAATTTCATTCAGAGTGAATTTTCAAGGTATTTACATCAATCTATTCACATTGTTTAGCTGGTTTCTAATCTAGTCAAATTGCTAGTGTCTACCGAGTGTGAAGAGTAAGTTACTTGTAAACCCTAAGGATAACCTATCGAATTTTTACTCGAGATCTACCATGGCACCCAAGATCCAAGACCCTGTAGTTGTCCAAAATGTGGAGAAGCCATCTCTGAAGTATTCCCTAACTCCTAAAGTCACCTCAGAACTGGATGATAAAACGACATTTTCACTCATCCCGAATCGAGTCTTATTGGTAGAAGATGTCAGATTCTTTACCAAGTGTTGTGTTGAGGAAGTCGGTCATGCAGAGATTAGCAACACATATGATGAACTGTGCACTGATGGCAAACTGGATAGTAAATTTGAACATATCAGAATCAAGGGATTAACTGAAGCCCTAGTCTATCCTCGTGTGTTCAAACCCCAATGGGTTAAGTTTGTACTGAGTAGAGTACATGACGATTTCATGTGGCTACAAGAGCAATCATATAAGATCACGAAGGAAGTCATTCACCTGATCATCGGATATCCCATCTACGATCATGCTCATGTATAGAAAAAGATATCACAAAAGGAGCTAATCAGTCTAACCGGAGTAGAATCTGATTACCGAGGACTGAAATTGAATAATGTCACTGATGCTAAATTGAAATTTGCAATCAGAGTCATTGGTTATTGTTTCTTCCAATCTGCAAGGGAAAACAGTGTACCATGTGCTGCAGTGGACCTTGCCTACAAAATAGTAAAGAAGGGAATGAAAGTAGACTTGTGTGAAGTACTACTAAAGAACTTATTTGAGAACCTGAACACCATAAGGAAGCCGAAGAAGAACAACTCGGCAAACACACTCAAGTTCGGTTCACTACTTGTCTGTATGATTTTCTATTTTGAAAAGTTCTTTCCCTCAGTCGGTAAAGTAGTATGGGAGCTACACCTGCCTATCACCCATCAGATCAATGATTACATCAAGAAGTTAGGAGATAACTTTAATGATGTCATGGATGATTACTTTAGAAAATTCCAAGAGAAAATGCACAACAGGTATAGGATCCCACCACAACTGGTTGAAAAATACAAGGACAATATTTGTTTTGAAGTCGACACTAATTACTGCTATGTAAATGTTGTTGAACCAAGGATTCAGTCGTTGCAACCAATGGGTTATGAAATTGATTATGACATCACACAACAACAAATTGATGCCTACCTATCACTGCCAAGGCATGCAACTGAACTAAGGTATGGAACCTATGAAGAGGTAAAGGAGAAAGTAAAAATGAGCATTGTAGTTCCTAAGGCTAGAAGGAAAGCAACAAAGATGATAAAAGCTTTGTCTGAGAAATTCGAAGAAGAATCTTCATCTACACCTGTCAAAGGCAATCTTGCCATTACCGAGGAAGAATCAAATGCACATGACGCTGCAATAACATTGACCACAGAGTTGCCAAAGGGAAAAGTTCTAAAAAGAAAGAAACAGGACATTACACAGGCCCTATCAACTCCACCAACAAAGAGACCAAACACCAGAGCATCAGCTACATCACCGAGCAAGAAACAAAAGACTGTTGTTGCTCCTAAGGTAACAAAGACTTACAAGAAATCTACTTGGAGACTCATTTTGGCAAAAGATTCGAGTGATATAGAGTCTGATGATGCTAACAAATTCCAGATTGTGAAGAGCAAAAAGACAAACATTCACAGTGTTGAAAACTTTTGTGCCAATCTCAAGGAATACGGTGGATTTGTAGGATTCAGATATGTTAAGTATGAGTCTAGGAACAATGATGAGAAACAATAGATTGAAGAAGTTGTCATATGTACACTTCTGAAGTTTCGGTTAGCACCATTGGAACTAGCAAAGTCACTTCCAGGTGAACTCTACTCACATATTGATAACAGATGGAAATATGCAATGGATTTAGAGAGACAAATAAGAGAAAGAAGTCTTGTCCACTTATTTCCTGACATGTCTGTAGCTGAAATCAAGGAGCACTTGTCCACATACAATTCAAAATTTCTTGTGAAACAAAGAGCCTTAAAATTGATGAATGGGCTATATATTGATGTGGAGAATGAGACTAAGGCCAAGTGGTAGGAGATCTTCAAACAAAAGGATGTCGGTGAACAATCTCAAATTGAAATTGTTGATGTCACCGAGCAAGATCCAGATGTCATCGAGCAAGGTCCAGACCCGGTTGACACAATACAAATTGATGAAGATGTAATGGATGAAGCCGCACCAGAGCAAGAAATGATTGAAGGCACCACTTATGCAAAACTTGTGTCTAGTGAATCAGTCTTAGAACAAGTTCAACCTTATCTACCAGTGAAGCCAACAGTACCAATCGAAGCCCCCAAGGACACCGAACAAGTTATCGAAGGTAACAAATCTGAAGCTGTAGAAGATACAGGTAACAAGTCTGAAACTATAGAAGACACAACAAAAGATCAATCATCTCAGGGACAAACAAGCACAACAAATATTACAGCAGAGACCCCTAGCACCAAGCCATCCAAAGACACTGCAACTACTACAGGAACAGTGCAAAGTGTTGCATCTACCGAGAAACCTACCGAGGGACAACAAGCCTCACAAGCACTTGTCTAAGTGCCCCAGACAAAAGGAAAAGAGAAAAAGGTGAGAAAGAATGGTTTTAAATTTGACTTATCTAAATTGATCGTGTTGCCTAATGTCGACATCTCCAAATTAAAAGGGCAAGCACTCACTGAATTCGGTGAACTATGCAAAGCAAAGGCCGAACAGGAGAAACAACTGGCAATACAGAAAAAGAACAAGGTATTTCAAAAGGTTAGAACACTGCTCACAGAAATGCTACCATCAGCAACAGTGTCAACCAATGTAGCCATCCATATTCAGTTGGATGAACTCCTTAATTAGATTGAAACATCTGGAGTTGATGCATCCAAATACCTAAGCAAGCTCAAGGATAAAGAGCTCACAACAAAAATGATAGAGGAAGTCCAAAAATCAATTGTTGTTGGCAAGGTAAAACTTGTCAAGTTCATTGCTGAGTTGACCCCTCAACTCAAGCACATTCTTTATTTATTCCAGAAATTGTGTACATTTTCTTTATTTATTAAAGACATCAAAAATTAAATTGATGCAATTGAGAAAGAGATCACCGATCTCTCCTCCAAGTTGACCACTAAGCCTAATTCAGTTTAGACCTTTTTCAAAAAGCTACAACAGCTCATGGCTCAATAGTTAGAACTGAGGAATGAAGAGCATAAAATTAGGATGGATATAATGACCCTTCAAACATTATTCCTTCCTCATCTCTCATCAATCCAAGAGTAGCTTAATCGAGCTACAAGCTTATCAACTACCCAAGAGGGAAGCACTCTTGATGGCTTGATATCACTCTTATCTGATATTCAAGCACAGAACTCATTAATGGAAAGTCTCAAGGAATCACTCTTAGTTGCCCTCACTGACGCCCAGACCAAGTATAAAAATATTTTTGATCAGTTACCACCTCCGGATGCAAATTAAGTTTTTAATGTTTGTCAAAAAGGGGGAGTACTTTTATGTTACTACATAGGAGAGGAAATCCCAGCAAAGGGGGAGTAATTCTACACTTGGAGACTAGTACAGTTTTGATAACACAATTTTGAGTATTATATACAAGGGGAGTCTACCGAGCAGAATATACAGAGCATTCAGAGTACACAAGTACAGTACAGAACCGAACCGAACATGCAAATTCAGAGTTATGTACAGGATAATGATAAGGGGAGTATATCTGCATATACTATTGACTATTGTACATATTGTCAAGTATAGTCATTTTGTCAAGTATATTTTTTTAGTTATGACTTTGTAAGTAGTTTTTGTCAAACATCTCAACTAATGTCAAAAGGGGAGATTGTTACTACTTATCAAATTGCCATTAGTTTCATATCCAAAGTCATACTATATTCTAGTTGGTTAGTATTACCGAATCATGCAGTCGGTACACACAGAGAAGTCGGTATGAACAGTCTAGTCGGTTACTAAAGAAAGCAGTCATAGAACACAGTATTCACTGAGTTGTTTACCGAGTAAAGGTTCATGGCTACTGAGTGGTATAATTAACTCACTGAGTTGATACTCTTACTAGATACATTGAACCTAGACATGCACATGAAAACGTGTTACAAGATTGAGGCACATCTAACCATTTTTGTGTTGGAAATTGCACTAGGAGATTGTGTATGATTACAAGATCAATCTAACCTATGAGATATTTTGTTTAATCAAAGAATCTTTTTGTAAGATCGAAGCAATAAATCAGATCACCACTGTAAGAGATCTATATATACAACATGATTCTAGGGTTAGATATATGACATGATATGATGTGATAAGAGATGCAATGAGATAGCAGTGTGTATGCATGAAGGAAGACTGTTACAGAGACATAGAGAGGTCACCGAGAAGGTTATCAGTGAACAATCGAAGAACAGAGTAAACAGAAGGGTTTACCGAGTTTCATTATGGGTTACCGAGGTATGCTACAAGCTAGGTAATCTTATTCAGAGCACATAGAATCTGCTTTAGCATTTCAGATGTAAAGTTGCAGATATTTGTAATGATTATATTGTAATATTTTGAAGTTGTAAGAGAAACCTTTAACAGGGTAAAAGACTCTAACCAAGTCTATAAATTGTAAATCCTTTAACCAAGTGCTACACTTATATAGTGTTGTATAAATCCTTTAGTAAGGTAGATCTAACTTATCTTAATACTCCTAATAGGGTAAGCTATCAGAAATAGCTAAATGTAGCGCTAACTGAGCATTCTTTATTATTGCAGTAGTGAAGTTGTGGGTGCCATCCCCACCACAGTTTTTCTCTCTAACCAAGAGTTTCTGCGTGACCAAAATATATGTGTTATGGAGTGAATAATGTATGAATGTTATCTGTTGATTATAGTTTTGTTTTATGTTATTGCACTATTCTTTTTATGCATAACAGTAAGGTTATTACAAAAGAAAAGTTTTGGAGTACTGATTCACCCCTCCCCTCTCAGTACATTATCTTTCTATATTGGGCCTAACATAACATACCATTAAGAAATGTAACATAACATGGTTCTACCTAGAATGGACAATTAGTCAAAGGAATTCCCAAACAAACCTTTGAGATTTCATGTAATTATTCTTCAACTTCGTTTACTTGTTCCCTACCCTTCTCAAATTAATGCTTATTTTGCTAATATGTTGCATTTGTTAGTCTATAGATCAAATATATTTCCTTATCCATATGCACTTCAATTTCTATCATTTAAAAAAATGGTACAAAATACTTTGTTTGAGACAAAGCTTGAGTCATATCAAATGGAACATAATAGGAACAACAATTTGACTAGTACTTGACATTTTATTTCTTTTAACCTTATTACCAACCTAAGTGGCCTTATCATCAATTGCAAACTTACCACTTGTTGCTATCGATGACTCTTTCACTTCTTTCTTGCTATCATTTGGTTGCATCTTTTAAGATTTGTAGTCTTCTTCTTTTCTTCTACTATCTTGGTTGCAGCCTTTTTTTTTTGCAGTACTCTAATTTTTTTTTTATAAACAAACTTATTGATTTTCTAGAATCATATTTCTATTTTTTTGTTCTAAGCTTATAGTTTCTTTTGACTTGAGAAACTATAACAGTTGTTAGTGTCATGATTTCTTAATGGAAGGTCAGCTTTATCCATCATTAAAGATGTATGAATTAAGGAACTATGAATTCTATAACCATCATTTTATTCATCAAAAAATACATGTTAATAGATTTGTTCTTTTCTGTATCTTATTTCATTTACATCAAGTTCTATATCATTTTCATCTAAAGAAGAATAATCCCCACTCATATGGCCTAACCTTTAGATAACATATTAATAAAATCATCTTCATTATAGTGAGGCTCATTAAATTTATCACAAGAATTGGAACCATTTTGAAAGGAATGAGAAACCATATATTGTTGTTTATGTTGAATTTGGACCTATTTGTAAACCCTAACAAATTCAACCACTAACCCTAGATCTACATGTTGAATATTCTTGGTTATTGATGCTGATAGGATATTTTGTTATCATGGATGTTAACATATTCATGTGTATTGCTCTGGTAATTGCAGATTGGGAAGATCTTATGATTTGATTTGTAGTCTTGTTTTGTTGATCATTGTTTTGCAGAGTCCGTTATTTCCTCTAGTATATTCCAGCGTGATCAGATCTTGTGTTGAGATTTTGGGATATTGCTTGGGATGGCCTTGTGTATCTTCATTTCAGATGGATCATGATTTGGTGCTCCGAAAGTTCTTTCTTTGTGATAGTTGCTGATTGGTTATGTTCTTGAGTTTCAGACGTTGACTGATGAAGATTTGATAAGTGGTGTTGGTGCAGCTATTCCTGATGATTATAACATTCTTTCTTGTGTTTCCTAGTTGTGTCCTATTTGTTTTGATGATCCGCATTTATTTTTGTGCAATTTTTTGGTGGTTTCTATCAACCGGTGATAATTTTCATGTTATGCAGTTTTCTTGGTAGTGTAGCGTGTTGCAATTGATATTGGCATGATTTCCGGTGGTGTTGTGCATTTGGGAATTTGTATTAGGCCCATGCTATGCTATGTAAACCATTATATTGGTCTGGTGGTTGATATTTGTATCGTTTGACATAATTTTGTAATTGAGGGTTGAGGGTTTAGCTGACCTTGTTATCAAGGTCGATGATTTGTATATATAGGTGATATTGTCATGTAACTTAGATGTTGATGTTATGTTTGCATTATCAAAGAGAGGTTTATGTGAACAAGTGATTTATCCTTTGGTGTTGAGTTTGAGGAGAGATTGGTGTTGTAGGGTAGACATCTGTGCTTAACCGAAACTGTAATCAGGCATTTGGAGATGCTATTCTTTCAGTTCATTTCTTCCGGATTGTAGTCTGAGTCTTATTGTAAGTTAGTGAGACTTCCCTAAGGGTTGTAGCCTTTCAGGCCATTATCTTTTGAGCAGTGAGCTCTAGGTAGTGTGCCTGAATGGATGTGCATTCCCCATTGTAATATTTTCACATACTAATGCAAACTATCATCTTATTGTGGGTAGGTTCCCACCATGGTTTTTTCCTTAACCGGATTTTCCACGTCAAAATCTTTGTGTTGTGTGTTGTGCCTTCAATTTGCTTATCTATCTTAAAACTATAGTTTATCAGATCTATGTTTTGTGATTAAAATTTATATTCCACTAAAGATTGATTAACCCCCCGCCCCTCTCAGTATTCCTTCGTGGTTGTTGCTAACACTACAAACTAATTCAACAAAACTCAATAGAGAGCTATCATTCCATGTAAATAAACCATAAAAAACATAATATTATACCTTTACATCCATGATAGGCTTGTCTCCATTTTTCTCCTATCCTCCATGATCATGTATTGTTGTTGTTACTCTTAGATTTGCCTTGCACTTGCACAAGAGCTCAAGGAAGAATACATTTAGTTGTGATGATGTATGGCTAAAATTATGATGATGTATGCTCTAGATAGATTTTGGAATTATGTAAATATGATTTATTGTAGATGTGATGGAGAATGAAGAAAGGAAACCTCTTTTATAGATATCATCCTAAAAATGGAGGATTTAGATTAAAAAATTTAAAATATGAATGGAAAGGATCACATAAATGAAAGAGAATCAATAGGATTGAAGGGTAGGTAGAGACAAATGGTAGAGATTAAGAGGTGAAAGGAAAAGGATAAGGGTGAATAGGATTATGAGGTTACATTTGAAATGGAGGGATGAGATTAACAAGTGGGTTGACTTTAGAGAAAATACAAAGTGAATGAAGAGACAATTGACACTTGTCACATGCATATGAATTTAGATTGTAATCCATGTGAATAAGTTGGAGGGATAGGATGAAAAGAGCAAAAATATAAGAGAACTAATTAAATATATAATAGTAATTATTTAATTAATTGAGGAAAACGCTAGATAAATAAAATATTTGTTTAAATTAGAAAGAAAATGCTTTAAGTGAGTTAATTAAATAATTAGAAATATTTAATTAATTAATATTGGGAGAGGCTAATGAATTAATTAAATAAATAAAAATATTTATTTAATTAATAGAATACGTTAGGATAAAAATAATTAAATAAATAATAAATATTTATCTAATGAAAGGACAATTTTAGGTATCTATAATTGCAATGGTGAAGGAGGCAACTAACATACCATATATCAAGGAGTATCATCAGCCATATTGATGCTTTTCTTTGAAGGATCATAAGTTTCTTTATTTGATGAACCTCTTTAATTGTTGAAAATAGGTTTTCCATTGTTCCATGTTGTAATGTATGGTTGATTAGACACTTGGGGTCTTTTTTTCTATTTGGGGTAATTTTGTTTTTTAAGAGCTAATCATTTTTCTATCCTAGAAAATTTATTGCTCATATCTTCTAGAGAACTCATAACCTTATCTAGCTTATCTTTTATATTTTGATGGTGTATTCTATTCAATTCTAGAGTTATGATTTTGCAGGATTTTCACAACATCTCTTTTATCCCAATTGCTAGATACTTTCTTATTAT
This sequence comes from Cryptomeria japonica, assembly GCF_030272615.1. Classification (NCBI taxonomy): domain Eukaryota; kingdom Viridiplantae; phylum Streptophyta; class Pinopsida; order Cupressales; family Cupressaceae; genus Cryptomeria; species Cryptomeria japonica. The sequence continues at coordinate 83,038,091 of NC_081405.1, read as the reverse complement.
TCTCAATGTTTGTTGCAATTCTAAAATAATCTCATAAAGAAACTTGAATTTCTTCTCTAATCTCATATCTAATTTTAGCATCCTAAGCATTAGAATATAAAACCATGTACATAGATTCATTTAGCCTCATATGTGAGGGAGTCTTTTTTAAGTACTATAAAACTAGCATTAAAATTAGTAATATATTCATTTGATGATTTGGTAATTCTAGTGAAGTCATTTATGACAAACCTTGCATTATTTTTGTCCCCATACTATTCTCTAAAAAACCCTTTTAAATTCATCCGATGAACCAATACTTGCATTAGACAAATTCCTATACCAATTCCCAACCTCATTGGTTAGAGATTGCATAAACAATTTCACAACCACATTTCATTTTCTACTTCAAAATCATCCATAAAATTCAAGAATATTTTTAAATAGTCTTTACTAGATACTACATTACTTCTTGAGAATTTTGTCGAAGTATCCCCAATTTCATTTATCATTGGATTATGGTACCTAGGAATACTAGTGAATTATTAATATCTATATCTATCAAGTTGCATAAGTCTCCTACCCTTACATCCTAATTACCCATATTTTGATTAGCATGCATATTTGGATTAACATGAACATTAGTTTGTAAATTACCTAATTGATTCTAATTTATAGCATTTTTATTTGCATTTTCTTGAACATTATATGGATTTTAATTTATATTATGGTTAACACCCTCTAATGAAACATCCATAATATATGAATATTATTTTGATTAGGTTGGGGACTATTTGTAGATGTATTCATATTTATTATATTTGAGGGATAAGGAGAAGGTATTGCAACATGTTATGCATATCTCAAAGAATAAATTGTACCCTCATCTCATTTTTTATCCTAATAACTTCCATATATTCTATTTCATCTCTCATGTTCTTGACTTCTTCTATTAGTTCATTCTCATTAAGGATAGTTGATAATGAATACTGATGAATACTAAGAGGGGGTGGTGAATTAGTATGCCAAAAATCTTTGCACCAAAACACTTACACAGTCTAAAGATAAACCGGTAAAGCAATCTGATAGTCAAACTGGTTACCACACATGCAAACAAAAATGCGAATAAAGCATTCACCCACAAAATCAATACAACCATAACACAAGATATTTGACGTGGAAACCCAACTGGCAAAAACCACGGTGAGATGGAACTCACAAGTCACTATCTGCGGAATAGAAACCAGACCGGTTAAGGTCTTACAATGTTCTTCACTAGAACAAATCCTATTAGGAATCTCAATCTCTGTTAGGAGATAAGTCCGATTAAAGACTACCTTGTTAGAGGATTTTAGATTCACATGTGTGAACCACCTTATTAGAGGATTTTACAAAGGCTTTGAGGCCTACCCGGTTAAGGGCTACAGACTTGTCAAAGATGTGAGTAATCAACAAGTGTTTGATCTATCTGATAGCACAAACTGCTTGGTTAGATCCAATATTGCTCATAGCTAATGCATTCCAGCATTACTTCAGTCTTGTCTATCTCTCTCTCAGTTACAACTCAATCTTCTTAGATAAGATCATTCTCAACTTTCACCTTAAACCCTAGCTCAACATTAATCCTTTTCGCAACAACCTAAAACCTTAGACATGATGTCCCTTTTAAAGGAATTTGATTTCATGTCGGTCCAATAGGATTTCTTTACAATTTCCTAGGTTCAGTGAACCTAGAAATACTTAGTAACACGACACAAGAATCACCGTTAATGTGTCGGCACTGTCAAACAATCAGTGGATTGGTAACTCATCACAAAATGCTGGTTGGTAACTCATCATAGAGTATTACCGGTTCATACAAAATACCAGTTGCCGGTTTGACAAAAATGAAAACTGGTAAGAATGTGTTGTGCCGATTTGCTCCCTTGTGCCGCTTGTGATCTGTGAACTGCTTGGGGTCGACATGCCACTTTAGACCGGGAAACACATTCTGCAAAATCACCACTAGTCTAGAGACTAGTATACAACATACTGGTTGGAACAAATACCAGTTGAACATAAACTCATACATATAAAGGGGTTCTCAATACAAGTGTGTGTCCATCAATGACAATCATAGCATAAACCACAAAAATGCCAACAATCTCCCCCTTTGGCATTGATGGCAACACTTAGAAAAATAAAATTTTGACATCTAAGTGTTTTACAACAAAAACTTGCCATTAACAAAATTGCTCCCCCTAAGCATATACACTATCCCTTAATCAACAGAGTGTATAGCAATTTTGCATTTAGAGCATAATCATCAGAGAATATAGCATATATCATAGCATATATCAAAATTTTAAAACAGATACTTCTCCCTCTAATATACTTTTCCCCTGATATATCAAAATTTCAAAAAATTTAAAACCAAAAACTCCCTCTGATATACTTCTCCCCTGATATATCAAAATTTCAAAAATTTAAAACCAAAAATTAGATATACTTCTCCCCCTTTGCCAACAATGACAAATTATTGCTGAAAAACCTATTTCCATATATATAAAAAAAGGAGTTTATGACAATAATGAATAATACTTGTCAAAAACCGCTTTATAGTCCTGCAAAAATTGTTTCATGGAAAGAGACCAGGACTCAAGTAGGGAGGTCACCACTTCCTTCTCTGTCCGCATTTGTGATACCTGTTTCTCCATGGCATCTATTGTGCTCAGTTCTTGTGTGACTGTCAGGGCATCCAAGTTCAAATAGCATTTCTGGAGAATTTGCAGTCATGGAAGTAATACCAATTGAAGCTCTTGCAAATCCCTAGACCTTGTGTTGATCTCTTGCTCTATCTTGGCTGACTAGATCTAGAACCGGTGAACGGTTTGCCCATATGCTGTAAAGGAGTCGTAAGGAGTCTTGAATGTGCTTAAGTAGGATTGTAAGTCCGTTTGAAGCTGTTGCTTCTTGGCTAGCACATCATCACAAAATAGATGAGGTTGACAGATTTTGTTGAGTAGCAAGTTTCCCTCATCCAAGGCACTCCTTATGTCCTTTTGATCCTTTAGTAGTTCAGTCCTAAGCTCATTTAATTTCTTCATAAGAGCAACATTAAGAGCCTTTTGGTGCTCTTTCTTTACATTGGCCTCTACTGCTTCTTCTAGACTCTGCACCTGATCATCCACTATAGTACATAGAAGTTTGAGTTGTGCTAGTGATGAATCAATGTCAGGAAGATTAGTACTGGGGATTAAACTAGTAAGAGTGTCTACAGCTGCCTGAATGATGTCCTGTTCCTTTTTTCGGCAAATGATCTCAAGGCGCTCTTGAGCAACCTTGATGCTCTGCATAAGCTCCGACTCACTTGCAGATTGGAGATCGATAGGACTAGAGAGATCAACCAGTGAGGGTTGACTTCTGGTTGCCTTCGGAGTCTCCATCTAAGAGCTTTTTGCCGCTTCTCATTCCTTGGCTTCTTCAGCTCTCTTCTTTTCTGCTTCTCTTCTCTTCTCTTCTTCCTTGTCTTCCTCTGCCTTTTTCTTCTCCTCTGCTCTCCTCTTCTGTTCTTCATTTTCTTCTTCTTCCCTCTTCTTCTTCTTTTCTTCCTTGTCCTCTTCTTCTTTCTTCTTCCTTTCTTCTTCTTGCTTCTTCTTCTCTTCATCTTTTCTTTTCTCTTCTTCCTCTTTTCTCTTCTCTTCCTCTTTTTTCTGTTTCTCATCTTCATCCCTCTTTTTCTTCTCTTCCTGTTCTTTTGCCGCTTGCTGTGTGTCCGTAGCTTGTTCACCACCCTGATCATCCTACTTCCCCAGTTCAATACCCTCAGAAGGTATGTCCTGAGTGACATCTTCTATATCCAGGGCATCAACATCTATGGTGTCAATTGGTTCCTCCACCAGGTTGCCTTCCTCATCAAAAACCTCATCCGGTTTGGAAATAACCGGTTCCTTTTCCGCTTGGAGGTTGGCCATTCGAGCTTTGTGAAAGCTGATAGCATGGGCCATGTGTTGATGTGTATCCTTTTCTACATCATCAACTCTCCCTTCCAACAACCAAAGTCTTCTTCTCCTTGTGAAGAAGAGACCTTTGTTTTGATCCAATACATCAAATAATTCTGAATTTGAGAGTTAGGGGAAGTACTGTGCAAAAAATTTCTCCCTTATCTCTTGTTCCTTTTCAATGGCAATGCGCCATTTGTTATCCAATGCTTTAAATAATGAGTCCGGTGTCTGAGATTTAATCTCTGATGGTGACTGGTCATTTTTACATAAATAAAGAATGATTTCCTGCAGTACTTCATCTTTTTCTTCACTATTGAATTCATCATAATAATCTATTAAATCATGAAGTAACTTTCTCCTAATATTCTTTACTGTTATTTGACAATGTGTCAAAGGTTTGTAAGAGGAGATATCTATATTTACTGGTGCGGATGTTGCCGGTCCATTCTTCTTCACCTTCTTGGTCTGTCTAGCCTTCTTTGGCTGTTCATCAGACTCGGTTTCTTCGGAGTCCGGTTCATTTGCCTTAGTCTTCCTCTTTCTTTCAAAGACTTTTGCCAGTGTTACCTTTGGTTTCTTCTTTGCCGGTGACTGCTTGGTCACTCTTGGAGTCTCAGTGGTAGCTAGTGTTGATGCTGCAGGCACTGCCTTAGCTTTCTTAGCTGCCGGTTCTTTTCCCTTCTTCACCGGTGGTTCTTCAACCGGTGCGATCCTCTCCAAGTAGGTTCTGGTTCGCTTAGCCTTTGGATCAAGAGGCGAGGCAATAAGGGTTGAATCATACCCTTCCAGCATGTCAAACATGACCTCATAGCCCATAGGCTCCACTTCCTCCATTCTAGGCTCAACAGCCTCCATTAGACATTTGTCCACCTGAATAGTGAAATAGATGTCATCTTCATATTTCTTCACTATGTCTCCTAAGATTTGTACCCTCTAACTCATCTTTCTTCTGAACTCATCAAAGTATTTGTTCAGTACCTCAGGGTAGCCGGTTCTAATGGCTTGCACACTTTCCTTTATCTGCTTGGTTACCAGTTGGTCAGGGGACTACTGGACATCTCCTACACCCAGAAAGTAGCCTTGAAAATAGAAAAACAACCCTACTAGTAGTTGTCCAAACTTAAATTTTAGTGAATTATCCTTTTTGATTGCCTTAAGGTTTGACAGGAGTTGCCTTTGCATGCCGGTGCATAAGTCAAATGATTTATCCTCTATAATCATCCGGTAAGCAGCATTTACCACTATAGCAGATATAAAATTAATCCTACTGGCTGAGAATGTTCTGTAGCCTATCACCGTGCAGGCGTATTTTACCAATTCATCCTTGATAGAATTAACTGTCATACCTCGTGAATCACTTGTCGAACTGGTGAGCTTGGTCATTTCTATTTTGCTTACCGTTCTCAAGGCTGACACTTCCCCTGTGTTGCAGAAACTGGTGACTGCATGAATTGCCTCAGGTGTGATATCATGCGTTCTCTCCAGGTACATCTTGTCACCATGGACTCTGCTCAAGATGATCCTGATGTGATCCTCTGTGAAGTCTTCAAGGAAATATACAACATTGTGGAGTTTCTTCTTCTCTAAGATACTGAACTCCGGTTTGATCCTCTTGTCCTTTCTACAAAATAGACCTAATTGAGTATGAATGGCTAAGGACCCTAGGTCTTCTATCTTGCAATCAATATAATCTAAAATTCCCTCTTTGACTATGACTCTAGCTGGAACTTGTGACAAAGCATTATACTTGGACTTCCTTTGAATGAAACTTTCTGACTCAATGGATGTGCTTGAACTGGTATGAGATGAGAAAGCCATTGAAGAGTTATTTCAAGAACACAAAAAATACCTTTCTAACGCGAAATTAGGGCTTCCTGATTCTGCTTCACTTTGTTCTCTGTCGGATGCCAAATCACCGCTTTGTGTTCTCCACTACTGCTTGCAAACTAAATTTGAATCTCTTTCAAGGTTATCCAATTTCGTGAAGTCAAATCTTGAATCGCCTTCTTCTTTGCTCTGCACTTGAAAACTTTTCTTCGCTCGAAAACAGATAGTGAGAAATGATTTGAAAATTGCATTTATACATGTCTCTCACCTACCGTCATTAATGCTTCTCTATTAGGGCATAAACCCTAATTTGCCATTTTTACCATTTCCAGTCTTCTTCCAAGTGACAGGTATCACTTACCAGTTAAGGTCTTTTTCCAGTATCAACCAGGGGTTCGAAAGCATTTCGCCGTTTGCTCCCCCTAAGCCTTTGAGGCTTAGTTTGCCGGTTCTGATATTTCCACACTAGGTGCAGAAACCGATTCCCCTTCCAACATTATTGCTTTCTTCCTCCATGTTTTCTTCATGTCTCCTTGAACTTTTTCAACATCTATTTCTCCTTCCTAAGTGACCTGTATATCATCAGATATACTTTTTCTGCTTCTGTAGAATCTTGCAATGTGACCCGGTTTGTTGCAGTGATAGCAAACAAGTCCAGGTGCTCTCCAAGGTCCATTGTACATGTTTCCATTCTTCCTTCTGCATGTTGTAGCAGTGTGACCATGACCATGACAGATCATACAACTTTCTCTCCATCTGGTTGCCGCTTGATGACCACCACTTCTTGACTGATGATTGAAGACATTAAACCGGTTGTGGTTCTGGTTCATAAAAGATTCAGGACTAGTTCCTTGGGTCCTTTGAGGATATCTTCCAGTGTTATCCATTATAGACCTGCATTCAAATTCTCTATGCCCAAACTTTTTATATGCATAACAATGACCATTGAACTTATTGGATCTAGGTACATTGTTGATAAAATAAGGAAAATTATTGTAGGCTTTGCTCCTACATACATTGGCAGTGTGTCCTTCTTTAAGACAGTTAAAGAAAATAGTTTTGAATTTTTGCTTACCTTTTCCTTTGAGTGTCGGTTGCTTCTTTGATGCTTCAGCATTTGTTCCTGAGGATTCTCCTTCCTCATGTCCAGAAAAACCAAGACCATTGGTATCCTTTGCTGGTCTAGATGACTCAAGCTTTTGCTCTAGCCTGACTGTGCTTTTGCCAAACTTAGCAAGTATTTCCTTTGACTCAAAGAGGTCTTTGGAAATAGCAGTGTTTGTCTCCATAAGACTTGCATTTTCAGAGATGGCAATGTTCAGTTCTCCTTGCATGTCTTCTTTTTCCATTCTACTCTCATGAAGGCGAGTAGTTAGTGTACTAATCTCATGTTTCAACTTGGAGATCTCATGATCTCTGTCTTTTACCAGATCTTCAGCTTTTCTCCGGTTCTCAAGCTCTTGACTATACTGAATAGTCAGTCCTTCCAAATCCTTTCTCAGGTTGGAGTTTGAATCATTCAGCTTATTCACTTTAGCAATCATAGCTTCCATGTTAGCTTCATCTTCAGAACTACTTTTAGATAGTTCCATCAGCCTCTCTGTATGTTCTCTTCTTTTTGCTTGAGATGCCTTGTATTTGACCATAAGATCATCATAGGCTTGCTCAGACTTAGTGAGTCGTTGAGTAAGTTCCCTCAAGGTGTATTCCCCCATATTTCTTTCCAAGTGGTTAAACTTATAGAAAGGTTGGCTCTGATACCAATTGATGAATACTAAGAGTGGGGGGTGAATTAGTATACCAAAAATCTTTGCACCAAAACACTTACACAGTCTAAAGATAAACCGATAAAGCAGTCTGACAGTCAAACTAGTTACCACACATGCAAACCAAAATGTGAATAAAGCATTCACCCACAAAATCAATACAACCATAACACAAGATATTTGACGTGGAAACCCAACTGGGAAAAACCACGGTGAGATGGAACTCACAAGTCACTATCTATAGAATAGAAACCAGACCGGTTATGGTTAGACCGGTTAAGGTCTTACAATGTTCTTCACCAGAACAAATCCTATTAGGAATCTCAATCTTTGTTAGGAGATAAGTCCGATTACAGACTACCTTGTTAGAGGATTTTAGATTCACATGTGTGAACCACCTTGTTAGAGGATTTTACAAAGGCTTTGAGGCCTACCTGGTTAAGGGCTACAGACTTGTCAAAGATGTGAGTAATCAACAAGTGTTTGATCTATCTGATAGCACAAACTGCTTGGTTAGATCCAATATTTCTCACAGCTAATGCATTCCAGCATTACTTCAGTCTTGTCTATATCTCTCTCTCAGTTACAACTTGATCTTCTCAGATAAGATCATTCTCAACTTTCACCTTAAACCCTAGCTCAACATTAATCCTTTTCGCAACAACCTAAAACCTTAGACATGATGTCCCTTTTAAAGGAATCTGATTTCATGTCGGTCCAATAAGATTTCTTTACAATTTCCTAGGTTCAATGAACCTAGACATACTTAGTAACATGACACAAGAATCACCATTAATGTGTTGGCACTGTCAAACAATCGGTGGATTGGTAACTCATCACAAAATGTCGATTGGTAACTCATCACAGAGTATTACCAGTTCATACAAAATACCGATTGCCGGTTTGACAAAAATGAAGACTGGTAAGAATGTGTTGTGCCGCTTTGCTCCCTTGTACTGCTTGTGATCTGCAAACAGCTTGGGGTCGACATGCCGTTTCAGACCGGGAAACACATTCTGCAAAATCACCACTAGTCTAGAGACTAGTATACAACATATCGGTTGGAACAAACACCGGTTGAACATAAACTCATACATATAAAGGGGTTCTCAATACAAGTGTGTGTCCATCAATGACAATCATAGCATAAACCACAAAAATGCCAACAAATATTCCCTATTTTCTACTGGATTAGTTGGAGCTTTTATAGATTCCACAATATAGGAGTTACAAAATGATTTAACTTGGAATTTTTGATGAAAATCAAACCTATTCTTTTGCCTTTTTGCTTCTTGTCTATTAAAAGATTCTTTAATATTAGCTTCTACATAAGTAAAACATTGCTCAGGGAACCTATTCTCTAAAATTGGACTACTTTCACTATTATCTATGTAGTGGTATGAAAATGGATTATCTTGGTTTACGTGATATTTCCCACTTCCTTTTTTCTCCATATTTTTATTGGCTTCTCATCTATGCTAAGGGCTATAGGATTTTTCAAAGGTCTTCTTTCATCAATACTTAATTATAGGATATATGAGTGTTTATACCCAGTTAATTACGTTTCAAATTGTAGATAATTTGATTAGATTATTTCTTACAACTCACTACATGAGTCACTAATATGTTGGTTTTCCCAAATGATTTGTTGATTATCTCTATAAAATTGATATCTTTGATGTTCAAGACTCTTAGATTAGTGGCCAATGAAAAAGAGATAATGTCTTGTTATCCTCTACACTTTAAGATCTTCTAGACCTACAACTATCCCTTATTTCAATATATAAAATATTGATGCTTATATACTAAGATAATTATTAAACAATAATATTCCCGCACTTGTATTAAGGTCCAAATGTCTTGACTTTAGATTACCTAGATCCAATATTATCTTATTTGGCACCTTGAGAAAATGGAACAATTTGAACACATTAATAAAATGTAAAATGTATTTTTTTATTTTAGGGTTTTGAGAATCTAGGTTTTGGACAAGAAATATTCTCAATGGTCCTCCTGAAGAACAAAATTTTAGATACATATTCTTATTAGATTGATTGAGTGATATAAAATAAGTATTTTATAAATACATTGTAAGCAATTAATCAAAGGGGGGGATTAGAAAGGCTTGTTTAGCCTAAGGAGTATGCTAGTTTATAGTTTCATTTATAAAATTATATTTCTAGATTTTATTGATTAAATTTAATTCTAGCAATTTTTAATTAGATTAGCCTTTTCAATCTCTGCAAGTGTAAGATAGATTAGTCATTTCCTTTTTTGTAATTTTTCTCTTCTCGATTCCAAAAAGTGTATTGTATCTAGTAGGTTTGATTTTCACATGTGTGTTGTAGAAGAGAAAATCATGTAAGTTTTCTGTTTTATATTTTGCATATATCCTTGGACACCACCCTCAATTGATAAATTAAATTATTGGAATTACAATGATCCCATCACTCTCAACCAGACGTTCTCCTATAATGGTAGAAGAAATGTGAAAAGACATGATTGAATGGATCTTAGAGGAATAATGAGGTGATATAGTTATTAAGAACACTATTGAATAAGATTATAATTTATTGTAGATTACTAAAAAAGGTATTGGAGGCTATAATCGTTAAAAAAGTGTGTTGTAAACTATCTAGGATTTAAATTTTCTTGTAAATGTTATCTTATCCTCTTCATGACTTGTTTAATGTCCTAATAATTTCTTAGAGATCAAAGAATGCCAAATCTTGGAAGGAACAAAAACTTAAGCACAAAATATTAAAAATAGCAAAAGAAAATCATCCTAGGGATTTATAAAACACTTCCATCAAATTTGGAATAATAGAGATAGATAATGTTTTGTATTTTATGCCATGTAGGATTATGTGCTATTCCATCAAGTCATGATTGTAACTACCATGCATGACTATCCATTTTTTATGAACTTATAGTACCTCCATGACATAATAATTTTCTAAGGGTTACACTTCCTACACTATTGGATACGTGCCATGTAATGAACATCATTAATGTGTTCTTATACTCTTAGATGCCACATTGAGGCCCTATATCATTCATGTATCTTTCTTAATTACATGGTTGTCTTGGTCACTAAAGGCCTCATAATCACTTTCATTTACCATCCTAAGGGAAATCTTTTTTTTTTTTATATCATCTCTAACACATGTTCTTATGATTCTTATCATTGTAAACATTTGCATATTTATTACATAATGTTGTCATTTACATTTATAGATTTACATGATTTCATGCTTTTATACTTAGATGATATTTTATTTTCTTGTATTTTTTTACTTCTAAAATTCCTTGCATCCTACCAATGAAACTAGTTTCAGGGTATATTCTATAACCAACACTCTCATAATAGTATTTCTAGCTAGATATAGCACCACATATAGAGAATCATCTTTATAATTTGAGATGTCTTGCACCTCTTGTGCCCTATTACCCATCAACTACAAAGTGAGGTGGATCATTACCTCTTTTCATACAAGTATGATGTATTCTTTATCTCATATGATTGTGGATAGTAATATATTAAGAATACATTTGTTCCTACTTGCATTAAAAATAAAAATCGGGAATATTTTTTAATTTTGTAGGTTTCATGTCGAGTACATGAAAAAATATAAAAATATACATTATGAAATCTTGCAATTTCCATTTCTTTATATTGATCACTTTTCTATTATTTTGTGTGTAGATATTTACTTTACATGCATGCCTATGAGTGCCATGCATTTTGAGATGCATAGATCATTTTAGGGTTTATATGTGTCAGGAAGCTAAGATACCATAGCAACTTCTTACATAATCTTGAGGGAAGGGTAATGCAATCTATTTTTAGATATTTACAACAACTACATAAATTAAATAAAAATAAATATAAGTATCATGCATACCACAACATAGTGTTTCACATGGGTAAAACCTTTTTGGGCGAAAAACTCTACACTCCAAAAAATGCCAAATACATTATTATGAAATTAACAAATTACAATATACTTGCAAAGCAATATTCTCATAGAAGTATCTCTAAATAGAGTTTTGAAGGTAACATAATAGCCATGAGAATATTACATGCAATCTCCATCTCATGCACCTAAGATATAGGAGACATAACACATGAAGATTTCATCAAAAAATATTACAAATCTATGAGTTAAAACCATCCAAAAAGTGGTGCCCAACTTATCTCCAATTCAAGATACCCCATGACCTGTCAAAATAGACACCAACATGCATAACTCCCACTTACAACTCATTTATGTGTCCAACACATTTCTACATATCCCATTCCAAGAGACTCAACTTTTGAAGGTAATAACTGTTGGAAACCAATAACACTGAGAAGGGGGGGGGGGTGAATCGGTGTTATACTAGAATGGTAGATTTTAGCCTTAACAAAACATTCATGCACCAACCGGTATACCGGTATAAACAAAATTGAAAGAAGTAAAGAAACCAATAAGCCAAAAACATAAATGAGAACCATAACACACCAATTTATACGTGGAAAACCTCAATGAAGAAAAACCACGATGGGATTTATGACCCACAATATCAATCCATTGGCCATATGAAGAGATATTACAATATATGACGAGCCTACACTTGCAGGAAGGCTTATAGCCTAGAGCACACTGCTCAATCACAATAGGAGCCTCACTGACTACATAAAATTCTAGACAACAATCCGAAGAAGTGTGAACTACTAAGATAACATCTTCTATGCCAGAATACAGTTTTGGTTTAAGCTCTATCTGTTCCGATTGAAACCCTAAACCCCTTTATTGGAATAACCCTTACATTAAATTCCTCACATAAAAAATCTCCCTGATATATTTTGCATTGTATCACATTCGCATATCCATTACATTACATCCCTATCATTCATATTCTAAATGATCTAATCAATCTGCCCTATATACCCTATATAAATTTATGCCTTATATCAGCTTACAAAGATATATACAATATCAGATTACATGTCAACCATATAACATAAATGAATAAACATTAAAACAAGTTTTCGATGTTGGATTTAAGTTAAGTCAGCCTCCAACACCAATAACCTTTTCTATACCATGTCGGCCTGCATTGTCGGTGACCAGAGAAATCTTCCTGACCTGTCGGTGCCAGTGTAGAATTTGTGAAGTGCCTGTTGGTATGCCATATGAAGTTGGAACCCAAAATCATGTTGCCATCAATGACAACATAGTGAAATGAACCATTAGAGTGTCAATTTCCAACAATCTCCCCCTTTGGCATTGATGGCAACACTCATGTGAAAAATGGTCATGGTTTCATCTACTGGTTTCATCCTGCCCTGCTCCCCCTGAGATGAATATGCAAAATACTCCATATCTCCAAAATTCAAAAAACTTTGTAACTCCCCCTAATGTATGCAACCCTTTTATCCTTTTTCACATCTATGCTACTCCCCCTTTGACATCAATGCCCAAAAATTATAAAAAGAATGTAAAAGAATAAGTACTATACACTTAATACCTCCAAAAATGTCATACTAAAGTTTGACAAGTTTCAAGATGTCTGAATAAGCTTTCTCCAGTAACTCCACATAAGTGTCCCAGCCGATTTTGAATGTGTTAGAGATAGAGACAAGTTCACTCAATAAATATACAAAAGATTCTTTCTCATTGACCTCTGCCAGTGTGGGCTTTCCTAGCATATCCATGCATTCCTTCTTATGTACACAAAGTGAATCCAATCTTGGACTCACCAAACCTCTCATACTCCTAGCTCTCCAAATTATTTTATCTCTTTCCTTTTCAAGAGAAGAAATTTGGTTCTCCAAAGTCAAAATTTGTCTATCAATTGATGTCGTCAGTGAAATTAGTCCATCAAAAGAGTTAGCAATACTAGCAATTTTCTCCTATATCTCTTTTATCTTTTTATCTACATTTGTTGTAAGTATCTCAGTATTGCAACATACCCTGTATATGTTTGTACATTGTTTCAAAGAATTTTTAATTAGAATTAACTTCTCCTCAATATTTTTCTTCTCTCTCTCAATGATCTAATCAAAAGCGGCTCTTTTAGCCTGAGTGAATCTTTCAAGTGCTTGTCGGTTTGAGATCTACTGTAAGGATTGAAAGTCTTTTGATATGTGCTCAGTTATTATTTTAAGCTTGCCGAAAGGGCTCACTTAATTTTCAATCTTACATTCTGGGACCAGTCTATGCAAAATAGTTATTGATTGATCTATAATCCCCTTGTCTGTGGTTCCCTCCTTCATCAGTTTCTGAGCAGCCATAATCATCAGTTATGTAGGACTCATCTCTATGATGGTTTTCTTTTCCACTAGAGAAGTGTCAATTGTCAATAATCATGTGCGAGCAACTAGTTCCCTGTCGAATTCCCTTGTTTTCTCCTTTGATGTTTTATCCTTTATTACCTCCTCACTTGCACTGGTGGCTTCGCCAGTTGGTGCAGTTTGTGCAACTGTCGGTTCCTCTCTAGGAATAATATCCTCAACCTGTACATTAGTATCCAGAGGACAATTGTCCTCAATGTTGGTATCATGTACAATGTTCTCAGTATTAACTGGTGTTTTAGTATTTGTCTGTACATTTATGTTTACCGGTGTCTCAATTTCCACTATCTTGATATTCTTCAAAACTGAGGGTGAAGTACCCATAATCCCTTTTCCTTTCCCTTCAACCAGTGTATCTACAGTATCTATCTTTGTCTCTGGTGAAGTAAAGAATCCTCTGTGTTCTCCCAAAAATTTAATCCATGCCTTTTGTGTTTCCTTTATTACTTCATTCATTCTCCCTAGCATCAGGCTAGTTATCCTATGTTTGCTATTAAAAACCTTTCTATCTATAGCCTCTATTGTCTTATCCATTTCATCTAGAGTTATGCTAACATAGATAGCTAAAAGTTATTGCATTTTAATGTGTTTATCTTCTTGCATAGCAGATAACCTTCTAGTATCTAACATGTTATATAACTCAGTCGGTATTTGATTTTCTATCTCTATTAATTCTTTCTTATAAAAATCTAAGTATAATAGGACTGCTTCCTCTACCTCTCTTTGTTCATCAACCTCTAATTTGTCATAATAAAATTTAACATTCTTTAGCATGTTATCTTTAGTTATTTCATCAATAATTTCTGCACAAGTTTTGGGTGTAACCTTACCTGAATCAGTATTATCCTTCTTCTTCCTTTTGACAGTACCGATTCAGCTATAGGTGTAGCCTTAGGTGCTTGCTTCTATGTCGGTAACTTGATTGTGACCTTTCTAACTAGTTTCTTCTTTGCTTCTACCTTAGGTTCTTTCGGTTTCTTCCTAACAACCCTCTTGAAGGATAAAGGTGTGTCATCCTCTGATTCAGAATCTATAGTTACAGGTTCAATGTGAACTACTAGATCCTTCCTCTTTCTCCCTTTCTCTGGGACAACATCAATAAGTTCCTTTATGTTCTTTGAGACCTCCTGTACAAATTTACTTGCCTTTCCTTCTTGTTTTTCCCTTCTCTTCCGGTTGAACTTTGTTTCAACCTCTAGAGTCTTCTATTATGCAGTTCCACAGGGCTTCTCTGCATCATCTATTTCTGCATCAATTAGCATTTTAGCATAGGCATCAAGAATCTGTGCATCTACCTCATATCCCATTTCCTCTATCCAAATCTCCTAGGGCTTGACTACCGCCATGAGAGTCACATCCTTCTTAACCTTGAAACAAATGTCGGTAGAGTATTTCTCTACTATATGCTCAGGTATTCTTATCCTAGACCTGATAGATTTTTGAAAAGCCTTGAAATAACCCCATATCTTATCATCTCTTTGACTTCCTAATCCATCAATTGATTGTTTTAACTATCTTTCTACCAAAATATCAAAAACCCATTGCTTCCTACCAGAACCGGGCGTATCATTCAAAAAGTA
Source organism: Cryptomeria japonica (assembly GCF_030272615.1). Classification (NCBI taxonomy): domain Eukaryota; kingdom Viridiplantae; phylum Streptophyta; class Pinopsida; order Cupressales; family Cupressaceae; genus Cryptomeria; species Cryptomeria japonica. The sequence continues at coordinate 83,022,616 of NC_081405.1, read as the reverse complement.
TAACATCAAGCAGACTAACAAATTTCTATAACAGAAGGTTCCCTTCTTAATCAATAACTCTTCAAGCATCCAACTGCAAAGATCTAACTTTACATTTTCTCTCATCATCTTATACACAGCCAAAATACATGAATTGGAAATAGAATTCAGTTAGTTTGACTAAGTTACCTTGTATCCTATAACCATGCTTCCAAACTTGATGTCGGTGTCGGTGATAATGCTCACCTTCATCGATCTCTTGTCAGATATGGTGCCGGTGATCTGCCTCATGAATTCGTTTGACACTTTCTCATCCAGATGTTTCCCTACCGATGGAAAACCCATAATTTCCCAGATGGCTTCCTTAGTGATCTTATAAGTTCTGTACAACCATATGAATTCCCCATATACTCTGCTCAGTACATATCTGATTATTTTATCCTCAAACTCTAGAATATCTAGAATATCTGTAAACCCTAGATCTTCAATGTGTTGATATCCCAGTTTAATCTTTCCATATTCTCCCATTAGTTCATTTATATACATCCCCTTGATCTATGAAGTTCTTAAGTCCTTTATATGACAGTGAATGTATGCCCTAATATTTTCTACATACACCACTCCCTCTAGAACGTAAGAAAATGCTCCAACCGAATCTTCCTTGTTAGCCACATGTGGATACTATTTGAAAATTCACTTGGGGTGATCCTTAACCTCAACTACAACTAAATTTGCAACAAAAATAGGAACATAAGATTATCCTGCTTCCATGTTTCAAGAAAAATACCTTTAATCTCTGCCGATGAAAACCTTCAACAAATCCTTCCAAACGTCGGTGTGATCTCTCAAGAAGAAATTTGATTGCCTTTGAATAGCCTTTGATCACACTTAGTCGCTCTGAATCACTCTGAAATTGCTCTGAATGTAGGGTGATTAACAATGAAGTGTATTCGAACTATTACCCATCAAGAAAAACCCTAATCTTCCATTGACATAAATGACTGCCGGTGAAAGATACCGGATCTTGCTCAGAACATATCCATGCTGGATAATCTTCTCCAATATATGGAACATCTTCCAAAACCTCTTCCTGGGGCATATGCAACATCTTCATGAATTTTGCCTACCCCTAAGGCATCTACCTTAGTTACCAGATGAGCTCATTGTCAGTGCAGGAGCAGCCTCTTATGTCAGATAGGTAACTGGGACATTCCCATCTGATGATTTCTCTTCAGACTTCCTAACCCATCTCTGAGTATGATCTTGTCGGATTTCACTAACCTTCTCTTTTCCTTTTTCATTTGAACCTCCATTACTAACTAGTGGATTTTTGCTTCTACAGAACTTAACAATATGTCCAATTTCATTGCATGCATAACATGTAACATTGTTCTTCTGAATTCCTTTGCTAAAACTGGTGAAATTACTTGACCTACACTGATTAGCCATATGCCAAATTTTCCACAAGCATAGCATTTTACATTCATTCTGCAATCTTCTATTTTATGACCAAACTTATTGCATTTAGAATATTTACCAAGAGTAGAATCAGGGTTCTGATTTTCTCTGTTTTTACATTGCCTAGCCATTCGACCAAATTTATTGCAAATAAAACATCTACCATTGAATTTATAAGCACTGAATTGTCTTATCAGTGTCTTATGGTTTTGATCTTCATTAGTAGTATCAGAACTCTGTCCTTTCTCAAATCCAAGTCCACTGGAATCTCCAATCTACCTCTGTCTCTTCAATAAATCATCAAGTTTTGCTAAGCTAATCTTGAATTTTCTTTATACTCATTTGCAACAGTTAAATCTTCTCTTAGTATTGTCATTTGTCTCTCAAGCTCTTGCTCATTACTCTGGGATTGTACTAAATAAGTTTTCAACATATCATTTTCATGAACCAACCTACCACATTCTTCAAACTTGATCTTTAGGGATACAACAAGATTTTATTCCTTTTTCCTTGTGTCCTCAATCTCCTTAGACATCCTCATAGTTATAGCTTGCATTTCATTCTTCATAACCATGTTCTTTTGACTCAATTTCTAACATTGTTCCTTAAGTGCATTTTTCTCTTCATCATCCTGATTTTGCAAAAGTTCTTTCCTCCTAGCTTGAATAGATGATAGCCTCTCTTGTAGGACAAGAATGAATTACTTAGCACAATTCAACTCATCTTGTAGGTTTAAGTTCTTCAATCTTTCAGCATCATAATCTTCAACTGTCATCTCAAGCTGCTTCTCCAAAGCCATATTCAATGATTTTGGTTTCAGGATCTTCCTCAAGCTGTTAAAATTCCTCCAAGGCATAAGGCTCTGATACCAATTGTTGGAAACCATTAACACTGAGAGGGGGGTGAATCAATGTTATACCAGAATAGCAGATTTTAGCCTTAACAAAACATTCATGCACCAACTGGTATACCAGTATAAATAGAATTGAAAGAAGTAAAGCAACCAATAAGACAAAGACATAAATGAGAACCATAACACACATATTTATACGTGGAAAACCTCAATGAGGAAAAACCACAATGAGATTTGTGACCCACAATATCAATCCACTGGCCATATGAAGAGATATTACAATATATGATGGGCCTACACTTGCAGGAATGCTTATAGCCTTGAGCACACTGCTCAATCACAATAGGAGCCTCACTGACTACATAAAATTCTAGACAACAATCCAGAGAAGTGTGAACTACTAAGATAGCATCTTCTATGCCAGAATACAATTTCGGTTTAAGCTCTGTCTGTTCCAGTTGAAACCCTAAACCCCTTTACCAGAATAACCCTTACAATAAATTCCTCACATACATAATCTCTCTGATATATTTCACATTGTATCGCATTCGCATATCCATTACATTACATCCCTATCATTCATATTCTAAATGATCTAATCAATCTGCCCTATATACCCTGTACAAATTTATGCCTTATGTTGGCTTACAAAGATATATAAAATATCAAATTACATGTCGGCCATATAACATAAATGAATAAAGATTAAAACAAGTTGTCGATGCCGGATCCAAGATAAGTCGGCCTCCAACACCGATAACCTTTTCTATACCACGTCAGCCTGCATTGTCAGTGACCAAAGAAATCTTCCTGACTTGTCGGTGCTGGTGTCGGTGTAGAATCTGTGAAGTGCCAGCTGGTATACCATATGAAGCCGGAACCCAAAATCATGTTGCCTGTTGGCATTATAACGGACAAGGAGAGATTGTTGGCATTTCAATTAGGATATTGAGAAGGTTGTTGATGATTATGGATATAATTGATCAAGGATGTTTACTATCTTAATATTATTATTTTGTCATTGATGTCAAGAAATTGATTTTCTAATTCAGTATGATGTTTCCATATCTTAAGAAGTATGATTTGATGAGTATAAAGATGTCGGTAAAAGACACATAAATAATGTGATGAATAAGGGGAGGAATAAGTTATTCAATGGGCAACTATTACCGAGTTAGACAATGATGAGATCATGATGTTTAGATTGTTTTGATATCCTACATATTTTGTTGATTGTAAGGTTAATACTATACTATGTTACCGAGCAAAGAACCTAGTCGATAAACCTTAAGGAACCTAGTCGGTAAACCCTAAGGTTATTGCTATCGATTAATGAAGGCATAATGTCTACCGAGTGAAGTTTAGTATTTACCGAGTTGCAACCGAGTAATAACAGAATGTATTAAATGAATATAAGCATTATTTAATGAAGGAAGCTGATGAGTTGGAGCTGATTAAATGATTGGTATGTCGTACATGAAGTTTGTTAAAGAATCTATGACAAAGGAAAATCGGCAGGAAGATCTACAGCTCAGATTGAACTGCAATACCCTAGCACAAGTTCCAAGAAATGTATGCAAGTTCGAAGGCAGGGTAAAATGTTTTCAGATCGAAAGATACATTGAACCTAGTCAAGTTTCAAGATCTGATGGCTATGATTGATCATGGGAAATGTGATCAAGGAGATTAAGCAGTTGGCAAATTGTTTATAAATAAGGAACTATTGATAAACAATGTATGTGGGCAAGTGTATGCATAGGGATGCTACATAGTGATTACCGAGCACTGAAGCTTGAAGACCTGTTTGAATAATAGAGTATAGAGCCCAACAAATGGACAAGATAAAGTTCTATGTCTAGATTGTAATGAGCATATAAGAATCTACTTTAGCATTTTAGATGTGAAGTTGCAGATAGATTTTTATTACTATTATTTTGTGAAGTAACAGAAAATCTCTTAACTGAGTGGACTTAACAGTCTTATTTGTAAAACCCTCTAGCAAGGTGACATTCTGATTGAGTGTTTGAAATCCTTTAACAAGGTCACTTCTAACAAGGTGAAGACCCTAACAGATCTGAGGGAAATCCCTTAACCGGGTCACATCTAGCAATGTGTTTGTAATCTTTAACAGGATTTGCTTTTAACCGAGCATACTCTAGAAGAGTATATTTCTTAGTGGGTCCGAAATCCCACAGTGGTTTTTCCCTATTTGGGTTTCCACGTTAAATCTGGTTTTATGACGTTTATATGCTTTTGAGTTTGCATGTTTAGCAGTTTTGGTTATATTACTGAAATATATGTTACCGAGGTTGAATCTGTTGTTTTTATGGAAGATTAAGTTTGTATGATTCACCCCCCCCCCCCTCTCATCTTGTTAGCTTGGCATATGTACTTAACTTTAAGTATTATAACTATCAATTGGTATCAGGGCTTTGGACTCCGAAAGAAAAGTTTAAAGGTACTTGAGAAAAAATCCAAAGATGTATAAGAGGGATGCACCGAAGCTGAACAAGTCAAGTTTCTCTACATGGCAGAAAAGAATGAAGTTGCACCTATCAGGAGTTAGAGAATATGTTGTATATTATCTGGAGAATGATTTTATTACACCGAGCACCTATCCATTGACAATGTAAGAGATAAAAGAAAAGCAAGAACATATCCAAGCAATGATTGAAATAAAATCTGCATTGACCGATTCAGAGTTTAATGATCTAGAAGGCTGCAATGATGTAAAGGCAATGTGGGACAAGCTCATATCTGTGTATGGCGATGATGAACATGTTCAAAGAGCAAAAGTGGATAGTCTAAGAGAGCAACTTGAATCTATGAGGATGAATGAAGGTGAGAACATAACCCAGTACAGTACAAGACTAAAGGAGATTGTCAATCAAATCAAAGGAGTAGGTGGAACTATTGAAGATAAGGATATAACAAGTAAGTTGTTAAGAACCCTTCTATTAGCTTATGCAATCCGAGTCTCTGCAATCAATGAATTGAGGTCTGTACCCAATATGCCAGTTTCTTTAGATGCTACTATTGGTAAGCTACATGCATTTGAGTTAAGTAATTTTGATAACAGTGGGTCATCAGTAAATAAAGTTGAATCTGCATTTACTTATTCTCATATTGGTGAATCTAATAATTACAATGATAGAATGAGTAAGTACACTAAAGGGGATCACAGTGGAGCAAGTGAAAGATTTCGCAAAAACATGGAAGAAGTACACAAACTGTATGAGGAAATTAGAAAGCAAGATTAGTTTGAAGCACTATTAGCCAGAAGGTTACCGAGAGGCAAAGGTAAGTATAAACGAAAACTACCTTTAAAATGTTTCAATTGTGATAAGATAGGACATATGGCTTCTAATTGTCCTGAAAAAGAATCTACTGAAAAGAGAGATTTCTGAGATGACAGACAAAAAGATAATCATTACAGAGGACACTAAGATTTCAGAAGAAGAGATGGAAAGTCATGCCTAATAGCTGATGAGGAATCCAATGACGATAAATCAGATGAAACTGATACAGAGGAAGTAGTTTATGTGGCTATCAAAGGTGGATCAGATGAAGAAAGGTATGAAGAAAAAGCCCTAATATCTCACATAAATACTAATGTTTCTTGGATCATAGATAGTGGATTCTCACATCACATGACAGGTGATAAACACAAGTTTGTTATTGTAGCGTCATAAATTGTACGCACTTGCTAGGGTGGTACAATTTCACACCTAGTTTAGCACCCGCCTTGGCGCATTTTTCATTTTGCATTGCATTTCCCCTTTAGCACTTAATTAATTAAATTAATTAGGTCTAAGGTCCTATTTTATCATCTCCCATATCATAAAGTTGGGCCCTTTCATTAAAGTGTGCCCCTTTCATTTTATTCTTCCAATACATCATTTAATCAAAAACCCTAATTAGGTCCTATTTTGAACTTGGGGGCTTGATTTCGGGGGTCAAAACATCTCGAAATCACCTGTAACTTCAGGATTCTCTCTAAAATCATCATATCTGACGGCCCTGAAAATTTGGTGAAAAGTTGTCGGGACCATGGCGCCCATGCAACATGGTCCCGGACATTTTTCCCGAAATTTTGGGAGCACGATCCAATCATAAAATAAAGCTTAACCCCAAGAAATTGGTAGGATATTCAATCTCTAGGTCGGCCAAATTACGAATTTACGACCTAGGGTTTCATACATAAAAGCTCTCTTTCCTCATTGGAAGGGATCCGGTTTTTGGTTTCCAGGAACTTCATATGCAGCGAAAGAGCAGATCTTTGAAGACTTCAACAACATTCAACAACATTCTATCAAACATCTATCAAATTCATTCATTCATCCATTTAGGGCTTGGAAGACATTGAAGAACAATAGGAGATTACCGACTGAAGATTGGCTTGTACTCCTCCCTTGAGGGTTGGGTATGATTTCATGTTGTTTTCATGTCTTTGCATAAGCTTCAATATATCATTTATTCATGCTTTAGATCACTTTGCATCTTGATTTAGAGCATTTACATTATCATTTACAAGCAATTAGGTTTTACTTTCTAGGTTGCTCTAGTTTGCTTTCTTGCATTTTGGACCTTGCACACACACTAGGTCTGCACACACAATACATTTACAAAACAACTTGGCTATTCGTGGAGGTGGAAATCACCGAAGCGGGGGTTTGACTAAGGCAAAACCCTATATAGCCGCCCCTTCCCCTTTTCAGATATTATTGCAGGTTTCGGGACTCAGACGACGCCGCAGGTTGTAGATCCGGAAGAAGCAGACTGAGACCGACCTTCCCACCAAATTTCAGAACAAAAGACCAGGACAGGGGCGTGGGGCACCCTGGTCCTGCCAGGACAGGGGCGCTGGGCGCCCTGGTCCCTTCTGGGCGCCCTGGTCCCTACTGGGCGCCCTGGTCCCTGGGACAGGGGCGCTGGGTGCCCTGGTCCGACAGCATTTTCAGCATTTTTGACAGCTTTTTCCAAAGTGCAAAAACAGCAGTTTCCGGAGCAGTTTTAGGGGCAGAATCAGGACAGTGGCACCCGCGCCCCCATCCCGAACATTTTCAGTCAGATTTTAACTCCAGGTACGCATGTTCATTCTTGTCTTATCCTTGTGTTTACAGCTTTCCATCATTTAAGTTCAATTCTGTAATCTTGTTATTAGTTCATACTTGCACTTTGGGGTTAGGGATTGAACTTGCATCATTTCATCTTTCAATTACAACAAAGGAATAGAAATCCTAATAGGTAGCCCGTGGCTCTCTCTTCCACAAGAAGAAGTAGCCAATTGTGTGATACCTCTAGGCTCTTTCGTATTCCGTAATGTGTGTCAAAAGGTAGGATTAGGGCATGTTAACCTAGTCTCGCTTTTTCCCCTACACATTTTGGTGAACCCGACGTGAATCTATCATTGCTTCCTCTTGCATTGCATTTGTTAGATCTAGATCTAGATTTAGTGTGTTTTCATTTCATTTTCATTAAAAAGAAAAAAAAAAAAAAAAAAGTGTGTTTTTTGCATTGTGTGTTTAAATTTTATGCAATTTCAAAATGTTAGATTTTTATTTGCAAGATGATCATATTTGTGATGATTATGAGTTAGATGAAGCTTTCGATGAATTTTTGAAACCTAAATATACCAAACCTTCATTTTACCAAAAACTCATAAACCTTGTTACTATGCCATTTAGATGTGATGAGAAAGATAAGTCAAATGGTTCCTCTCAAGGGTACATTCCTATCAACTCTTCCACTGAATCTAGTAACATGGTTGTGTTCAATAATCCCCTCTATGAGGAAATATCTCCTTTTGAATCAAAAGATAAACCTTTTAATAGATATGATCATGCTTTGTGGGATGATGCCCTTGATGCCTTTGTGTCTCCTAAAAAATGCTCCCTTCATGAGGATCCTTGTGTGCAAGAAGATGACATTATCCCTACATTTCCTAGTGATGGCCTTTCCTTTTCCAACAAAATTCCCACTAGAGATGATGAATTAATGATAAATGCTTACCCTTCTCCTAAAGTTTGTCTTACCCATAAGCATCCCTTAGAGAAAGAAGATGAAATAATAAGAAATTTCCTTAATTCTCTCTCCCCTAAAGATAATATTGAACATATTTTGAGGAAAGAGGATGAGTTTAACACATTTATTGATGCTTTCCCTCCTAAGGATGAAGAATTAATAAACAATGTTATCTCCTCTCCCGAAATTGACAATACTTCAAACATTCCTTTCAACAACCTCACTATTTGGGATGAACCATTAGAAGAAGGTATAGATTATTCTCTACCCCTAGCCAAAGGGGATGAAATCAAGATTGGAAACTCCCTTGATAGTTTCTCCCCTTCCTTGAATCTCAATTATTCTCCCTCTAAAAATAAGGCATCTCCCTCTCCTCAACTTGGTTCTACTCATAAGGAAACCCTAGTTCAAAGCAAGATGGTTAACATTTCTTTCAAAGATCTCCCTCTCAAAAGTGAGACTTTAGAGAGTAGTGTTGATCCTTTTCCTAGAGAGTTTATTCCCCATGTAGATCCTGTGATGATAGAGGATGATATGACCTTTCCTCTTCCTACTAGAACATCAATGCTTACCCCTTGTCTCTCTCCTAAAATTGATTTAATCCATGATAAGATTTTAGTGCAAGAGAAGACTATCAATAATTCTTCCAACACTTTTGTTCATTCCTCTAAACCATCCTCAATCAATTTGATACATGTGAATGAGACACCTAACAAACCTCTCTTCACTGTCCAAGGTGCTTGTCCTTCTCAAAATTCTCAACCATTAAATAAGCCTATCTTAGTGGTTCAAGGTGGTTATGCTAATGATTCTTTTTGCACTCCTAAGAAACCTATTATTACTGTGCAAGGAGGCTATTCTTCTAAGAGCCCTTATGAGTATGCTAAGCAACTAACTAGAGAGAGTTATCATGCGGTTGCCCATACCTATAATACAAGAAACAATACGCAACCTAATCCTCCTCCAGTTATCCCCACTTCGCTTCCTCCTTCCCAACCTATTCTTCCTCAAGCGCCTCGTATTTCACAAATGCTTAGTAAGGACTATGATCTCATAGAACAACTTAAAGCTACCCCTGCTAAGATATCCCTTTGGGATTTGATCCAAACTTCTTCTGCTCATCATGGAATGTTACAAGATGCCTTGAAAGATTTGAATGTTCCTCCACCTAATATATCTAGTAATATAGTGTCTTTGGTTAACTCTATGATGAATCCTAAAGCTCAAATTGTGTTTACCCAAGATGAGTTGCCTACTAGTGAAATTCAACAACAATATGATCCCTTGATGATTGTGGTTATCATAAATGACACTGCTATAAGATGAACACTGGTAGATAATGGCTCTGGCCTTAATGTGTGTAGCATTAATCTATTGCATAAGATGAATGTGGATACATCCCTTATTGAGCCTGACTCTCGTCCCATTCAAGGCTTTGATAATGTGGCTAAGTCTTCATTAGGTATTATCACCTTACCCATCACAGTGGGACCTGTTACTTTGCCTACTCCTATCCATGTTATGTCGGGAAATCTAACATACAACTTGTTATTAGGGAGACCTTGGATTCACAGTATGCAAGCTGTCCCCTCTACATTGCATAGACAAGTTAAATTCATTTATAACAATAAGACATATACCTTGATAGGCGATACTAATCTTCAGGCTTGTTTGCAAACATCTACTTCCAAAGGGAGTTCTTCTAAGCCTTCCTCTTCTAGTAATGACTCTTTGAACAAGATACCTATGGATAAATCATCACCCTCTAATAATCAAAATTCTTTGGATGAGCCTAAAGCTCCTGAAGAAGATCCTTCTGGACTTGAGTCTACATATGAAAAGGCTTTTGATCCTGAGAAGGTTCTCGCAGAAGATGATTGGGGATCTCTTGACTTTAATCCCACCTTTGTAGGTGAATATAGGGTTCCTCCTAGAGATCTTAAAGGTAAAAGGAAGGAAGAAACTAGAGATCAATCAGTCTTACCTGAATCTATGAGCAATAATTTTGTGGCCGCTTCTCAAACTTCTTCTCCTCACACCTCTAATTATGAAGAGTTTGATTCTTTGTCTTATGAAAAACCACCTTCTCTTCCTGAAATGGCTGATTGTTATGGTCGTGGTTTTCGCATTTTTGCTAAGCATGGGTATCATGGAAATGGTTGTGGCGCTCATGAACAAGGGATAAAAGTTCCTCTAGAGACTAATTTTCACAATTATGCCTTTGGACTTGGCTATAATCCCTGCAAATGCACTAAAGCATCTAAAAGACCATCTCTCAACGTGAATGCTATATTTAGTAGTGATGATGATCTCACTTCAACTAAATCATCTTCTACTTCTATCAACTCTCATTCCCCTCATAAGGAAATCTTGGCAATGAACAAATCTCTTTATGAATTCCCTCAAATTTCTAAATCCACTTATGAATCTTTATCTCCTATTCATCATAAAGTCCTTTCCTCCAGGGATAAGGCTCTAATAAATTACACTTATCCCTCTTCTAAGAGTTCTTGTGACTTTTCTTCTTCAATTTTATACATGTTTTTGATCTCACTTATAGTTGAGCATTTAGCATGTCATATTCAAATACCTCATTCAATCTATCATGTCTTTAAATAACATTAATGGCTATTATGTTGCCCATCATTATGTGACATTGGTAGCTCATTTACTGGGGGCTCATTGTCATTCATGATGGTACAATGTCAAGTGCAATCATATTTTTTTTGAAGCAACATAATAGCCTAATTTTCTTGTTCCTATGGGGACAAGAGTGATTTCATATATCTCTTCTTTTGCTTATGTCCAAATCTCTCCCTAGAAGATTGTGTAAGTCCTTCTCATTGAGGCAATGATCTTTCCTTATTTTTATCTAAGGATCCACTTTTTTTCCTATTTCGTGGATGGTGTGAACTTTATTACTTGATGTTATTCCTTGTAGGCATTTGTTGTTTGTTCAAGGATTCTCTCTTACAAGAGGTGTAAGTCCTTGACTAAAACCTCTTTTGCACTTGGTAAAATACATCTATAATGAATTCACTCTCCCAATTGGGTTAAAAGGAGCATCATCCTTCATTAAGAATCACTTTCACCTCGCAAAAGAAGGAAGTATTGCATTCTTATTCTCTTCTTTGTCTTATTCTAGAAGATGTTATATTTGTCTAACTCATGGATCACCAATGTGTGTATTCATGCTTTTTTTTCCTTTCTTTCTCTTTTCATTTTGTTTCCATGTACATCCCTCATCTTGTGTTAGAGAACTCTCAAATCCTCACACTCTTTGTCGTGTTGGAATTGAGATTTAGTCCTCTTTCTTACCAAATGATTCTCCATTAGTTTTTGATCTCATATCAAATCTTTTTGTGAGCATTTGTCATCAATATTCTTTAACAATTCGAAGTGGTAAACATGATACCCTGTTTCAACTCACTAAAATTAGCAAGCCGAAACAGGGGGGGGCATATAGCTACCCTCGAATTTTCATCACCTTCCTTAGTAAGCATTAGGTGATTTTGTGATCTAACGTGTGTTTTGTAGGGTGTGGTTCCTAACTGTGTACTGCAGATACCGCTGGGGGCTTCGTTCGACAGACTTATGGATATATCCTTTTTCAAATAATGTTTACTTTTCTGTACTTTAGCTTGCATATGCACGTAGTGTTCATATGACCGCTAAAGTGGGGGCTAAATGTAGCGTCATAAATTGTACGCACTTGCTAGGGTGGTACAATTTCACACCTAGTTTAGCACCCGCCTTGGCGCATTTTGCATTTTGCATTGCATTTCCCCTTTAGCACTTAATTAATTAAATTAATTAGGTCTAAGGTCCTATTTTATCATCTCCCATATCATAAAGTTGGGCCCTTTCATTAAAGTGTGCCCCTTTCATTTTATTCTTCCAATACATCATTTAATCAAAAACCCTAATTAGGTCCTATTTTGAACTTGGGGGCTTGATTTTGGGGGTCAAAACATCTCGAAATCACCTGTAACTTCGGGATTCTCTCTAAAATCATCATATCTGACGGCCCTGAAAATTTGGTGAAAAGTTGTCGGGACCATGGCGCCCATACAACATGGTCCCGGACATTTTTCCCGAAATTTTGGGAGCACGATCCAATCATAAAATAAAGCTTAACCCCAAGAAATTGGCGGGATATTCAATCTCTAGGTCGGCCAAATTACGAATTTACGACCTAGGGTTTCATACATAAAAGCTCTCTTTCCTCATTGGAAGGGATCCGGTTTTTGGTTTCCAGAACTTCATATGCAGCGAAAGAGCAGATCTTTGAAGACTTCAACAACATTCAACAACATTCTATCAAACATCTATCAAATTCATTCATTCATCCATTTAGGGCTTGGAAGACATTGAAGAACAATAGGAGATTACCGACTGAAGATTGGCTTGTACTCCTCCCTTGAGGGTTGGGTATGATTTCATGTTGTTTTCATGTCTTTGCATAAGCTTCAATATATCATTTATTCATGCTTTACATCACTTTGCATCTTGATTTAGAGCATTTACATTATCATTTACAAGCAATTAGGGTTTACTTTCTAGGTTGCTCTAGTTTTCTTTCTTGCATTTTGGACCTTGCACACACACTAGGTCTGCACACACAATACATTTACAAAACAACTTGGCTATTTGTGGAGGTGGAAATCACCGAAGCGGGGGTTTGACTAAGGCAAAACCCTATATAGCCGCCCCTTCCCCTTTTCAGATATTATTGCAGGTTTCGGGACTCGGACGACGCCTCAGGTTGCAGATCCGGAAGAAGCAAACTGAGACCGGCCTTCCCACCAAATTTCAGAACAAAAGACCAGGACAGGGGCGTGGGGCGCCCTGGTCCTGCCAGGACAGGGGCGCTGGGCGCCCTGGTCCCTTCTGGGCGCCCTGGTCCCTACTGGGTGCCCTGGTCCCTGGGACAGGGGCGCTGGGCGCCCTGGTCTGACAGCATTTTCAGCATTTTTGACAGCTTTTTCCAAAGTGCAAAAACAGCAGTTTCCGGAGCAGTTTTAGGGGCAGAATCAGGACAGTGGCGCCCGCGCCCCCGTCCCGAACATTTTCAGTCAGATTTTAACTCCGGGTACACATTTTCATTCTTGTCTTATCCTTGTGTTTACAGCTTTCCATCATTTAAGTTCAATTCTGTAATCTTGTTATTAGTTCATACTTGCACTTTGGGGTTAGGGATTGAACTTGCATCATTTCATCTTTCAATTACAACAAAGGAATAGAAATCCTAATAGGTAGCCCGTGGCTCTCTCTTCCACAAGAAGAAGTAGCCAATTGTGTGATACCTCTAGGCTCTTTCGTATTCCGTAATGTGTGTCAAAAGGTAGGATTAGGGCATGTTAACCTAGTCTCGCTTTTTCCCCTACACAGTTATGTTAGAAGATTATGATGGAGGCTATGTAAGATTTGGTAATGATGCACCATGTCTGGTAAAAGGCAAAGGATCTATAACACTCCTTGACAATGCTAAATGTAATGATGTTTATTGGGTTGAAGGTTTGAAATATAATTTGTTGAATGTAGCATAGCTAAACAACACAGGTTATCGAATAGAATTTTAGAAAGGAATTGTCAAAGTTCATGACAAGCATGGAAAGTTAGATGCTACTAGGACACAAACAAAAGGTAACACATTTCATCTTGACTCAACTCGGAATAAGTGTCTGTATGCAAAGATAGATGATACCTGGTTATGGCATAAAAGGTTTTGTCATGTAAATTTTGATAATCTGATCAAGATAAGCAATAAGCACCGAGTAAGAGGTCTACTGAGTCTTGAAAAACCTAAGAATGCTATGTGTCGAGGATGCCAGATGGGTAAGATGACAAGATCAAGCTTTACAAGTAAGTCCTACACTTCTAAGGGAATTTTAGATCTTGTGCACACTTATCTTTGTGGTCCTATGAAAGTTCAAAGTTATTATGGTGAAAAATATTTCATATTATTTGTGGATGATTATTCAAGGATGATGTCAATTATGTTTTTAAAAGAAAAATCAGAAGCTTTTCAAATATTTAAATGGTACAAGGCAAGAGTTGAAAATGAAATAGGAAGACAACTGAAATGTCTTAGATCAGACAGAGGAGGAGAGTTCACATCTGATGAGTTCAACTTATACTGCAATGATCATGGTATAAAAAGACAAGTCTCTGCACCGAGAACTCCACAACAAAATGGAATAGCTGAGAGAAGAAATAGATCTATTGTGGATTGTGCCAGAACCTTGATGATTGAAAAGAAAGTACCACAAACATTTTGGACAGAAGCAATAAGCACAACAGTTTACACCTTGAACCAAGTACGATTGAAGAAAGGAACTTTGAAGACACCATATGAAATCTAGTATGACAAGAAACCTAATGTAAGTTATTTTAAAATCTTTGGAAGTAGATTCTATGTACACAAAGATGATAGAATTGGAAAGTTTGATCAGAAAAGTGAAGAAGGAACATTTCTTGGTTATTTTTCTAGAAGCAAAGCATTTAAATGTCTGATCAAATCATCTAACAAAATAGTAGAAAGTGCAAATGTGAAAATTGATGAATTTGTAGAAAGAAATGATGAAGGAAATTCCAAGGAACCAGAAGATTATGATGAATTTGTCTTTGTTCAACCGACAAGTCTTACTGAGAGAACTATTGAAGAAAATCAAGAGAATATCCAGTTACCGAGTGATGAAGAAGATCATACAGAGCCTACCGAGCCTGTATTAGCCAAGTATGTCAGAAGACATCATGCATCAAGTTAGATTATAGGAGATAAAGATGATCCAGTAATGACAAGGAACAAACTGAGATAGAACACATGTCTGATATCTGAATTTGAACCGAGAATAGTGAAAGAGGCATTTAACAGTGAAGATTGGATAAATGCTATGACAAAAGAGAATGATCAAATCAAGAAGAATGACACATGGACACTGGTCCCAAGACCGAAGGACAAAAATGTAATCGGTACAAAGTGGATTTTCAAAAACAAGCTAAATGAAAAAGGTGAGGTCATTCAAAATAAAGAAAGATTAGTTTGCAAAGGTTATGCCCAAGAAGAAGGAATTGATTATGGTGAGACTTTTGCACCTATGGCAAGACTTGAAGGAGTAAGAACATTGTTGGCATATGCTGCTTACAAGAATTTCAAGGTATATCAAATGGATGTCAAATCTGCATTTTTGAATGGTATATTAGAAGAAGAAGTTTTTATTGAACAACCTGAATGATTTGTTGAAGACAAGAATAAAGATCAGGTATGTAAAATGAACAAAGCTTTATATGGTTTGAAACAAGCACCTAGAGCATGGTACGAAAGATTGCACTCTTATTTAATCAAGATTCGTTTTATAAGAACAAGTGAAAACAACAATATGTACACGAAGAATGATGAAAATGGAATACTGGTCTCAGCCATATTTGTTGATGATATTATATTTTGTGGAAATGACTCTTTATGCAAGAACTTTGGAAATGAAATGAGCAAAGAATTTGAGATGTCATTAATCGGTGAGATAAACTATTTTATAGGTTTACAGATACTGCAAATGAAAAATGAGATTTTCATTACTCAATCCAAGTACATAAAGGAAATCTTAAAGAAATTTGGAATGGAGGATTCAAAACCAGTAAGTACTCCTATGAATACCAACTATAAATTATCAAAGAATGATGAATTTGCATCTATTGATGAGACACTTTACTGATCCGTGAATAGAAAGCTACAATATGTTGTTCACAGTAGGCCAGACATAGCACATGCAGTAGGTATAGTTGCAAGATTCTCTGCAGATCCCAAGGATACACAGATGGCTGCAATCAAGAGAATTTTCAGATACTTGAAAGGCACTGAGGATTATGGCTTAGTATATCAGAAAGGAAATGACTTTGATTTAAAAGTTTATTCTGATGCTGATTGGGCAGGCAACATTGATGACAGAAAAAACACAGGTGGAGGAGCTTTCTTTTTAGGAGAAAGACTAGTGAGTTGGCTTAGCAAAAAACAAGGATGTGTTTCACAGTCAACAACAAAAGCTGAATATGTTGCTGCAGCATTGAATTGTACCAACATAGCATGGATCAAACAACTGTTGGATGGTATAAATGAGAAAGTTACCGAGCCAGTAACTATATTCTGTGACAATACTAGTGCCATTAGCATTTCAAAGAATCTTGTTATGCACTCTAAGACTAAGCATATCTCTATCAAATATCATTATCTTAGAGAAGAAGCTCAAGAGAAGAAAGTGGTGTTGGAGTATGTTAGCACAAAGGAACAAATAGAAGATATCTTCACCAAGCCACTGCCAAGGGACACTTTTGAGTATCGCAGAAGTAAGTTAGGGGTCCTACCCCTATCTTCTACTCATTGACCGAGTTTGGTGAAAGCATCAATTCGATGACTCTACAAAATATCTTTTAGGAGTTGATGTTGATTTACACACTTTAGGATGTTTTCTAAAGGTGTACAGGAAACAAATACAGCGAACAGGAATTAAAGACAAAATGCTCTGACCGAGACTAAGTTGACACATAATAGTAGGAAATCACTTTATATAGAAAGAAATTATGTTTTTGTTCGTTACTTTTTGGCATTGTTGTCAAAGGGGGAGAAGACTGAAGAAAAGGGGAGAAGACTAATGTATGGGGGAGAAGTCTGATGACAAGGGGAGAGCATTTTAGAATCTCACAGCAATCCGAATCAATTAGGTCAAATCAATTGGTTTTGCCATCAATGCCAAAGGGGGAGATTGTTGGCATTATAACAGATAAGGAGAGATTGTTGGCATTTCAATTAGGATATTGAGAAGGTTGTTGATGATTATGGATATAACTGATCAAGGATGTTTACTGTCTTAATATTATTATTTTGCCATTGATGTCAAGAAATTGATTTTCTAATTCAGTATGATGTTGCCATATCTTAAGAAGTATGATTTGATGAGTATAAAGATGTCGGTAAAAGACACAGAAATAATGTGATGAATAAGGGGAGGAATAAGTTATTCAATGGGCAACTATTACAGAGTTAGACAATGATGAGATCATGATGTTTAGATTGTTTTGATATCCTACATATTTTGTTGATTGTAAGGTTAATACTATACTATGTTATCGAGCAAAGAACCTAGTCGGTAAACCTTAAGGAACCTAGTCGGTAAACCCTAAGGTTATCGCTATCGTTTAATGAAGGCAGAATGTCTACCGAGTGAAGTTTAGTATTTACCGAGTTGCAACCGAGTAATAACAGAATGTATTAAATGAATATAAGCATTATTTAATGAAGGAAGCTGATGAGCTGGAACTGATTAAATGATTGGTATGCTGTGCATGAAGTTTGTTAAAGAATCTATGGCAAAGGAAAATCGGTAGGAAGATCTACAACTCAGATTGAACTACAATACCCTAGCACAAGTTCCAAGAAATGTATGCAAGTTCCAATACGGGGTAAAATATTTTCAGATCGAAGGATACATTGAACCTAGTCAAGTTTGAAGATTTGATGGCTATGATTGATCATGGGAAATGTGATCAAGGAGATTAAGCGGTCGGCAAATTGTTTATAAATAAGGAATTGTTGATAAACAATGTATGAGGGCAAGTGTATGCACAGGGATGCTACATAGTGATTACCGAGCACTGAAGCTTGAAGACCTGTTTGAATAACAGAGTATAGAGCCCAACAGATGGACAAGATAAAGTTCTATGTCTAGATTGTAATGAGCAAATAAGAATCTGCTTTAGCATTTTAGATGTGAAGTTGCAGATAGATTTTTATTACTATTATTTTGTGAAGTAATAGAAAATCTCTTAATTGAGTGGACTTAACAATCTTATTTGTAAAACCCTCTAGCAAGGTGACATTTTGATTGAGTGTTTGAAATCCTTTAACAAGGTCACTTCTAACAAGGTGAAGATCCTAACAGATTTGAGGGAAATCCCTTAACCGGGTCACATCTAGCAATGTGTTTGTAATCTTTAACGGGATTTTCTTTTAACCGAGCATACTCTAGAAGAGTATATTTCTTAGTGGGTCCGAAATCCCACAGTGGTTTTTCCCTATTTGGGTTTCCACGTTAAATCTGGTGTTATGAGTGTTATGATGTTTATATGCTTTTGAGTTTGCATGTTTAGCAGTTTTGGTTATATTATTGAAATATATGTTACCGAGGTTGACTTTGTTGTTTTTATGGAAGATTAAGTTTGTATGATTCACCCCTCCCCTCTCATCTTGTTAGCTTGGCATCTGTACTTAACTTTAAGTTTCAGAACTATCAATTGCCATCAATGACAACATAGTGAAACCAACCAATAGAGTGTCAATTGTCAATAATAACTTTTGATTTAGGAGTCTAATTGATGTACCATTTGAACCATTAGAAAAATTGTGAAGTGTTCCATCAAGGTATAACTACTACTTTGATTACGACCACTTTTGGACCCAAAAATGACCTCTAAGACCTTTAAACTAGACTTTGAAACTTTAAAAAATGGAAACTTTAATATCTTCAAATCTAGACATGATCTTACTATAAATAGTAACCTTATGTAATTGTAAAATTGATGCACCATTTTTCTAAGCATATGAACATGAAAGTGGGCATAAAATGTTTAGGTGAAATATGTATATACCCATCTTTTCCCATTCAATTTTGTGCCATTTTGAGGAAATCTTTTAGTACAATGTACACATTGACAAATTGTGCAATATTGTGCAAAACTAGTATCATTACCATATTATTTACCCATCCCCATACACACACTCTCTTACATAATTATCACCTAGCTTATCCTTATACACACATATTCTAATACATTCACATAATCTTTACATTTATCACAACTATATGTGCAACTATAATAGATTGGTTATAAATCTTAATATGATTGCTTGCCCACCTAAGATCATTTATGTAGTTAGAGGGTCAAACCTGGCTTTGGCCATTACCTTTTTAAAATCTAACTTTAAATTTTGGCAGTTTCACCATTTATTTTTCCACCATATGTTGATAAAGTACACATTTTGCAAAAATTGATGCTATGTGCTAGTATTTTAAGGCAATCAATTGAATTCCTTTCACATCTTCTCATCTAAGATTATTGACATATTATTTGCATTTCAACAATTTAATTGGCGCACTAAAATAAATCTAGATCTATAAGAATATTTTAGGAGCATAAATATATCTAAAGATAAGTTGTCTTTGATTTTTTCGAAGTTTTGAGAATTGATCTGAGAAAATTTATCTTCTCATGACACTAACAACAATCTTCCAAAAGAATTGTTAAATAGCACAAGTCCTATACATAACAGGAGGGGGAAGTAATAGAGTTAAATTAAGTGAAGCAATAAACAAAGTGACAAAGCATTAAAATTATTTAAAAAGCATTAAATGCTTACACTTACTTTATTTATAACTCGAACTACCTAGTGTTTGAACTAACTCTTCGCCAATTCATAACTATAAGAAAATATTAAATTCTTACAACTAATGCGTCTTAAGTCACCATACATTTATTATGTCATAGAAACTTGAAAATGAAGACAATAAGAAATATTAAACAAAACTAATATGTCAATTCGATTCCGAGAATCTTCTAACCTAATTTTCCAGAATATTCCTGTGGGAACCCCCGTTTAGCCGACAAAACTAAATGTCAACGAATTCTCATTAAAAAAAGATACCAAGTCGATATTCTCTATCAACGTTCTTTTCATCCAACCGTTATCTTCCCGTTTCTTAAATGTCACGTTACGTACTCGACCGTTAAACAAGTTTAACCTAATACCGTCTCTTAGCCATTTTGAAAAGTCCTCCTAACTTTTCTAGGTAGGGGAAACTTTCAAAGCATGGAATTAGTGAGTGTTAATTTTGTGATTATTTTTTTAATTTATTAGTATTATTAATATAAAATAATAATTAATTTTGATTGAGAGTTAAAGGTTGAAGTATATTGTTTTTGTTAAATTTGTTTGAAGTTTGATTAAGTCTTTTAAAGTATATTAGATGTTGTATTTGATATGATTAATTTTTGTAGATTTTTGGAAAGTCATTCAACTTTACTAATAAACAAGGGTCATTTATTACATTTGAGATATTTCAATACATAGAATTGTATTAATGTTTTATAAAACTTAAATTACTTTTGAGAGTTCCTTATGGTCAACTTTGTGTTTTATGTTTACTTTATTTAGAATTACTTAAAGTGGTAGACATTTTATGTCAAAGAAATGATTGGTACAATGTACATGCACTCTAAGATTTTGAGTCACTTTAGTGAATATTGTATACACATAAAATTAGCTATGAGCAATTAAATAAATATTTTATATTTTTTTAATAATTATTTTTCTATTAAATAGTTAATTTGAAAAAATTAATTTATTTAATTCATTTCGTGTCTTTCTATTAATTAATATTTATTAACTAATTCATCTATCCTATTCCTCTAATTAACTAAATATCTAATATTTAATTATTCCTCTAACCAAGTTAATTAAATATCTAATATTTAATTATCTCCTCCAATCAATTAAATATCCAATATTTAATAGTTGTTCTCCTATCCTATAGTCTCAAATATTAAATAATTTTTTAAATTATTTAATCTCCCTTTTCCAACTCACCTTTCAGCTCCACTTCATCTTCCCTTTGCCAACTCATCAAATATGTGGCTAAGGAAATTAATATTAATTCATCATTTATCTTCAACCTGCAAACTTAATGAATATTGTGTACGTACACATATTTCATAACCATTTTCTATATTATTTCCAGCACCTCCTACATCTTAGGAAGGACTTGAGTCCACTTGTCCTATCATGCTTAAATTTCCTCCAACCATCCCTAGATTCTCTCAGTCGGCAACCTAGTCAAGGTGAGATGAGTGACACTTGTCTTCTCCTTCCCCCTTTCTCACAACCTTCACTTTTTCTCACAACCATCCAAATCTGCAGATCTGATCAGGATCGTTGATCTAAGCCACATCATCTAATCCTCTCAAGGTCTATAAAATCAAGAGCTTCAGTTGAGAGAGAGTTAGACTTCAAAAGACTTCAAGAGACTTCAAGAGACTTCAAGTGCATTTTGCAAGATAATCATATGCATCCGTGAGTTTTAATTTTGAAGCAAATAGTAATAGCATAATCATATAGCAATTAGCATTTTAGTATAATCATTTTAGCATAATCATGTAGTATTGCATATCATAGCATCAGTTAACTACCAGTTATCAGTCCATTCTTCATATGTCATCTTGGAAGCCATCAGTGCATTGTCTGAGAGCACACCATCTGCAACCAGGAATAGTGGAGTTAGGACACAATGAGACATAATTCATGAAGGTAATACTAGTATTTTATTTTATATATACTTCATGTAGTTTCATTGGTTGAGTTTGGATTTCCTATAGTATTTCCATTTGTATTTTGTGAAACTAACTTATTGCAGACAACATTCTGAGGATGAAATTCAAGTCGACACATTTTGGCGCCCACCGTGGGGCTCATGGACCTCGCATATACCTTTAAAAATCTCGTAAAAAGTAAAATTAACGCATTTGTAATGCAGATTCACGCATGTGTGAATTTTGACAATGCTTTTGTTTCACAGGTTAGCACATTTGCATTCTAGGTTAGCGCATTAGTACCATAGGTTAGCGCATAAGCATTTTAGGTTAGCGCTTTTGTCTTAAAGTCTGCGCATTTGTATCATAGGTTCGCACATTTGTGTCCTAGGTTAGCGCATTTCTCAAAGAAATCACACTTTTGTATCCACATAGCAACACTTTTGCAGTCTAGGTTAGCGCTTTTGACCTACAAGTTAGCACTTTTGAGCAAGAAGATAGCGCATATGTTAGATTAGCACTTCTGTTTACAAACTAACAAAAATTTCTTACAGGTCCGAATGTCCAAGAAATCAGATTTTTCAGACTACTAACATGCATGTGCAGGATGGTGTTTAAGGTAAATCTTATGCATTTCCTCATCTAGTTAATTAAAAGACTTATTTTGGGAAGTAACATATCATGTTTTGTTCATTTAGTCTAACTAGGAAGGATGAATTGACAACATGCAACTTGCATTTTTAGTATTTTCTCTAAAAATAGTTGCACATAGACTTTTAAAAAGGCTAAAATAAACACCATGTTTGTTGGAGTAGCATCTCCAAATAGGACTTAGCCAACAATTGTTTTGAAAGGATTAAAAAGAACACTTGTATTCCATGTCTCGAAAGTGGTAGGTATATGCTCTCCCCTTAATTGGGTGACCAAAAAGCCAAACCCACTCTTTTATGATTTTTTTTTACTTTCAAGCAATTAAATCTTTTAGAGGGCCCGCCTTCCCAAGCTACCTTGAGGGGGCCAGTGAGAGGGGAACGACCTAAAGTGGAAACAGGCTACTATCGAGTCCTTCCAATCCACTATAAATAAATCGTGTTTGTGACGAAAGTCCCAAACAACATGTGTTGATAAGTTCATACCAACACTATGTTTTCCCATAAACCCTATGGAGTGTAACCTCTATAGGCTAGGAACCTTTTGTATTTACAGAGTTGAAAGTGCCGCATGTATGGCCACATGACCGGAAGCCTTTACTAAAAACCACTTGTACTAGTTGCCAAAATCCTTCTAGTTGTTGGCGCAGGAGGTCAGACCTCTGAATCGGATCACCCACATATGGTTCTTAGTAGAGATATAAAGTTTGCCATGGGGAGTTTTCATGGAAACTGGTGCTTGGCTACCTCGAAGAAGTGAGTGTTGAGGGTGGAGCTAGTGGAGTCAAACATCTAAATATCCGCTTTGAATAGCATAGCCTTGAGGGAAACCCCATGTGAGATTCAACAACTATTGTCTCAGCCTGTCGTAAGATTTGTACTTGCTTGTGCATTTTGTTTATTAGACATTGTGTCTTCTATGTCTGTAACATGTTCCAAATGGTAAAAAATTGAAGAAAATTATCATCTAAGAGTGAGCAAAAATCCAACAAATTGCTGAAAAGTTTGATCAAAAAGGTAATACGAAAGCTTTCCAACACTTGAAACACCAGATCAAAACCAAAGTGTCAAAATGTGAGTATCAAAATTATTCTTGAGGTAGGTTTGTTTCTATACCATCACGTATTTTCAAACTAGCTCAACAACTAGGCAGGTTATTCCCAAAAAGTTCTATAAGCATCAACATTCAACAAGCTATTGATTCAAACATCTTAAGTGCAAAAAAATCAACATCATTATCAAGTCTCTCATCAGGATAATCAAATCCTCTATCACGAAGCTTGATCAATCTATACTAGGTTCATAATCCTGGATATATCTTTCCTATTTTGAACCTAGGTTATATCAAAACTAGAATTGCATCAACATTAGAATCAAACAAACTTGTAAATTGTCAAATGCTTATATGACTTTTAAGTATCACCTTAAGAAAAGAAAACCCAGTTGTAACGCATGCTAGAATTCATTCTTCAAATAAACAAAGCTATCAATTAGAAGCACAAGGGAAATCACGAATCCCTATCTAATCAACAAATCTAACAAACTAGACAATGAAAAGATACAATCAAGCCAAAATATGAATTATGACTTCAATCTATAAAAACTCCCTATTCCGTGACTGCGTATTGCTTCCATTGCTCTTCTCCTCTTTGTGGTATGATGGCTCTCAGATATTGCGCTGGTAACCTACAAGTGACACAAAGATTCAAAGTTCATGATTATTGAAAATGGAGATTGGATGCTCAATTTATAAAAAATTGGATGAGATTGATTGAAAGGTGGAACATATTGATCAAGAGGTGTGAACTCAGGTGCAAGTTGATAGTTGAACTGTTGATTGTAGGAGTGAAACTCAATAGATTGAATAGATTAATTGAGTCAACTGATTGAGAAAAAGCTGACTGAAGGAAGAAAAAGAATGATTGGAGGAAATAAAGAGGATGACACAGAGAGCTTAATTTAGAAAAAGCTAACTGAAAGATGGAAATAGAAGTTGGAGAGATAAATGATTTAATTAATTAATTGATTGAATTAATTAATTTAGCATGTGCTTGCAATTAGATTTAGATTATTAATTTAATCTTTGCATGAGATATTATTCAAATAATTGAATTTATTAATTCAATTTAGCATTTGAATATATTTAGAACTCGACTTTGATTTTCAATTTGGTTTTTGAAATCATGCACATGTATTTGATTTTGGAAGAAATTAGAAGAATATGAAATTAGTATTTGAAAAACTAGAAGAATTAATTAGTTAATTAAATAATTTAAAGAAAGTATTTAATTATGCTAGAAACAGGCTTTAATTAAATAATAAAGATTATTTAATTTAAAGGAATTAAATCACAATTAATTAAATAATAAATATTTAATTAATATTTAGAAGAGGGTTAAATGATTAGATGATTAGAGATAGAAATTGAGAATTAGTTTATTTAAATAATAAAGATTATTTAAATTGGGGATTTAATCATAATTAATTAAATAACAAATATTTAATTAACATTTAGAAAATGATTAAAATGATTAAATGATGATAGAAATAAAAAATAGAATAATTAGTAAGATTATGAGGAAATATGAAATTAGAAGAATAATATTAATTAACTTAATTAAAGAATTAAAGAATTATTTAATCAATTAGACAAATAATTAGTACATGATCAATGAGACATTTTTAGGTGTCTACATTTGCCCCTCTTTGAGATGATGTCAGAATGACATTGTTTCAAAGAAAATGAAAAATTCTGCCCCAATATGCCTTGGTATTGCTGTATAGTGTAAATATGCCCCCTCGGAAAAGGTGGTCGAGAAATTCAAAAATTGAGACCATGTTTTTGATACTAGTGTAAAGAGCAAGCGTGTGAAATTTCGTGTCATTTCGAGATCGTTTGAATAGGCTACAAGTTGTTTGAAGCTGGCGGGGACCACGGGCATCAGAGTGTCATAAAACCCTAATTTTTGAGCTATAAATAGAGAATTCTAGGATTTCATTTGCTCGTTTGTGATTTGACAGTTCCTTGTTTTCTTTGCAATTTTTGTGCCTATTTTTGAGTATTTGATCGTCATGGCTGGTTATAGAGCTCATTTGCACTTGTTGGACCAAGTACGTTCATATCAAAGACCTACTGGGATTGGTAGCATGGTACTTTTCCAAATTTTTCCCCTTTTTTGCTTGTTTTATGCCCCTTTTTTTAAAAAAATTCTTTGATCATTTTTTGCTCTCCGTTATGCAATCACTTGTTGATTTTTACGCAATAGTATTAAGTGTACCACATTCGTTATAAATGCTACACATGCGCTGTAAGTGTCACACAATAGTGTTAACATGCCCCATTCATTTATAGCTTCATGCATAAGTGTTTTTTTGTTACGCATGCACTCATTGTGTCACACATTAGCTTTAATCGTCACGCAATAGTGATTTCTCTACCACATAAGTCATAACTGTCACGCATTCATTGTATATGTAACTTTTTGTCATGCGTTTGAAATTTTTTAGGTTTTTCCTAGATCTGATATCTGATATTGTGATCATTTTCTCGTGGCAGGAGAACATTGGAGTGTTATACTATCGCTAGAGCAGACCCAGTGGTCTTGATCTTCGAGCTGACTTACTAGATGATGAGATCGAGCATATCTGTTAGCTTGGTCTATACCATGTTTTGCATTTGCTAGAGATTGCGGCCAACAGAGCCATGATTACAGCTTTGATAGAGTGGTGGCACTCTGAGACTTGTTCATTTCATCTTCCGACTGGTGAGGCATCCATTACCTTAGAGGATGTATGGCGTATATTACGTATTCCCATTCATGGTGCGAGAGTTGTATATGACCATGATGATGGCATTGCCGAACAATGTGCACTTTTTGAGTGTGAGATTCAGGATTTGTAGATCAGTGGCTGTTATGAGATCCCTTGGGCCCAATTAGATTACGATGACCTGACCATTGTATTATGTGGTATTTTCGGTGGTTTACTGATACCTGATAGACGAGGTCATGGGTTTCTTGTGGGATGGGGTAGATTGCTTCATGATATGATTGTGCATTGTCGATTTTATGCTTGGGGTCCTTGTCTACTTGCCATGTTGTACTATCAGATGCATGGTATTGTGTATCTGGGATACCGTTCTATTAGTTGTGGTGTTACTTTGCTTCAAACATGGGCATGGGAGCACATTTCTATTTCTAGGCCTGTCATTCATGTAGACTTGCAGCCAGGTGAGCCTTATGCTTTCAGGTATACAACAGGTATTAGACATAGGGGTTCGGGGAACACCTTGTACTGGAGACATCAATTTGATATATTGCAACATGTATTTGGAGACCTTACTTAGATTGCCCTGGTTGGCTTGATGATGTAGTGCACTTGTCTTTTTGTCAACAACAGAGATATCTCATTGGGAGGACCTTTGAGACTCAGTGAATCATAGAGATGTATCTTCCTAGGAGGGTTCTCAGATAGTTTAGTGAGGTAAAGGTGACACCTGTGGTTACTGCATATTTTGCTTGTGTTTCATGAGAGGTATCTGATTGGGGTGTGTGCATTCAGCCACATGTTGCTTCTATAGAGTTTGATTCTTTATAGCCATTACCTTGGGGTTGGGGCAGAGGTGGAGCGGATCCGAGAATGATAGAGGAGTATGATATGTGGTTTGCTAGGCATAGGCCAGTGCCTTTGACCGATCCTGCTGTTCCTATTATAGCATAGCAGATTCGCCATCCGAGACAGCGGTTGAGGATAGACGCAGGGGAGAGAGCCGATGGACATGGTGGGGATGGGGGAGGAGGTGGTGGAGATGGGGGAGGTGGTGAGGGAGATGAGGGAGGAGAGGGAGATGAGGACATAGACATTGGTGGAGACACCGAGTCTATTAGTAGGGAGGACAGTGATGATTCTTCAAAGTCATCGAGCAGCGATGGTGGGGATGATGATGAGGATATGCCAGAGTTGGAGGATGTGCCTGTTGTAGAGGGTGGGATAGGACAAGTTGATGATGAGCTGGAGACTCTTAGAGCATGGGTTTGGAGTTTGGAGGACGAGGTCGCTAGACGAGATATCAAGCGAGTTCGTCTCTAGAGGGAGAGAGATGAGGCAGTGTGGAGATGTCAGATTACTATGGATGCCTTCGATCAACTTTTTAGAGCAGGTACAGATGCACGCGACCAGGCAGATAGGTATTTCACTGCTACACAGGAGTCTATTTATTATTGACAGGCATATGAGAGAGTTGTCCCTGAGGGTCAGAGAGAGCCTAGCTTTAGTGCATACATGGAGAGGAGATTGCGTAGATCTACTTCATGATGGACTAGCAGTGGTGGTGTTATGGGACCACCTCGACATCCTGGGGTAGGATCTAGTGGACAGGATCCACCTGCTGATAGAGGTAGTGTTAGATGATCATGTTATCTGAGCCTTCGGGCTTATTTATTGTATTCACACACATTATCATTTTTGAGTTATATATATATAGCATGCGGGTTTTTTTGGAAATGATATATGTATATTATTTTGCTTTCCATGTATGCTAATGAGTTCTATGATGCATATCTATTTGAATTTTATATGATTCTAAGTGTAATGGTAATACATGTACGTAGTAATGATGATATAAATGAATGCAATAATGAATGTAAATGAACTCTATAATGAAATGTAAATGAACGCTATAATGAAATGCAAATGAACTCTATAAGAATGCAAATGAACTCTATAATGAAATGCAAATGAACTCTATAATGAATGCAAATGAACTCTATAAATGAAATGCAAATGAATCTACAATGAATGTATTTTTGTATGATAATGGTTGAATCAATTTTGACTCAGAAACTCCTTGAAGAAATGTTAGTCAAATGGTAGAGAGAAAAATTGATGATAGAAAGAATGTTAGAAAGAATGCGATTTAGATAGGAGATGAGAAACCAACAAACTATCAATAAGCAAATGAGATGAAAATGATAATGAAATTGAACGAATCATGAACCTGTGTCACATATTTTATTGCATCAATATATATTCATCACTGAGCCTTATTATTTGAGCAATGAAACTTTAGCACATCAGGGTATAAGGAACCAAGATGCAAAGATATCTCATTGTAGAAACAAACACGTAGCAGACAAGGAGTGAACCCTCTATTCTGGGAATTGCGTTAGGGGTCGAGTTATGTGTGGTGATTTCATCTTGATGTGAAGGCTCTTATCACAGACACCCACTAGAGCAATTTCCCTAGAATTTCATCGATTCACACCACAAACAACAAACAAAGAAAAAGATAATGCTCATCATAGCTCCTCTAGTCACTTGTGGACACCCTTGAGTAGCATAGAAACAATATCTGTCGCCAAATGATAAAAAGATAAAGACTGACCCAGACAAAATTTAGCAGCTATATTGACCTTGTGCCTTCGTTCTTAGTTGTTTGATGTGATGGTTGATAATGTCTGATCTTAGAAAGTTGCGGACCCGATTTAAGACTGACCTGTCTGATTTCGAGTGTATCCTCTTCTATTTAAGACAAGATAATGATCACGTTGATATGAATATGATACGATTGATAAGATAGTTTGATCAGTTGATTGCAGATGTTTGATTGGATAGTCGTATCCTTTGTTAACTTCGTGCGAAGTGTTTGCTAGATATCTGCTAGGGTATTTGTTTCTCACAAGACATTTTATTGCAAGTTTTTCTAATTGATTGATTTTCGATTTTAAGTTCTTTTCCAAGAGCTTTTTCGATGTTTTTGGATTTTGTACGTAGATTTTTGAATGTTTTTGATTGGATGATTTTCAGGATCGTATTTGAATGTTTTTGGTTGATTTTTTTTTTCAGGATCGTATTTGAATGTTTTTGGTTGATTTTGGATTTTGAGTTTTTCAATGTTTTTGGATTTTGAGTTTTCTAATGTTTTTGGATTTTGAGTTTTTCAATGTTTTTGGATTTGTTCAGGACTTTATATGATATTTTGGATTTTTTCAGGACTTTATCTAATTTTTAGGATTTTTTCAGTTATGCCCCCAGTGTGCAGACCTGTATGACATAATGATCTACAGAATGTATGTGGAGACAATTAAATTTTTGACATGACCTATGTGAATGCAATATGCAATATGCAAGATGAAGATGCATTTCCTATTCAAACAAGGTTGATTGTGTTTGTTTTTGCATTTGAATACACCAATTGAAATGGAGGTGCAAAACATTTCATAGATAAGCGGTCAATCGATTTCTAAGGCTCTTCAGAACATTCATCTCAACACACTTAGTGACTAGGATTTACAAATGGAGACGCGGAAAACTTCCCCATTGGTTCTTGAAACTTTGATCTTCTTTTGCCCATGTGTGTGCAAATGAGTTAATTCTCACTCTTGTGTTCACTAAAGATCCTTAGCATCCTATACAACTAGCTACATGGATTATTCTAACTTCAAAAGCATCCCGAATAGAGCCTCACTGCCAGCAAGCCTTGAGAGCTCCGACGAGGTTATAGACTATAATTTCTCAAATATTGCTCCATTTCCAGTAGGCATTCATAGCCCTGATGGAGTTACTTGCATGTTCCCATAGTCAATCTTTTTTATCGCATTTGTATACATGATATTTCAGTTATATATCATTGCTCTTTTTTCCTTTAGATGGATATTTGGCATAGCTCTTTTTCTCTTTTTTCTTTTCTTGCCTTGACTTGTAAGTAATGAAACCTACTTGGGTGTGACAATTACAGTGGCACTGAAGTAGAATTTTAGATTTTTCACTTAGTCATATGATCAACTAGGTGTCTAGAATGAATTAGAGATCTTCTTAATGTGTGAGATATAGCAATTAATAGATTGTGGGTTAACAAGTCTCAAATAGTGAAACCACTACCCAGCCATAAGTAAAGCGTCGTCACAGGGTAATGTTGAGAATGAATGACTTTGGAACCCCCAAAACTTCATGTCCGAATATCTAAGAAAGGCGATGACCCTTGTTTTGTTTAGATGCCAATGAATGATAAACTCAAACAGTTGCCTTGTTTTATTTGATGCTTCTATATAAGAATGCAGAACTTTAAGAATGCAATGCATCTAAAAAGGAAACTGCATGTTATGTGATAGGTGTCGAATATGCTCTGTTTTCTATCATTTTCTCCCTTGTTTTCCTTAAATTTTTCTAGTCATAAGTCCCTTGTTGCCAGTTAAGTAATAGTGAAATAAGATATATCTAGCATAATTTTAAAGATGGTAGAATATTTCCCAATTTCATCAATCGCTTGAGAAAATGATACATCTAGCTCTATTTTGCTACAGGAACTACAAGTGAACAAGTGGAAATGCAATCAGCCACACATCTGGACAAAGTAGTTTAGAGGTTTAGAGGTCTTTGTTTTGTTACTTCATTTTGGGCAAGTTGTTTTGA
Source organism: Cryptomeria japonica (assembly GCF_030272615.1). Classification (NCBI taxonomy): domain Eukaryota; kingdom Viridiplantae; phylum Streptophyta; class Pinopsida; order Cupressales; family Cupressaceae; genus Cryptomeria; species Cryptomeria japonica. Next base: position 82,991,887 of record NC_081405.1, on the reverse strand, counting down.
GCCAAGCGGCCAAAATTATATGCTATTATTACCATGTTTTGTGGTTAAACACTTGTGGCCTGCGGCCCAAACTAAAAGATATACTTATCCAAGTTTAGTGTGTAAAAGTTATCGGTCATAATAACTTAGTTAGATGTTTTGAAGCTATATAAGTAGATATGTAATCATAAGATGGGGGTAATATATTATTAAAAAGGCTCTGCTAAAACTTATTTTTCTATCATATGAATTTATCGAATTGGTGAAGTGGACTTCCTGTAGCAGTTTGTGTTGATTAGTTTCTTGCCACGTGAACTAGAGGAAGGGCCCCCTCTCAGGAAACTTGGTGAGATCGTGTTGTCAATTTCCTTTAAATCTGTTGTGTGACCTTTTTATGAATGCATGGATATAGATTGGTGTGAATATAATTATCTTTGAAGGATTGAATAGTTCCTTTTGTTCTAGGGATAAAAGTACTACTTCGAAAGACGGTTTCAATTGTTGCATTGGACTTCAGATATCATCTTTCTTCACTCCCCCTCGACATACCATTCACAATTCATTGTCACTCCTTACTCCCTGCTGTAGTTTTACACTTTGTCACAAGTCCATTAGTTCTGTTGCAGACCAATAAACTTCCTGTCACAACTCCTCACAATACCATTAACTTCCTGTCGCAAACCATTTCCTGTCACCATTCACTCTACAACTTCCATAACTGAAGTCCCAATTCTTGTAATGTTATTCAGCAGTATCTTTCAAGGAATCTAAGTGAGAATAAGTGAAATTATTTTATAAATGGTTTAAGTGTGAGTAAGATTAATGATGTTTTCTAATTGTATACTAGGTTAAGATGTTCTTTCAATTTCAAGTTTTAGTATGATTTATGGTTTCATTAAATAAACTTTCATAGTTATTGGTATAAGTATTTGATTTATAAGATTGTATTGAAGTTCTTGATTTAGATTCCCTTTTCTTTTCCTATAATTTGCATTTCACCCCCACTTAACTTGTTATCTTCATCCCTTCGGTAAATTGTCCCAATATCTTTCATCAGTCTATGACCCCAGATTGACATTCGATAGGTGTAAACTGAACCTCCAGAATACAATCAAATCTTAAGCTACATTGAAACACAGTTTTACCCAATATTTTTGGTGCCATTGCTGGGGAAAGATATTAAAGGTATGAAGCTGTAGCAAGTTAAGATAGGAACCATGCGCCCTTGAGAAGTCTTGAGCAATTGTCGACCTTGCTTAGGATAGTACCTTTGGTTTGCATTGCCATAATTCATTTAGGTGCATGAATAGATCTAGAGATAGTAAAGGAAGGTTTGTTAAAAAGGATTTAGCGAGTAGTTCACAACCTCAAAAATGCCAAAAAGAGAAAACACCATTAAGTGGACAAACTGAAACCAAGTCAAAACAATCTGGATTGGAAAAAAGAAGTAAGGAACCAGATGTTGACAAACATACTATCACCGGTTCTCTAGATTTAGCTAAACAATTTGCTGATTCCTTTGAGTTTCGATGGGGTAAATCTCCTGAAAAACCATTCTCTGTTTACTATACACCTTGGGCATTAGAGGTCATTAGGGAAGTAGAAGGAATGGGGGATAACAATGGAGGTAATATTGGGGGAATTGGAGGCAATAATGGAGCTGAACATGAGAGGGCATTGGTCCAACAAAATAATCCCATAACCTTTGAATTCCCTATAGCTCATCCCATTGAAGATGCTCCTATGAAGAATATACCACATTCTGCACTACCCATATTTAGAGGACTCACTATTGAAGATCCTGACATGTTTTTATTTGAGTTTGATGTTCTTTGTCATAGCTATGATTACCAAAGTAATGCGCAAAAGTTAAAGCTCTTTCCAGCCACACTAAAAGATGTGGTGTTACGATGGTTCATGGGACTTCGAAACATCAGAACATGGGACGACATGAAAGAAGCATTCTTGACAAAATACCAAGAGTATTGTAAAACAAAGGAAGTGTGGGATGAGATCTTTCACATGACTCAAAAAGAAGATGAATCTATTGAGGATTTTCTTGAGCGCTTTATCTTTAGTCTACAAAGATGCCGACAACCTGATTTAACTCCGGATACTATGAAAATGCTTTTTCTGTGGGGTATTAGAGATGACACAATGGATGCTTTGAATTTAATTGGTAAAGGTGACATTTCTAAGTTAAGCTTTGAAGAAATTTGTGATATTTGCAAGAACTATTTGAGATCCCAACGATCAGTAAGAGGCCCTCCAAGTAAGTACCTTTCCTCTAATACATCAGGAATTACAAAGTGAGAAATAGGTAGTTTGCTTGAAGACCTCAAAACTAATTTATTGAGTCGTATGGGAAAACAGATTGACACACTTTATACTCGCAGGAAACAAGAGGAAGCAGAGAAGGCCTTAGCCGTGTATTGCCCTACATGTCATAAAAAGAATGGTCAGGAAGATTGTCCATATAATTGCACCAATATTTCATCTCTAGAAGAGGCTAGTAAAAGTTCCATTTTAAAACCTCTTCTTGAGGGAGTGACCAGTATGGAGTATGCTGAGGAACCTGTTTACTTTATGGCACCCCGACGTCCTTTTCCACCACAAGCCATGCAACCACATTATTCTAATGAATATTTCTCAGGAGCAAATCAACCCTTTCAACATCAGGCTACATGGTATGGGGGTTGGCAACAATCTCCTCCTTACTCTCAATGGCCACACCAACAACAATATGCTTCACAACCGTGGCAATAGGCATGGAGACCACAGCCGCCACACCCTACACCTTATCAACAAACCACACCATTTCCACAACCATATCTTCCACAAGCTCCACTTCCTCCACCACCCTTAATAAGTCCTTATCAACAACAACAGTTTCTTCCACCTATACCATCCTCTTCTAATCCGCCACAGCCACTGAAACCTACAACTATGCCCACTCAACCAAACCCAAATCCCAACAATAAACCTTCTCAACCCATATATAATAATGAGGTGGAAAATTACCTTACATATCCAATCAATGCAATAGAACTCGAAGGAGTTCAATTAAGATCATGAAAGGCTCTTCAAGGGCCTACTATCATAGAAATTGAGGAAGAAGCTAAGGAGGTCCCTATAAAGGAACCCCCATTTTCTCCACCCTTTCCTAATCGCTTACTTTCCAAACCTGTATCAAAGGAGCCCACATAGATTGAGTTTGATCTTATGAATGAACTTTGGAATGTTAATATCAAAATTCCTTTGTTGCAGGCCATAAAAGACATTCCGGTATACAACAAGATGGTTTGGGAGTTGTGTACCCGCAAGCAAAAGAAGAAAGAGGATCCAAAGATTGTTCAAGTTATCGGCCAACTAGCCAACTTGATGCTTAGGAGTTTGGCCATGCCCAAATATTGAGATCCGGGTAGTCCAGTTATCAAGGTAAGTATTGGTAAGACTACTATTCCTAACACACTAGTAGATTTAGGTGCTGCAATTAATGTAATGACAAATGAGACTAAAGAAAAATTAGCACTTAAAGGATTGAGACCTACACCAACAGTTCTTCAAATGGCTGACCACTCATTAGTCAAACCTGAAGGGGTAATTGAGGATGTAGTACTTTCTATTGATTCATGGGATTATCCTACTGATTTTATGATTCTATAGCCAAAAGTTAAGTTGGGGGGGTATCCCTTGATCTTGGGACGACCCTGGTTAGCTGCTGCCAATGCCTTCATCAATTGTCATTCAAGTAACATGGCTATTTCTAATGGGGAGCATACTAAATAGTTGACATTGTATCCTCCAGCACAACCTATGCTAGAAATCGAAGATCCACTTTGGATTGACAGTGACTTAGAGGATTCATTACCAATCTTGACGATTGATCAAGCATTAGACCTGGAAGATCCTACTGAGGAGAGTATCCTTGTAAATTTTCTTCAAAATCTGTATGAATCAAATGATCTTCTGGCTAATCTGGTCCTTCCTTCTGGTATCAATCCCAATTGTGCTTTTGGAAATTTTCCTTCATTAGGTAACTCTCGATTAGTTCAATATTTCTTAACTTTACATCAGTTGTTACCTCACCAATGTTTATATAGTCCAATGTTAACCTTAGAAACTCCTAGCCATTTCAAAATCCTAGCTCTAGATTGCTCGACATAATTAGCACCTATGGAAATCCTACCAGGTCGTACCCTTAATATTAACCCAAATTTAAGCCCAGGACAAATCCAAGATCTGATAACTGTGCTCAGGGATAACAAAGCAGCATTTGCTTGGGAATACTAGGATATGCGTGGCATTCATCCTGATACTTGTACACACCACATTTACATAGATGAAGGGAGTCACCCAGTTAGATAGCCGCAAAGGAGACTAAACCCTACGTTAAGAGAAATTGTCAAGGAGGAGTTACAAAAATAATTAAATGTTGGGTTCATTTATCCTATTTCTGATAGCAGGTGGGTATCTCCCTTAGTCGTGGTTCCCATAAAGAATGGTAAGTGGCGTATTTGTGTTGATTATAGAGCATTAAATAAAGAAACTAAAAAGGATCATTTTTCATTACCATTCATTGATCAAGTGTTGGACACTCTTGCAGGAAAGCGATTCTTTTCTTTCTTGGATGGATTTAGCGGATACAACCAGATTCACATAGCACTAGAGGATCATGACAAGACTACTTTCACGTGTCCATGGGGTACCTTTGCTTACAATGTTCTTCATTTCAGTTTATGCAATGCTCCGACTACTTTTCAAAGGGCAGTATTAAGTATTTTCGCTGATTTAGTTAATAATTGTGTTGAGGTATATATGGATGATTTTACTGTACATGGAAATACTTTTACAAAAGCTAAGGATAATCTGGAAAAGGTACTTAAACGATGTATAGACACTAACTTGTCCTTGAGTCATGAAAAGTGTCACATGTTGATGATTGAAGGAATTGTGTTAGGTCATTTGATTTCTTCCAAAGGAATTCAGGTTGATCCTAAAAAGATCCAGATAATACAAGACTTACCAACACCATCTACCCAAAAGGATGTCAGAAGTTTCCTTGGTCATGCAGGTTGTTATAGAAGATTTATCCAGAATTTCAGTAAAATTGCCTTGACATTGTTTACCCTATTAGCTAAAGATGTTGTCTTTTCCTGGACCCTTGAGTGTAAAGAAGCCTTTGAGACTATCAAAACTAAACTTGTTACTACACTAGTTCTTAGAGGTCCAAATTGGGAGTTACCTTTTCATATCCACACTGATGCTTCAAATGCTTCTATGGGAGCTGTGCTTGGACAAAAGGAAGATAATCTTTTCTATTCTATTTATTACATTAGCAAGAACTTCACTGGAGTAGAGGTAAACTATACGGTAACTGAAAAGGAGTTTTTGGCCGTTGTTTATGCTATTAATAAATTCCAGCATTATATTACTGGTTATAAAGTATTTGTTCATACAGACCACTCTACAATTCATTTCTCAATGAATAAACTATGGTAACTGGATGTGTTATTAGATGGTTGCTTCTCTTACAAGAATTTGATGTTACTATACTTGATAAGCCTGGTCGAGAAAATGTGGTTGTAGACTTTTTGACTAGGTTGCAGTAGCTAGATAATGAACCTGTTCCAATAGATGATGCTTTTCCAGATGAGCACCTCTTTGCTATCTCTATAAAGAGCCCTTGGTATGAAGATATTGCCAACTATCTGGTTACATGCAAGTTTCCTCCACATTTCTCCCCTCGCGAATGTCACAAGTTGGTGGGGCTCAATGGAAATTATGCCTGGATCAATGGTCTTCTCTTTCGTACCGGTATTGACAATATTATGCGCAGATGTGTTCTTGAGGAGGATGTCTTTGATATTCTTCATGCCTACCATACTAAACCATTTGGTGGACACTTTGCTGCTCAGAGGATTGCTCAGAAAGTTCTTAATGCCGGATATTATTGGCCTACTATTCATAAGGATTGTAAGCGATATGTTCAGCATTGTGATCAATGCCAACGAATGGGTTGTCCAACCCGCTCTGATGAGATGCCATTACACCCTCAGCTCTCCATTGAACCCTTTGAGAAATGGGGTCTGGATTTTGTGGGACCTATTAACCCACCTTCTAAGAACAAGGAGTACATTCTTGTTTGTACCGACTACATCACAAAGTGGGTTGAAGTTGTCGCCCTCAAACATGCATGAGACACCAAGGTGGATGACTTTTTATATTCACAGATTTTCACTTGCTTTGGTGTACCTCGGGAAATCACTACAGATCAAGGACCTCAGTTTACTTTAGAACTCATTGCAGCTCTAGTCAAAGAATATGAAATTCGCCACCAGAAGTCTACTCCTTGCCATCCTCAGGCCAATGGACAAGTAGAGGTAACTAATAGAGAACTAGAGAATATTCTTACTAAGACTATTGCATTACATAAACGTGATTGGGCCATATGGCTTCCTGAAGCCGTATGGGCCTATCGCACCACATGGAAGACTACTACTGGTCTGACCCCTTATGAGATGGTCTATGGTAAGAAGGTTGTTCTTCCCATTGAGTTCGAGATCAAGACTCTCCACACTGCCTTACAAGTTGGTTTGAGTCTCTCTGATGCTCAATGAGAACGTCTTTCTCAGTTACATTCTCTAGATGAGTTACGTTAGGATGTGCTTTTTCAAACTGAAATTGTCCAGAAACAATGTGCATTATGGCATGATAAACATATCCACCAACGCTCTTTCCAGCCCGGGGATTGGGCACTTTTGTATGACTCTCGGTTCCAAGATTTCAAAGGCAAGTTTCATACATGATGGCTCGGGCCTTACGAAGTCATGCATGTCTATGATAATGGTGCCGTTTAGCTCTGCATTGTAGATGAGGAATGCCGCAAGCTCCTCGTCAATGGTCACCGATTGAAATTATACAAAAAGCCTCTCTCCAAATAAGCTTTCTTCTTGGATGTCAGCAAGGAACTCACCATGGTTCCCTTTGGCTTTCTTCCGCATTGATGGAATATTATTTTAAAAAAAAAAAAAAACCAAAAAAAAAGAAAAAGAAAAAAACACATAATAAAAAAAATAAAAAAAACATAAAAAAAACAAAAAAAAAACAAAACAAATAATAATAAAAGAAATTAAAAAAAAAAAATTCACAAACTCCAACAATGAAAACCAATTTCTGGCATTGTTGGCCGATTGTCCACCATGGTTGTCCAGCGCTCCGCCGGTGGCCCTCGGTTGCACACCGAAGTCTTATGGATCCACCACTTTGCTTATGCGACAGGGAGTCTGTTTTCCCCCTATTGCCTTCTTTTGGGTGATGCTCTTGTCGCTTCGGGTTTTGTTCCACTTACCTGGCATGCTCTTCCCTGGTGCCTTCTCCTATCGCCGTTTCTTTATACTTTTTAGGTACCATCGGCGTTCTTTTCCGATTGGTCACCAGGTACCTTCATTTATTGCTCTCTCTGCCTCGATATCAGCTTCGTCCTTGCCTTTCTTTTGCACCAGTTTCCTTGCTAGCTCTTGATGTGGCAATCTCCACTGAATCTCTTCCATTATTTCTTATGATGTCACTCGGCGTGCCAATGATCTTCCAGGAAGTACTTCTTTCCATTTTTAGTTATGGTCTTTATTTCTTGTTTTCTGTCACTTAATTTGGCGAAACGGGACATTTTCACCGCTAGGTTTGGGGGGAGTGTCATGGTCATTTCATTCCATAATTTGTTCAACTGACATTTTTAATTTGTCATCAATATCCGGTCATTTCCTTTGTTAGTCCATCATTTCCATTTCCGTTATTTGCCAAACATAACAGTCTGTCTTTATTCAAGCTTGCTTCGACTTTGTGATCTATGAAAACCCTTTGTTACCATTAACATTGCTACTACAAATGGGAGGTGATCATACACGGTTTGAACCCTTGTCCATGACCGCACTAGTTGCTGCTAGTGAAGCCTACAAGATTTTTTGACATGCAAGATGGCATAGGTATTTTAAGCAACTGTGTGGATATGATGCGACAGTGGCTATGGAATTTGCACAGGGGTTTCAGAAGGATATGGTGACTATCCGTGGTTTGACATTTCCAGTAACAGTACAAACGGTTGCTATGGTGATAGACTTGCCCCATATAGGGGAATTGTTCTTTCCAACTACTAGTTCAAAGGCTACTGACCTGAAGACCAATCATGTGCGATTTCTCCAGTGCAATGAATCAATGGAAACGGTCCAAGCACAGAGTACTCGACACAAATCTCTTCCATCACCATGGTTTGAGGTAGCTAATTTTTTGATTCAGTATCTCACTTGTGAGGGGAGGTTTAATTATATACATGCTCATCATTTTCAGCTTATGTCGCATTTAAGATTTTCTCAGCCTATAAATCTTCCATATTATCTATATTGTTCTTTAAAAAGAGCATGTAGCCAGTTCCATGAAGGTCATGTTAAATCCCTTGCTCATCATGGTTTAATTAAGCTCCTTGTTATGCATGGCCTCGACTTGGAAAAACCCCAACTGGACTGGCATACTTTTGTGAAACCTCCATTGGCCACCAAGGAACCCCAATCCGACAAAATGGACTCTCTGGAAGAAGAATCCTCTAAAATGCAAAAGATGAAAATAAGCCCTACTAGTAAAATCCCTAGGCAGTTGCAAATGAGCCCTGCTGAATATCCTAATCCACGACAGAAACCCAAAACACCTCCTATCAGAAGAAACCCTAAGAGGTCATCTAGACAGCTAGATAATCTTGTTGATGCTGCCCATGCTGTTATGAAGGATGAAGTACAGGTGATATCCAGTAACACCAACAAAAACTGAAAAGAAATAATGGGTAAGGAAATTCGAAGGCAAAATAAAAACAAGAAAAAGCAACAAAAATTGCAGCAGGAGATAGAGGATGTTTCTCACAAAGAATCTGAAAACCTTGAAGAGTGTCAAATAGAATTTCCTGATAATGAGGATCTTAGCCAACAGACACCTAATCCACAGAGGGATGTTGACACTGAAAATGTATGGCAAGATGAAACCTTGCAAGGTAACATCGACAAGATCTATAAAAAGGAAGAAGACCATACTCCTAGTAAAGAAGAAGAAGCAGGTACTAAGGAGCCTCCCTATGGTGAAGTTACCTCTTCCACTCTTCTTACACATCTTCCAGAAGGAGTCAAGCCTAGTGAAACAATGGAAAGCTCATGTCGCCAAAACCCAATGCAGAATCTTGATACTCTGGTAGAAGAGGTATTACCACAAAGTAATATCTTTCATGGATTGATCCCTGAAGAACTTGTTAATCCTTCCAGTTCTAGTGCTCTTGTAGCTATTCCAATGTCAATGGCAGCTCCAGACAAATCTCCTATTATTTCCTTTAATGGTTTACTTCAGGCTATTGTTGGATTACAACAGGAGAATCAACAACTTAAAGCACAACTACAAGGCCGGTTGCAGGAGAGTGATGGAAACAAGGAAATAATAGGTATTTCAGAAGTAGAGGCACAATGGTTCTGATCCTCTTCCTGGTTTGTATCTTTTTGATTGCATGAGGACATACAAAATCCTTAAGTTGGGGGGAAATGATAGGTGTCAAATATGCTCTGTTTTATGTCATTTTCTCCCTTGTTTTCCTTAAATTTTCCTGGTCATAAGTCCCTTGTTGCCAGTTAAGTAATAGTGAAATAATATATATCTAGCATAATTTTAAAGATGGTAGAATATTTCCCAATTTCATCAATCGCTTGAGAAAATGATACATCTAGCTCTGTTTTGCTACAAGAACTACAGGTGAACAAGTGGAGATGTAGTCGGCCACACAGCTGGACAAAGTAGTTTAGAGGTTTAGAGGTCGTTGTTTTGTTACTTCATTTTGGGCACGCTGTTTTGAGCCAAGAGACCAAAATTATATGCTATTATTACCATGTTTTGTGGTTAAAAACTTATGGCCTACAACCCAAACTGAAAGATATACTTATCCAAGTTTAGTGTGTAAAAGTTATCGATCATAATAACTCAGTTAGATGTTTTGAAGCTATATAAGCAGATATGTAATCATAAGATGGGGGTAATATATTATTAAAAAGCTCTACTAAAACTTATTTTTCTGTCATATGAATTTATCGAATTGGTGAAGTGGACTTCCTATAGCAGTTTGTGTTGATTAGTCTCTTGCCACATGAACCAGAGGAAGGGCCCCCTCTCGGGAAACTTGGTGAGATCGTGTTGTCAATTTCCTTTAAATATATTGTGTGACCTTTTTATGAATGCATGGATATAGATTGGTGTGAATATAATTATCTTTGAAGGATTGAATAGTTTCTTTTGTTCTCGGGATAAAAGTACTACTTTGAAAGATGGTTTCAATTGTTGCATTAGACTTTAGATATCATCTTTCTTCACTCCCCCTCGACATACCGTTCATAATTAATTGTCACTCCTTGCTCCCTACTGTAGTTTTACACTCTGTCACAAGTCCATTAGTTTTGTTGTAGACCAATAAACTTCCTATCGCAACTCCTCACAATACCATTAACTTCCTGTCGCAAACCACTTCCTGTCACCATTCACTCTACAACTTCCATAACTGAAGTCCCGATTCCTGTAATGTTATTCAGCAGTATCTTTTGAGGAATCTAAGTGAGAATAAGTGAGATTATTTTATAAATGGTTTAAGTGTGAGTAAGAGTAATGATGTTTTCTAATTGTATACTAGGTTAAGAATGTGCTTTCAATTTCAAGTTTTAGTATGATTTATGGTTTATTGGTATAAGTATTTGATTTATAAGACTGTATTGAAGTTCTTGATTTAGATTCCCTTTTCTTTTCCTATAATTTGCATTTCACCCCCACTTAACTTGTTATCTTCATCCCTTCAGTAAATTGCCCCAATATCTTTCATCAGTCTACGACCCCGGATTGACATTTGACAGGTGTAAACTGAACCTCCAGAATACGATCAAATCTTAAGTTACATTGAAACACAGTTTTACCCAACATTATGCAGTGTTTTTAGATGATATGATATGCAATGCCGAAAGCAAAAACCTAAACTACACAACCCTTAGGTATAATATCACTTAAGGTGTATGCTGTTCATAGGGTCAGAGATTGGATCTCCCTCCATGGTAGCCAAATGATAGGCACCATTACCTATTACCCTTGTTATAATGAAAGGACCTAGCCAATTAGGTTCTAATTTCCCTAGCCTTTCTCATTTTGCTAAGTTCCTTTGATTCTCTTTAAGTACTAGATCTCCCACTTGAAAGGTTCATGGGCAGACCCTTTTATTGTAGCTTTGTCTCAGTCTATTTTGATATCCTTGTAAATGATTGAATGTTGTTTGTCATTTTTCATCAAGGGTCTCTAGTTCTTGCAACCTTGCTACCCTATAGTCTTCTTCTGATATAATGTTCTATAAGGATACTCTTAGAGATGGTATTTTTATTTCAATGGGGAGTATCGCTTCTGTACCATAGACCAGGGAATATGGTGTTGTTCCTGTAGGTGTGTGTACTCCTGTTCTGTAGGCCCAAAGAGCGGGATTCAACTGGAGATGCCAGTCCTGTCCTATGTCAGTGACTACTTTCATAAGAATTTTCAATATTGTTTTATTTGTAGCCTTTGCTTGCCCATTACTTTGTGGATAATATGGTGTGGAAAATCTTTGTTGTATGTGGAATTTGTCACACAACTCTTTCACTTCCTGGTTTTTAAATGGATGCCCATTATCTGTAACAAAGCACATTGGAATTCCGTATCTACATATAATGTAGTTGAGCATGAATTTTGCTATCTTCTTTCCAGTGGTGTATGTTAAAGGAATCACCTCAACCCATTTTGTAAAGTATTCAGTGGCTATCAAGATAAACTTGTGCCTGTTGGATGAAGTAAGGTTGATTTTACCTATGAGATCTAATCCCCATTGTGAAAACGGCCATGGTGATGTGATGGGTTGAAGATCTTGTGTTGGTGCATGAATAAGGTCTCCATGCATTTGACATTGTTTACACTTCTGTACATACTTGTAAGCATCTTTTTCCATGGTTGGCCAGTAATACCCTATTCTCAATAGTTTCTTTGATAATGGCAGACCGCTTTGGTGAGCCCCACGGATTCCATCATGGACTTCTTTTAAAGCAAGGTGTGCTTCATTCTCATCCAAACATTGGAGAAGAGTACCATCGAAACCCTTTCTATATAGAGTATCAACTATAATGGTGTATCTAGATGCCTGACGAATAAAGGTCTTCTTTTGATTTCTGGATAGATCTGGTGACATGTATTGGGTATGCAAATATGTATATATTTCATTGTACCAAGGTGATTCTGGACCCACAATTGCACATACATAGTCTGATAAGGGAGTCTCATATGCAGGTAGCATTAACTATTCTATGATAAACTCAAACCGAGTTTCATTAGCAGGCATATTCAGAAGAGATCCTATGGTTGCCATTGCATCTGCTGCCTTGTTTTGTATTTTGGGGATTTATTCGAAGGTAATTTTGCTAAAATACTCCTTGTAATCTTCGACCAACTTTTTATAAGGCATGAGTTTGTCATCCTTCATACTGTAATCATCATTGACCTGGTTTACAATTAACTGCGAATCACCATAGACCTATAACTCTTGTATTTTCCATTGCACTGCTATACAAAGCACTATGAGGAGAGCTTCATATTCTACCATATTGTTGGTGCATGGGAAATTGATCCTAAATGACTTGGGTATAACATCCCCTTGAGGAGTAATGAAGAGAATACCTGCTCCATATCCGTGATTTGTATATGACCCATCAAAGTATAACTTCCACATTACTGAGGCAGTTAGTGTAAACATGGATTCGTCTGGAAAGTCTATCAACAATGGGTGAGTGTCTTGTATAGGAGCCTTTGCTAATTCATCTGCTATGATTTGTCCTTTGATAGCTTTTATGTCTACGTATTCTATATCAAACTCACTCAAGATAATAACCCACTTAGTCAATAGCCCGGTTAATGTCGCTCTGCTCAATAGGTATTTGAGTGGGTCAAATCGTGCAATGAGTTGTACCTTATAACTCAACATGTAGTGTTTGAGCTTTTGGGATGCAAAGATTACTACTAAGCATGCTCTCTCTATGAGGGTGTAATTAAACTCATAGCCGATTAGAGTCCTACTTATATAATAAATGGCTCTTTCTTTTCCATTTTTGTCATGTTGTGCCAATAGAGCTCCCAGAGCTGAGTTCATTGCTGATATGTATAATAATAGAGGTTGTCCCAGAATAGGAGATATTAACATTGGTGTGTTCAAAAGATTATCTTTTAGAGCTTGGAAATCTTCCTGGCATTGTTCTATCCATTTAAAAGTAACTCCTTTCCTGAGTAAATGCTGGAATGGGTGACACTTATCTGCTAACTATGCTATGAATCTCCTTATGGATTGCAATCTTCCTTGTAACCCTCTAAGTTGTTTAAGTGTTGATGGAGGTTTCATATCAATGATTGCCTTGACCTTGGCAGGGTCTATTTCAATTCCTCTGTTTGATACTATAAACCCTAATAGTTTACCCACTGTTACGCCAAACACACATTTCTTTGGATTTAATCTGACATTATACTGTTCCAACTGATCAAATATCTATGTAAGAACTGCAAGGTGACTTTCTCTGGTTTGTGATTTAGCCAATATGTCATCCACATAATCTTCCATTATGTTATGGATCATGTCATGAAATAATGTTGTCATGGCTCTTTGGTCTGTTGCCCCAGCATTTTTAAGACCAAATTGCATCACATTCCAGTAGTACGTTCCCCATGGGCATGCAAACACCATTTTATGTTGATCTTCTGGTGCAATTTTAATCTGGTTGTATCCTAAAAAACCATCCATTAAGGATAGCATCTCATTTCCAACTGTGAGGTCAACTATCATATTGATATTAGGTAGCGGGAAGTCATCCTTAGGGCAAGCTTAATTTAGATCTCAAAAATCCGTATAGATTCTGATGCCTCCTGTGGGCTTAGTCATAGGTACCAGGTTGGATATCCAATCCGCATAGTCAATAGGTCTGATAAAACCTACATCCAACAACTTTTGTAATTCTATTTTAACCAGCAATGCAATACTTGGATGCATCTTTCTTAATTTTTGCTTGTAAGGTTTAACTCCTGGTATCAATGGTACGTGATGCAACCCTAATTCAGAATCTAAGCTGGGCATGTCTGAATAGGACCAAGCAAAGTTGATAGGTCGTTGCTTGAAAAAATGAATGAATCTATCTTTTTCTTCTTTTCTCAGTGATTTTGCCAGATGGATGTTATGTCAACTTCCCCTTCTGCTATATTTACTTCTTCTGTTTCCTCTGTAAGTAATGCTGAACTTTCTCTTTCCATAGGAAGATTTCCCAAGTCATTAGGGGTAGTTTGATCCTTATCTTCTGTTTGAGAAGTACTTTCTTCTCCAAAGTATGCCATTCTATTTAGGGCTATAGAAAACCTTTCTTTATGATCACCTTGCGGAAATCCCTTTCTAACTCCTAAAAATTTTGAAATCGCCTCATCGTTTTCAAACTAGTCTAGCGTTGGTTTTCCTTCTTGCCCCCAATCAATCAAGTGTGAATGTACTAGGGGTAAATCATTACTCCCTTCTTTAGTAGACTTGGATAACATGAAGACTTGATTGTTTGACTGGCTTTGTGTATCTTCATCTTGTATAAGCCTTATTTGATTCCTTAATATTACACTTTCTGGTGGGCTAGAATCATGGAGTGATAAGAATTTGTAGTCATGAGAATTTGTCTCACTGTCAATATATGTTTCATCATATGGGCTATCATCACTTATTTCTTCTTGTTTCTGTCCCTAATTCCTTTGTAGATTGACTGGTCTTCTTTGTGCATTAGTGACCCTTCTTAAGCCAGGTATAAGCCTTTGCAATCTTTCTTCATCTGCTTCGTCTGGTTGAGCCTAAGTTTCTTCTCATGGTAAAAGTAGTGACAATAACCATGGGTGGGAATCAGGTGGTGGGGGTAATCCTGCATCTATTGCCACATTAGCATGTACTATTGTGTCAATAACTACATCATTTTGTAACTCCGTGGTGGGTTCTTGCAAGAGTTGTCTCATGTCTTCCCCATCTGATCCTGTGCTTGGTGATGTAGGTACTTGATTGCTTGTTTGAGTTGAAGATGGAAGAGCCTGTGTGGAGCAATTCCTTTGTGATATGTAATCTGATGGTTTGCTTGGTCGATTTAGTATATCAAGGGTACGCTGTCTGGCTTGTGTGCTATGTTGTACATTCTTGTATCCTAATCCTTGATTTCCTGGATTATCATTAGGAACAATAGGTTCCAGTCTTCCTTGCTTTTGTAACCCTAGGCCTGTGGTACCATCATATCCATGTCTTTGGAGTATTTTGAATCCATTGCCATACTGATTTATGTGTATTTTGGGTGTTGTCGTATGATCTTCTTCTCTATATATCCAATGGTTAACATCTTCATTCAAGGATTCTTCCTCTAAGTCTCCCCATCTAATGAAAGAGCATGAGTCTGAGTATCTGACAATTTCTTTTCCTTTGTCTTTCTTTTGTACTGTAGTGTGAGGTTTCCCAAAGGACTTAGGAGAAAGAGACAACTGTTTCCCATTTAAAGTATTTGCAATAGAGTATTCTCCACAACCCATATCCTTTATTTGTAAGGAGGATGTCATAGGCATATCTTGTTGTATTTCTGTGATTTTTAATGTTTCCAACTATGTAGTGAGAGGTGCAGCCTGATTGATAGGTACCTGATTATCGACACTATCTTTTAGATAATTACAATGTTGAAATGGATTTGGATCACCCTTTATGGTGATTTCAATACCATTGTATGGGAATTTGATACACTGATGAAATGTAGATGGTACTGCTTGCATAGTGTGGATCCATGGGCAGCCCAATAACATGTTATATCCTAGCTCTCTGTCAAGGACTTGAAAAGCAACCTCTGTCGTTATTGGTCCTATTTGTACAGGTAATGCTACAATGCCTTTAGATGGACGTTCTTCATCATCGTAAGCCTTGATGTTTATCCTTTTGGAAGAATCAATGTGAAGTTCAAAATATCCCAGTGCTTTGACCAGCTTTAAGGTACAAATGTTCAGACCGGCTCCCCCATCTATAAGTACTCTTCTAATTCTTTTCTTGTGAATGTAAGCTTCCAGATGTAGTGCATCATTATGGAGCAATTTATCACTAGGAATATCTTGTTCTGTAAATGCAATATGTGTACCATGTGTCAGATTTCCTATCATAGACTAGAAGGCACGGTCATCTATATCTCTGTCCACTACTGAATCTTGAAGTGCTTTGTCCAGTATAGCTCTATGATTGGGTGAAATACGCAGTAGTTTGAATAAGGATATCTATGCCATAGTTTTCTTAAGTTGCTCAACTACATTATAAGTCCCTACTACTAGTGGTTGATTTTGTGGTATCCCTTGCAAGGTTACCTTTGACCTGCAAGTAACCATTGCACAGTCTCTGTCTTTGGGAGTAATTGTGATTGTAGCAATTGTATCATTTGTATCATAGGCTGTCTTATCTAGATTTATATTAAATCCTTCTGCATAGTCTCGATGTCTATGTTTGACACTCATAATATGTTCAATGAGTTCATCTTCAAACCAATCTAAGTGAGATGGTTGATCCTGCCCCAGTCTTGGAGACAAAGATTCGTATCATCGTCGTACTTTGGTCCTTCAAATATCATACAAATTTGGTTGTTATCTTTATGAGTGTCTTGATATTGGTCCTCCTGATCAGGTGTTTCTTGTGAATCATCGTTTGTTGTCTCTCCTGAGCTAATGGCATGAATAGTGTAGTCATATGAGACTTTCATGTAATTAGCTATGTTGTCTTGGGTGCCTGATGTGGTAGCTTTTCCCTTGTCATGCTTAACAAATGGATCTTTAAAAATCGTATGATCCATGTTTGTTGAGGTCTTATCCGTATCAATTGTGATATCTCCTTGGTCTATCATATCTTGGACCAAGTTTTTCAACTTGTAGCAACTTGTCATTTTGTGACCTTTAGTCCTATGATAATCACAGAAATCATTGTCATTCCACCATGTGGGTTTGAAAGGACATGGTTCATATACTCTTACTTCAGGTAGAGTGATCATGTTTGTCTGTATTAACTTTTTGAGCACTGACTCAATAGGTTCTCCTAAAGGTGTGTAATTTCTTCTTGGAGCGTTTACCTTGGGGTATCTTGTGTTTGTATTTTGCGTAGCATTTATATTGGTTGAGGTTGTGTTATTCCCAGTATGTGGATTTGTTGATTGACTCGTTCCAAGTGATAAAATGGGTTGAGTTCTATTTATTGTTCTGGCGTCTATGATACCATCATTGGTCACATTTTTGTTTTTTGACCAAAACTTAGATTTGTCATTGTTGTTGGTATTGCCATACTTAATAAAACCTTGTTCTACCAAGCCCTTCTCACATTTGAGAGCCTTTTCTATGATTTGTTTGAATGTGGTAAGACACTGCATTTGTATCAGATATTTTATCTTAGGAATCAAATTTTCTGTAAACATATCCACTTGCTCTGTTTCTGGGATAACTGTCTTGCATCTCTTGTAGAGAGCCCTCCATCATTGTATGAAGGTTGCAAATGTTTCATTCTCGTATTGATTAGCGGCACATAAATCCATCAAAGTAACTGGGGTGTCAACATTGTGTGAGAAGTTTGCAATAAATTGTTCAGCTAATTCCCCCCATGAAGTGATGGTTGGTGGTAGATGTGAAAACCACTCTAAAGCCGGACCTCCTAGACTTTTAGGGAATAGTCTCATTAGGTAAGTATCTTCTGAGGCAACTTCTATACATGCCATAAAAAATTCTCTGATATGATCTCTAGGATCACCCTTCCCTCGATATCTATCAAATTTGGGTGTTTCAAAATGTTGTGGGAAAGGTGGCATGTATAATGTGTGATCAAATGGATAAGGACGTAAGTCTTGTATTGTGTAGCTCTTTTTATTGTTACTAGTTTGTATGGTCATCATCTATTGTTGCAAACTCTATACTTGCTATGTCAGAATATCTTTTGATGTTAAAGGTATACCTTGTGTGTGTGTATGTCCCACAAAAGGATTCGTGGTTGCATAACTAGGAGGTTGTTGAAAGGAAACAAGATTGTAACCTTTTGTGTTGTGTGTTCTAGTAGGTACTGTGAAATAGGCGATATGTGAACCCATGTTTGGTTGAGTTGTACCTGTTGTATTGGTAATACCTAGATTTGCATTTTGATAACCATATGTGGATCTTATAGAATAAGAAACTGGAGGTTGGGTTACACTTGTTGCCTGCATTTGAATAGGTGCTAAGATACTTGACATTATCGATATGCTCTGTGATGGTATACTAGCATTGATCGCTGAAGATGACACGCTTGTTTGAAAGTTTGCATTTGTATTGACATTTGTTGGGAGAGGTACATTTTGAGGAAGACTAGAGGTCATTGCTTGTATTTCCATCAAGGGTGGTGTTTGACTATTATCTTGACCTAAAGTTTTTCCTGGTGGTAAAATCTTTGTGACATCAAAATCCTTAGGTAATTTTTCCCCATTTTGTATTAACAGCGAAAGATACTTGTCCCTATCGCTATGTATAAGTGCATCTAGGATCATGAGGACATGCGGGTTTTGCTGTGCGGACCCAATTTCTTCCTTTGTCAGATGTTGTTGTAATTTGTTTATGGTGGACATTGTCTGTGTACTTGAGTGTTGACTTGTTGACATGTCCATGTTCCAAGTAGGGTTTATAGACTGTGTGTTGTTCAAGTCCATTATTCCTTTTACTTTCTGGGACCTTGTGATGGGTATCTAAAATTGCCTATATGATGATGGTTCTATGCAAGATGATGACCTAACACTAGACAATAGATGTAAATATGCAATACTATACTAGATGCTCTATTAAGTATTTTGATGTGAGACCTTTTTAGCTTTTCTAGCTTTCTCTAATGCAAGTCTTTTCATTTGTTGACGAAGTTGTTTGGCCTCAATCTCTCTGTCAATCGTACGGGCAATCCTAGACTCAATATCTATCTCATATATAACTCCCATATACTGGGGTGTGTTTCTTCTTAAATCCCAAGCTAAGTTAGCTAGACCATCAATGATTTCTCATTGACCACCGTTTGGAACTAGATTAGGTTGCTCGAAGGGGAGCAAACCATCACCTGCGAAACCCATGAAGGCACATGCTATGACCCTATAACTGATAATGGACTTAGATATATATGAGGTATAGGTGAAGACGTATATGATAGATGGTGGACTATGCAACTAATATAAATGAGGATGTAAATGGGACTATGCAAAAGACTATGGACGATAATGAGGACGTAAATGGGACTATGCAAAAGACTATGGATGATAATGAGGACGTAAATGGGACTATGCAAAAGACTATGGATGATAATGAGGATGTAAATGGGACTAACTATAGTCACAAGTATGTAAGGATGTTTCGAGAATCAGTTTCAAAATGGACTTTGTTTTTGGTAACTTCGCGTGTAGGACAATGTTTTGTAGTTTTCCAAATCTGAGAACAATGGTTGGTAGGTACGTATAGCTGACTGACTCAAATTTCATACAATCTCAAAAAATTTGGAGATACATGGGATAGGGCCTGGAATAGCCCAAAGGAATAACTCAATACTGGTCTATCACAATGATACATCAAAAAGAACGGAATACAATCTTAGGCTAGATATTGGACACCATTCAGTGAGGCCCTTACAATAAAATACTGAAACAAAATGAACAGATAGAGAGTCTGGCAGCATTGGCTCCACTCCATGACACACACTTCTCGGGCATGCCAGTCTCTCTTACCCCGAAGATCCAAAGATCTTATCACCGAGGGATTCCTGTATCATAGTGTAAGGCACATGAAGGGTATCTATGGGGTACAATCCATACTCTCGGAACCACTAAACATAGGATTTTTGGCAACTAATTTGGTTTTTAGTATTAGGTTTTGAGGGATCCCGATCCAACGATGGATTCTCAGAGCAAGCCACTTAAGTCTTTAGTTGAGCTTATCGGTGCAGGGAAGGCCCCCACATACGTCGAATTCACTCAACACTCTAGCCACTTGACCAGTATATTTATATAGCGGCTCAAAAAACCCGCTCGAGAGTATGCTGGGAGAGATGATATCTCCAATGCATCCCAATTCGAAGTACCTCTGTGGGGTGATGAAATCCCCAGTCAAAGATACCCCTCACTACATAGAATAAAAAGAAAATTTGGATGTCGTTGTCACCTTCCTTCTTTCTCCCAAAAAGCCCGATGGCAGGTAGAAAGTCAATTAGTGCAATTGTAGGTCCACCCCAGACACAATGAAAAGTTCTTTTCCCTTAAGAAAATGAAAAATGATTTAATCTAATGCAGCCTGATTCATGTTCATTTTATAGCCCAAATTTAGGTGTTAGATCCGCATGTGCATGTCAATTTTAAACACCAAATCCAAGAATGAAGCCATACATGTCAATTTTAACCATTTGTTTGATTTTTAAGAACCAGAAACCAAGTGTGAGATACACGCATGTCAATTTTAGCCCATGTTCATTTTAAGCACTAACAACGAAGTGTGAGGTTATCCATGCATGTCAATTTTAACTATTGTTGATTTTAAGCACTAAAATTGAAGTGTGAGATGTGCATGCATGTCAATTTAACTATTGTTGATTTTAAGCACTAAAAATTGAAGTGTGAGATGTGCATGCAAAACTACTAATCTAATCCTCTCTACGAATCCACCATAGGTTGCAAACAGAAGATTAGTAGCCAAAGTAAACCAACATAAAACAGAAACTGAGAACTTGACAGAGGCGATTGCGTAATACTACTTGAGCGATTGCGTGATACTTACTGAGCGAATGTGTGAATCTGATAAAGCGAATACATAAATTTGACAGAGCGAATGTGCGACTTTATTTGCTTGATTGCGTAACAATAACAGGTTGATTGCGTGACAAAATGCAGACAACAAAAAAATTAAAAAAACACAAGAAAACTAAACCCGATCAAGAACCTGCGAAACCAATTGTGAAGCCCTAGCCAAATCCCTCACCATCCATTCAATATTGATTAGATCATATTTAACTTTATAAGAAAGAACTAGGCTATTATATCTATCTAAGGCCAGTTGTTCTTCTAAATCCTGTATCAATTTTTCTGCTTGGAGAAATTTTTGATATCGTTTAGCTTCCCTCCTTTGTTGTTTCGTCCTTCTCGCACCTAAAATTTTGAACTGAACTTTTCTTGCCATAAAATTTGTTAATCAAATCCTGAAGTAAAAATAAATTTTGATCCTGGATTAATGAAATTTAGGATAGAATTATACAAAATTAACAACAGACAAAACAAAAATAAAACAAGAATTAACCCTGCGGATGCGTGACCAAGAAAGGGCGATTGTGTGATCCGGACAGGGCGATTGCATGACCCTATCTGGACGAATGTGTGACCCCAAAGGGTCGAATGTGTAATTCTGTCTATGTGATTGCATGACAAAAACACTTTTCTCAAAATTCGTGCAACCTGCAAAAAAAAAAAAAATCCGCACAATCTGCAAAAATATGTTCGAACACAGAAAAAGGTTAAATTGCTGTTAGTTCACATCGGGTTCACCAAAATGTAACGCATGCTAGAATTCATTCTTGAAATAAACAAAGCTATCAATTAGAAGCACAAGGGAAATCATGAATCCCTATCTAATTAACAAATCTAACAAACTAGACAATGAAAAGATACAATCAAGCCAAAATAGGAATTATGATTTCAATCTATAAAAACTCCCTATTCCGTGACTGCATATTTCTTCCATTGCTCTTCTCCTCTTCATGGTATGATGGCTCTCAGATATTACGATAGTAACCTGCAAGTGACACAAATATTCAAAGTTCGTGATTGTTGAAAATGGAGATTGGATGAGATTGATTGAAAGGTGGAACAGATTGATCAAGAGGTGTGAACTCAGGTGAGCTCAAATGCAATTTGATAGTTAAACTGTTGATTGTAGGAGTGAAACTCAATAGATTGAATAGATTAATTGAGTCAAATGATTAAGAAAAAGATGACTGAAGGAAGAAAAAGAATGATTGGAGGAAATAAAGAGGATGACACAGAGAGCTTAATTTAGAAAAAGCTAACTGAAAGATGGAAATAGAAGTTGGAGAGATAAATGATTTAATTAATTAATTGATTGAATTAATTAATTTAGCATGTACTTGCATTTAGATTTAGATTATTAATTTAATCTTTGCATGAGATATTATTCAAATAATTGAATTTATTAATTCAATTTAGCATTTGAATATATTTAGAACTTGACTTTGATTTTCAATTTGGTTTTTGAAATCATGCACATGTATTTGATTTTGGAAGAAATTAGAGGAATATTAAATTAGTATTTGAAGAACTAGAAGAATTAATTAGTTAATTAAATAATTTAAAGAAACTATTTAATTATGCTAGAAATGGGCTTTAATTAAATAATAAAGATTATTTAATTTAAAGGAATTAAATCACAATTAATTAAATAATAAATATTTAATTAATATTTAAAAGAGGGTTACATGATTAGATGATTAGAGATAGAAATTGAGAATTAATTTATTTAAATAATAAAGATTATTTAAATTGGGGATTTAATCATAATTAATTAAATAGCAAATATTTAATTAACATTTAGAAAATGATTAAATGATGATAGAAATAAAAAATAGAATAATCAGTAAGATTATGAGGAAATATGAAATTAGAAGAATAAGATTAATTAACTTAATTAAAGAATTAAAGAATTATTTAATCAATTAGACGAATAATTAGTACATGATCAATGAGACATTTTTAGGTGTCTACACCAGTTATAAAGCTACTCAGAAAAGGATAAGATTGTTGTATATCAATCACAAGATCTTATTAAAACATAGGACATTCCTACACCATTTTCGTCACTACTTACGTGGCTGCGGTATAGAATTTGATGGTGAAATTTTGCAAAGACGTGCTTTTCAACAAAGAGATGCTTTATCCCAATGAACAAACAATAGTGGTAAAATCAACAAGGCATATCTTCCTAAACCAGTAATCACCTATTGACTTTGTCCTTTGGAAATTTCAATAACTTTGAAATAATCACATGCCAATTTGGACTAGAGCCCAACATGAACAACTTAGAAAACAACAACAAATGGAGGATGAAGATAATCTTGTATTCCAAACTTTTGGGTTTACTGTTGTTGACAAAGAAGCAGTCAATAGCACCATTAGAGACCTTGAGCAAGATTTCAAATTTGATAGGCTCACTAGTACATTTGGGCCTAATTTCCGACAGCTAATTGTCGGATTTACGATGACCAAATGTCAGACTTCTGATCAACTTTACCATCAAAAACTTGTCATCGAGCTTCCCGACAATTCCATTTGCATCGGTAGTCTGACGATGTAATGAACTCATCCGACGGTGGCTATATTTGCACCCCTCACCACAAATATAGGTGGATTTTCATCAGATTTCCGATGAATGTTATGATTCCTCCTCGACGACCGTCCGACATGGAAGTGATGTTGGATATACAGCATCCTTGTCAGATGTTTCATTAGTTGTCATCAAAATTCCAACAGCGAGAGATGATGTGGGTCAAACGGCTTTGCCGTCGGTGAATGAAAGCATTGAACAAGTTCTATTTTTAAAAATTGCATTAAACATTTATTATTTATTTGATTCAGTGTTATTTGCAAAAAATGATTATCAATGATGTTTCCTTTCTCCAAGAATTGTCTAGGATGTTTCCGTCAGATAATATGTAACATCAAATGACTAAATCTTTTCTTTACAAATGCTTATTTTATTTAATTATTATCTGAGCATGAATTAAAATTTATATCTATATGGAAGCAGAACATACAAACTTTAGAGTCATGTGCAAGCAAATTTCCTAAAAGAAAGCAAGCAAGCATTATCTTGAATGACATGGAAACAAGCTCATCAACTACCTAGAAATGAGCAATTGGAGAAACACAGAGGAAAGTTTTAAAGGGTGATAAATAGATAGAGAGTATGCAATTTACAAACAAACAATGTCTGGAGTGTGTGATGTGACGTCTCTAATTTATGTCCGGAGGGACTAACTGGTTTTGGAGTTCCTGCAAAACCTATTGGGCCACGCTTTAGAGGAAATCAATGTGTTCATGCAAGGAGAACCTTTTTTCTATTATGAGAATGATGCTTTTACATCGAAGGATATTTGGAAGTCAATATCCAAAAATTTCTATAGTGTGGAACCAGAGTTGGCGGACTCAAAGTAATTTTCAGATTTCAGAAGACCAAGAGGTTATGTACACAATCTCCCAATAGAAGGGAAATTTCAAGAATTACCTCTCCCCCCCCATGACTATTAAGGAAGCACTTCCTCAAACATAGGACTATTGCCCTCCATGGGATCAAATAAAAAAATTGAAGCATAGACTCTAGACGATGTGGTGGTGTCCTTTGTGAAGAACTCTGCACTATAATTGAAAATTCATGAGGGAAACTGCAAGATAGTGAAGAGAAATGCAATCTTGAAAAGTGGGAAGAATGGATCTTGGCTTGGGTGGGGCCAAGTCAGCTATCTCCTATAGAGGTTGAGGAGATAGAAATCATATTAGGATTTGAAAAAGATCACACTCGTGGAACTTTGTGTGCGAGTGATCGATTGCGGTGTTTGGGTAATGCATTCCAAATAGATATAGTTGCATGCCATCAGAATAAAATTATTTAATCAAGACATTACCCATTTGGAATTCAACTGTATCTATTTGGAATGCATTACCCAAACACCGCAATCGATCACTCGCACACGAAGTTCCACGAGTGTGATCTTTTTCAAATCCTAATATGATTTCTATCTCATCAACCTCTAGAGGAGCCGCCTGACTTGGCCCCACCCAAACCAAGATCCATTCTTCCCACTTTTCAAGATTGTATTTCTCTTCACTATCTTGCAGTTTCCCTCGTGAATTTTCAATTATAGTGCAGAGTTCTTCACAAAGGACACCACCACATCGTCTAGAGTCTATGCTTCAATTTTTTTCTTTGATCCCATGGAGGCCAATAGTCCTTTGTTTGAGGAAGTGCTTCTTGAATAGTCATGGGGGGGAGAGGTAATGCTTGAAATCACCCTTCTATTGGGAGATTGTGTACATAACCTCTTGGTCTTCTGAAAGCTGAAAATTACTTTGAGTCTGCCAACTCTGGTTCCACACTATAGAAATTTTTAGATATTTACTTCCAAATATCCCTCGGTGCAAAAACATTATTCTCATAATAGAAAAAAGGTACTCCTTTCATGAACACATTGATTTCCTCCAAGCGTGGCCCAATAGGTTTCGTAGGAACTCCAAAACCAGTTAGTCCCTCCGGACATAAATTAGAGATGTCACATCACACACTCCAAAAATTGTTTGTTTGTATTGCATACTCTCTATCTATTTATCACCCTTAAACACTTTCCTCTGCCATTCTCGAATTGCTCTCTTCTAGGCAGTTGATGAGCTTGTTTCCATGTCATTCAAGATAATGTCTGCTTGCTTTCTTTTAGGAAATTTGCTTGCACATGACTCTTCAACTTGTATGTTCTGCTTCCATACAGATATAAATTTTAATTCACACTCAGATAATAATTAAATAAAATAAGCATTTGTAATGAAAATATTTAGTCATTCAATGTTACATATTATTTGATGGAAAGATCTTATACAATTCTTTGAGAAAGGAAACATCATTGATAATCATTTTTTGCAAATAAGACTGAATCAAATGAATTAAAAATGTTTCATGTAATTTTTAAAAGTAGAACTCATTCAATGCTTTCATGCACCAACGACAAAGCCGTCTGACCCACACCATTATCCATAATAGAACAAATCAATATAATAGGCTATTATAAAGAATATATACAAAATAATGAAAGAACATTAAATTACCATTACAAACCCATAAACCATTAAATAGTGAAAATAGATATAAATTTGTAAATGTCTCCCTATAAACACCACAACCATAACCAAAACAAAAAAATCTTTCACACAAAAACTAAGTAGCTGGTGAGTTGCAAGTCTACAACATCTCTCAGATGATCAAACCATTTCTTAATTTTGTTCTTCTGATTAGTCAATGGATTTAGTTGTATGTACAAGTTTTCTATTTGAAGCCTTCCATTTCTCTATATTTGAGACTTAATAAAATTCTTGTGAGTAGGAAATTGATTCAGGAGTTACGTTTGAAGAATTTGGCAAAGTAAATGATGACAATCAAACTCAAATTTTATCTATCTTGAAAGCCTTTTATCTTGATGGCATTAAATTAAAGTTCTTTCTCTATTTTCTGGTGATCTCTGGAGCAGAGGTTACTTTGCATTGACCTGGGATACATTTAACTTGTGTTGTATCTGATAACTCAATGATGAATAGATAGTACCAAACCGGTACTGAGAGGGGAAGGGTGAATCAGTACAGACAAAAACACACTCTTAAACCGGTTTTTCAGCAGACACTGTGTATTGATAGACAAACAGTAACACCGGTCCTTAAACAAAGTACAACTGGCAAAACCTAGAATAACTAAGACAAGCATAAACCAGTTGACACTTATCTTCTCATACAATCTAACACTTCATTTCCATTTCACCCTTTTGCATGAACATGTAATCTACCATCAAAGATATACATATAAACAACTAGATCAACATGATTCACCGCTTGATAGGGAACAACATAGCATCACATGAAGAAGACATCACACATGACACACATATTTTTCACGTGGAAACCCAACTGAGAAAAACCACAGTGGGGATGAATACCCACAAGCTTGTTTTTTAACTGTTTAGAAGTTCGCTCTGTTAGGAGCCTTGTCCGGTTAAAGACTTATACAATAGGTTCTGTTAGGAACTGATCCTGTTAGGGATCACCCGGTTAAGGGATGGCTAGAATACCCGGTTAAGGGTTAAACCCTGTTAAAGGTTACCTTGTTAGAGGATTTCAAGAACTCAATGGTTTTGAGTCACCCTGTTAAAGGATTTACAACAAGCCGGTTAAAGCTACCCTGTTAAGGGATTTTCCAACTGTTGAGGTGGCTAGAGATCAATAGGTATTACAATGATCTAGTAATAGCACTCAATGCCAATGCAAATCAGCTTAAGCTCCTCTTCACCTTTTGCACTTACACTCTGTAGGTATCACTTCTCTCCTCTGGTCTGGCAAGAATCACGTATCTCTTCTCTTGGATACACAGACAAAAAACTTTTGCCAAAAACCCTAGAAAGAATCACAACATTGACCTTATAGGAAAATAGATAGGTCAGTAGCATAAACCCTAAACCCTAAACCTGTTAGGTTAAGGAATTCAAATGGTTCAATCCTAATCGTTGAGCATACTGCATTAAATGCAACAGTCTTGATCCAATCTCAAGACATTCTCCATTGTTTGTTTTCCACCGATTTCATGGCAGCTGATAACCCATAACATGTTATCATCGTTTATAGACTTCGCACATTCCTGAGGTAGATAGGAACAATCTCCTTTATGTAAGATCCTTCACGTGCACAAGGCTAATGTGGCAACATGATCTATTCTTCGTTACAATGCTAACTCATCACACAAAGTCATTGGTTGAGCCACACAGGCTTGAAGCACTTCAACTGAAAACCCTGAAGTGGAGACTACCACCCAGTAGTCATACAACGCTTCCATGTGCTGGTTCCCATAACCATATGCCAGTTCACCTTGAACAAACACACCACTTCACTTTGGCACAAATGCCAGTTCACAGTGTTATACCGGTTCTCTTCTCTTCATCATATTGACATCAATGACAACACATAATGTCATTATGTCCTCATACCGGTTCACATAATGCCAACAATATCTATAGAAATATGTATCCTAGGACGATGCAATGCAACCTCTGCTCCACCAATACCAGATAGAAGAGAAATTAATTTAATTTAAAGCCATCAGGATAAAATGCTTTCAAGACATATATTAGGTATAAAAGGAAGCCTACCCTGTCATTTGAAGGGGTTTACCTACAATTCAAGTGATCTCTTAATTATAAAATCAATTCAATTCCAAGTGAACAGGCAATCAAGCATTCATCAATAATTGAAGGAGAAATCAAGTTAATAAAGATATTTAATAGAGGAGATATTTAATAAAGATATCATCTTTTAAATTAAGAAATGGGCAGGAGATTAAGAATACAAACCTTCCATATTGCACACTTCAAGGTATATTAAAATCAGTTTAAAGTGTATTCATTTAGGGACCTTTCATAAAATATTCTCAACTTACATATCATAAAAGGATCTTAAAATATTCATTGTTTAAAATGATAAGAATTTGGTTGTTCCATACACCTTCCTTTACTATTTTAAAAATATCACTGACCAAAATATTGTGCAGCAGTAGTATGGAGTGCATTTCATCTATTTTATGCCTAAATATTTCATCATACCACTTTCTTTTCAAAGGTGACTGATCGATTGCGGTGTTTGGGTAATGCATTCCAAATAGATTCAGTTGTATACCATTTATCTGTCTTGATTAAAGACTTTTATCCTGATGGCATTAAATTAAAGTTCTTTCTCTATTTTCTGGTGATCTCTGGAGCAGAAGTTGCTTTGCATCGACCTGGGATACATTTAACTTGTGTTGTATCTGCGGAAATATGTATCCTAGGATGATGCAATGCAACCTCTGCTCCACCAATACCAGATAGAAGAGAAAGTACTTTAATTTAAAGCCATCAAGATAAAATGCTTTCAAGACATATATTAGGTATAAAAGGAAGCCTACCCTATCATTTGAAGGGGTCTACCTACAATTCAAGTGATCTCTTAATTATAAAATCAATTCAATTCCAACAGGAAATAAAGCATTGAAGGAGAATTCAAGTTGGTGCAGGTGCATTTGGAAGACCAAAGGACTCAATGAATCCATTAAAGACTTTTGAAGGTCTTAGGAGTGAAGAGCCAATCAATTATGATGTCTTAAGGGGGCAGCCTTAAACAACACACACTAAGATTTGACTACTTAGGTGTGCTATGGGCCCATTCCTTCCCTTGACGTCCCTTCCCATCCGTTTCTGTTAAAAAAACAATCACCATTAGCATTTGAATTCAAACAGTGTTCCCGCATTTGACTGCATAGAACAAAGCAAATTGCATAAGAAACTCTCATCTACCTCGTAGCTATCACAGAATAGCTCCCCGAGGAGATATTCTCATGTCCTTTCCTACTTTATGCTGTCGATGAAATACATAAGCATCCTCACAATACAATCAATGCAACAAATAGATTTCCATTTCGATTAGTTTTATTTGCCAACGTACTCTCTACCTATGCCAAAATGGGAGCTTTGGAACAAAGTATGGGCTTCCATCAAAGCAGAAGGTAAGGGAAATTAATATCAGATGCTTACGATTGGAAATGCTCTGTTTGACATGTTTGGAAAATGTGGAAGTATAGATATGAAAGCGCATGAACTGTTTGGTGAGATGCATCAAAGAAGTGCGATCTAATGGAATGCTATGATTGCAGGATATACACAAAATGTGTTCAAAATGGATTTAGAAACTTCCAACTAAATGTGACTAGTGAGTATAGATGTTGTAGTGCAACTGCCCAGGTACACATGCATGCAAAATGTGTAAGCTTCGATAAGGCACATGCACTGTTTGACATAATGCCTCAAAGATCACCCAATATCCAATGACGGTTGGGAGAAAGAAAACGTCAAATTTTTGAGAATCTTAAATATTTCTTTATTCATCACTATAAATCTATTATGAATTTAGTCTCAATATTGCAGAAATTTATTCTATTATGAATGCAATATTTAGGGATGTAATCTTTATATATATTTTTTAATTAGGAAAAGGTCCTAATAGAATCCCCAACTAATTAATCTAGAGAAAGATACCACTAAAGAAAGAAATTCAATCCTCACCACTATGGTCTTGAAGGCTTTTAAGACACTTGGATTCCTATTTTGGCCCGCTTTTCTTTGACCCTATGTTAAGATAGTAAACTAGTTTGAGAGAATCTATTGGGTGGGAAATTGTGTATGGTTGCAATTATTTTCATGCATGGAAAGTGATTTAAAGTATGGACCAATAGAGGATAAGTATTTCTTGAACCTTTGAGGACATGTGTAGAGCACTGCATGGATGTTTCTCCATTATTGAACTCTTTGAATATGTAAGTAAATTATTTTTGGTTGATGACACAGTAAGTGTGGTATTTGTCTTTTCGATATGTTGTGGATAATATTAATCAAATATGGAATTTTTTTGATGCTATATACACTATGTTTTGGATTGAATTTAGGTAAGAAAAGAGGTAATCGAAGAATAAAAGAGGTACACAAAGGAAGAATAGTGAAATAGGTGGTTTGGGATGGAGGTTACAAGTATATATGATAATTCGTATGGATAATTTGTTGTCTATAAAGAGGCAAATAAGATATCACAACTTCAACATGAATGAATGCCCCATCTACAGAAGCGAAAGGTACCTCTAATGGTTTCAAAATTTGTCAAAATAGTTATGACATACCAAATAATCAAGTGGAATATCCTTTAGGTAACTAATATTATCTTCAAACTATTTATTTTGATTTTCATCATATATGGACCTAATTGCCCCACCTTTAGGAGATAACTATAGGAGATAATTTATTACATTTAAAAGCCCATCATAAATAAATTAATTATACATGCTATGTGAATGTTTACTATCACAAATTGATTTTAATTCATTTATCTACAAGAATACACTCTTTATTTATTATTTCTATGAATGGAGCACTCACATGGGCAAACAAAATGCTAGGTTTGAGAAAAATAGTTAAGAGATTGGATATATTTTTTTATATTTTCCAAATGGGTTGAGTATAATGATAATATAATTTTTAAAACAGGTTTATATCACTTTCCTTTGACTTGATCATGGAAGATCATCTAAACCCTGAATGCACCTTCATCTTTAAAAACATGTAGTTTAAGGTCAATCATTCATATCTATCTTATCAAACATTAGAGGAGTGAGCTTCTAAAAGTAAGAAGTACCAAGATGCATGCTCTAGTAAAAATTTTGTAGTCCTAAATATCCACAAAATTTGGAACAATATTACAATGTAAAAGAAAGGATTAAAATGGAACTAAACACTCTAAATAAATTAATCAGGGTTAAAGGGATAAACTAGGATCAATTCATGAAGGCAAGATCTGTTATCTCAAAATTAATAGATTCATGCAAGAAAAAAAATATTAAATCTAGAGATAAAATTCTTGAAAAATTTAGCTAGCTAAAAGTGAAAGAATGCTATCAAGCTCTCATTTTCACACAGACTGGAAGAATGCTGACAAAGGTTGTAGAGGGTAAAGGCTACTGGCCATTGTAGGCTCTGACTTTATACCCACCGATCAGATTTCATTGGAATTTTGTAAATCCATTTCAACAAACATTGTTTGTGCATATTCTACAATCATAGCATTTCATTAGACCACATTTCTTTGAGGCATCTAACCAAACAGTTCATTTCTTAATTATAAAATCAATTCAATTCCAAGTGAATAGGAAATGAAGCATTCATCAAGAATTGAAGGAGAAATCACTATTGATCTTACCCCTGTCTCATATAACCCTATGTTGGCTAGGCCCCACAATAATTAGAAGATCCTAATTACTACTGTCCTAAACCTTGCATTGACCGTCACAATTTCATAGTGAGTTGAGTTAATTAGTCCATTAGTGAGATTGGGAAAGAGTTTGGTATTGAGTTAGATGTTGGTGGAAGGTTTAAGGAGGTACACTATCATCATAATTAATGTTAGAGAGTGTTGTGTGAAGAAGAATTGCCACGAAAGGAGTGACTATCCTAAGTGCTTGAGACTGTCACAAAAAGTGAGTGTTGCAATAGTGAATCTTCCTTTGACCTTTGTGTGTTTGGGAGGGTAAAGACCCATGGTGGTATATGTTGAGTGGTTGGGAGGGTAAAGACCCACATATCAACTATCTACTTTGACATCCTAGGATGGTGTCCACCTACTCTAAAACCTTGTGGGAACTCTCTATCTAATACTAACATATACATAACATGTGCCTCTCATATAACCCTATGTTGGTTAGGCCCCACCATAATTAGAAGATACTAATTACTAAAAACACTAGATTCTCCCCTAAAAGGTTGTTGAGTCATAGAAGGCCTAGCTTGATAGCCCTATAGTCTCTCATACCTAAAATGAGAGACTTTTCCATAGTTGGTTACAAACTTCTCTCATGCCTCTTGTGTCCTCCCATGTACCTCCTTTTCCATAAGAGACTTTGCCATAGCAACCCTAAAGTCATTTGGATTGGCCATGTGTAGGAAAAATAAAATTTTAGGCTTTCCACCCCTAATGAAATAATTGACAAGTAACTTGTCTTGAATGTAATAAACAAACTACAAGAACTCAAAAAACTAACTCTCATGTTGAGCCACTATGAAACCTTATTATGTAAATTATGAAACTCGTCTATGCATCTCTGTCAAAAATATTTTGAAATAGAACACACTTTGAAGCACTCCAAAATGGTATCTGGAGAGGGTTTCCAATGTGAGTTGGTGTATTTTATCCTCCCAGTACCACAAGGTGGAATCAAGTCCTCTCAAAAATTGCATTGAAATTTATACTTTTAAGTTGCTCACATATAGATGCAACCCAAAGCATAAGTCCAAGCTAAGTAACCAAGACTTAACCTCAACCCCATTTGTGGATCTTAAAAATGTAGAGGATTGGAGATGAAGCAACTCTCAAATATGATCCTTTGGCTCATGATATGTGCTTGCTATAGTCTATACCTCTTGTATTTATTCATGATGAGGCTAGGTAATGCATATTGATCAATATTTTATCTCCTCTATGTGTATTTCCCAAATTCAAAGCAAACTCCTAATAAGCTCCCAAGATGAGAGTATATGCTCCTCTACTACAAATGGATCCTAATGGCTTGTAATATTTGAGGTCCATACTTGGGCTACTCATCTTGGTGAAAACTCTCAAAGTGATATGACCCTTCCTTCCATTTCCTACACCCTATTTTCTAACCCACACCTCATAACCTTTACCTCACTTCCTATCATTATTACCTTCCATCTACCTTTCATATCCCCTATCTTAACCTCCTCCACTTTCCTACATCCTATCCTAAACCTTAACCTCATACACACTTACTTTTACTTCACCTACCTAACCCCATTCCATCCTTCACATCCTTAATTTATCTCCCCCCATTCACTTTCCTACCTTCCAAACCCCTAACATATCCTAACTTACTCTTTCACCATTACATCCTTCATCACTTACCTCCCTATCTTATCATCTTTCGCCATTTTATACCACCTTCCTAATGGTACACTTATGCCTCCTTCCAAAACACCAACAAAAAATAGCACTCGATCACTACACACTTCTCTCATGGTTCTACAACAGGGATATCACCTCAATTTATACATATTCACCTTAATTTGAGTAATAGCAGATATCAGAGCATAGAGCAGTGAAGGACAACTATAGTAGTAGTTGCCCACAAGATCATGAGATGGATCTATCACCGAGGCTTCTTTCTTTGTTACCTCTTCTGGATGAAGGGAAGTAGTGAGGAACAACTAACACCTCTCCTTGTAGGGGTTCCCCATTCTAGATGCAGACTTACCTTCACTCCTTCAGATTCTGGGATAACCTTCATTAAATGTGTGGTGTAGGTTAGGGTCATTGATTTTGGTCACTTCACTAGTTAGGTCTGCAATAAAAATGATCAATTGATCGATGGTTTAATAGCTAAATGGATGTTGGTCACTTCTACAGTCATGTCTGCGAGAACAATGATAAATGGACAAAGGGGTTATGCTAGGGACCCTACTATTCCATGCCACTACTATTCTATGGTGGAAGAAGATCTATTCCATCTGATTTTTTTTGGTTCGGAGGATCGATCCAAAGTTGTTATGCTCCATCCTGGGGAATCCATCCCGGGGAAGAGGGATTGAAGCCGGTCCAAAGGATGGAGGTAGTTCACCCCCAGTTTGTTGGTATTTTGGTATGGTTTTGTTATTGATGTCAACACCTACTAAACACTTATCAACTCTGGCACTTTGGAGAATCAGTAACATTCACCGACAAGCAAGTGACTCATGCACAGTCACCAATATCTGGTACACCGGCAAGTTATAATGATCATCGACAGTTGGAATAATATGGAAAACACTTGGTTATGTCAAAGATATTGTGTGGACACTTTGTTTTGAAGTTTTATTTATTGGTACATTAGCATTTGCATATTTGTTATTACCGACAAATAGGTCCAGGTTACACCGACAGGTTTATCTTTTCTAGATCAGCACAACATGCTAAGGAGATGATTAATTATTGTTGTAAATGCATTAAGCTGAAATGTTGAATTGGTTATTGCGTCGGATATTGTATTGTTTGTAAAATGTTTTATCTTGTAGAGCCAACCTACTAAAATTTGGTCTTAGGTTATGGTATAAATGTAAGATCTTATTTGTAAGATCAAGTGTGGAATGCGAAAAATTATTGTGTGAAGGTATATGTGAGAATAAGTAGAGCTATACACGTAGACATCATTTGGAGAATGAAGGAGGGTTTTTGTGACGACAATCAGAACTACATTAGTACTAAATCTAGCATAAAAAGATGCTATTTTGTGCAGTACATTCTTATTGGATTTAACCATCCAACAGTAGTAAGTGTGACTCCCATTTTGTGATTGAGCAGTGAGCTCTAGGTGCTTGGCCTTTTTGCATGTGTAGACCCCATTTATGTACACTTACTATCTGTAGTAGTATCATTTTATTGTGGGTAAGGTTTCCCACTGTGGTTTTTCCCCTTATAGGGTTTCCACGTACAAATATTGGTGTTATATGTTGTGGATGACTTTGTCTTTATGTTTCATGCACTAATCCTTACCGGTATAGCAATTAACTATTAAAACTGTCTACCGGCTTATTAAACTGGTTTACTGGTATTCAGCATTAAGTTGGTTAAGTAGTTTTGGTTTGAATTTATTTGTCAACTGATTCACCCCCCCCCTCTCGGTTGCCTCCAGGACCTAACAATTGGTATCAGAGCTTAGCCCTCTTTTGCAGAAGTTTAACAACTTGAGGAGATCCAATGTCTACTAACTATTTTAGGAAGGACAGTCCTAAACTTGATGGAACCAACTATGGCATATGGAATATCAGAATGGAGACACATATAAATTGCATTGGAAAGGACATTTGGGATGTTACAAAGAATGGCTATACTGCTCCTATTTAGAGTCAGCCCACTCCACCCAACTTGACTAAAGATGAGGAAAATGATTGCAAAGGAAGAGAAGCACTTTTGAGCACATTATCAGATCAACAAATCATGGGACTATCAGATAGGTCTACTGCTAAAGCTATTTGGGATCATTTGGAAACACTTAATGAAGGAGATTCCATAGTCAAAATTGCAAAACTTGAAAGCTTTCGGGTCAGGTATGAACATCTAAAAATGGAAGAAGATGAAAGGATTTCTTCTTTTTGTGTAGGGGAAAAAGTGAGACTAGGTTAACATGCCCTAATCCTACCTTTTGACACACATTACGGAATACGAAAGAGCCTAGAGATATCACACAATTGGCTACTTCTTTTGGTGAAAGAGAGAGCCACGGGATATCTATTAGGATTTCTATTCCCTTGTTGAAATTGTAAGATCAAGTAATGCAAGTTCAAACCCTAATCCCAAAATGCAAGTATGAACTAATAACAAGATTGCAGAATTGAGATTAAACAATGAACAGCTATAAATACAAGGATGAAATAAGAATGCAGATGTGTACCCGGAGTCAAAATCGGACTGAAAATGTTCGAGACGGGGGCGCGGGAGCCACTGTCCTGAAAACTGCACTGGAAACTGCTATTCTGCACTCTGGAACATTGTCGGAAAGCTGTCTGAAAGCTGTCTGTCCGGAGGACTAGGGCACCTAGCGCCTCTGTCCCAGGGACCAGGGTGCCCAGTGCCCCTGTCCTGGTAGGACTAGGGCACCCAGTGCCCCTGTCCCAGTATTCTGCTCAGCAATTTGATACAGAGTGCTGTCTCGACCTTCTCTCTCCGGATCTGTATCCCGCGGCATCGTCTGAATCCTGAAACCTGCAATGATATCTGAAAAAGGGTGTATGGGCGGCTATATAGGGTTTTTCCTTAGTCAAACCCCTGCTTCGGTGATTTCCACCTCCACGAATAGCCAAGTTGTTTTGTAAAATGTATTGTGTGTGCAGACCTAGTGTGTGTGCAAGGTCCTAAAATGCAAGAAAGCAAACTAGAGCAACCTAGAAAGTAAACCCTAATTGCTTGTAAATGATAACGTAAATGCTCTAAATCAAGATGCAAAGTGATCTAAAGCATGAATAAATGATGTATTGAAGCTTATGTAAAGACATGAAAACAACATGAAATCATACCCAACCCTCAAGGGAGGAGTACAAGCCAATCTTCAGTTGGTAATCTCCTATTGTTCTTCAATGTCTTCCAAGCCCTAAATGGATGAATGGAATTGATAAATGCTTGATAGAGGGATGTTGTAAGATGTTGAAGTCTTCAAAGATCTGCTCTTTTGCTGCATATGAAGTTCCTGAAAACAAAAATCGGATCCTTTTAAATGAAGAAAGAGAGCTCTTATGTATGAAACCCTAGGTCGCAATTTCATCTTTTGGCCGACCTAGAGATTGAATATCCCGCCAATTTCTTGGGGTTAAGCTTTATTTTATGATTGCATCGCGCTCCTAAAATTTTGGGAAAAATGATCGGGACCGTGTGCACTCCGGGCGCCACGGTCCCGACAACTTTTCACCAAATTTTCAGGACCGTCAGATATGATGATTTTAGAGAGAATCCCGAAGTTACAGGTGATTTCGAGATGTTTTGACCCCCGAAATTAAGCCCCAAAGCTCAGAATAGGGCCTAATTAGGGTTTTTGATTAAGTGATGTATTGGAGGAATAAAATGAAAGGGGCACGCTTTAATGAAAGGGCCCAACTTTGTGATGTGGAAAATGGTGAAATAGCACCTTTAGACCTAATTAATTCGATTAATTAAGTGCTAAAGGGGAAATGTAATGCAAAATGCAACTGTGCCAAGGCGGGTGCTAAACTAGGTGTTAAATTGTACCGCTTTTAGCAAGTGCATACAATTTATGACGTTACATTTAGCCCCCACTTTAGCGGTCATATGAGTACTACGTGCATATGCAAGCTAAAGTACAGAAAGTAAACATTATTTGAAAAAGGATATATCCATAAGTTGTCGGACGAAGCCCCCAGCGGCATCTGTAGTACACAGCTAGGAACCACACCCTAAAAAACAAACATTAGATCACAAAAATCACCTAATGTTTACTAAGGAAAGTGATGAAATTTGTGAGTAGCTGTATGCCCCCCCTGTTTCGACTTGCTTATTAGGGAGGTGAAACAGGGTAGCATGTTTACTTATGACAAATTGTGTAAGAGAGTATTGATGAGGGATGTTCACTGAAAAGGCTTCATCAGATCACTTTTTGGAACATCCCGAGAGTAGGGGACTGAAAATACGATTCCTACACAACAAACGGTTCGAAAATCGCATCTCCCAAACTCAAGTTATGATGAAATGAGTGAAAGAGGAAAATTAGGGTTTTGAAAATAAAGGTACAGGAATGAACGTATATACCTTGAAAGAGACACTTGCATTTGTCACTTTGTTGATTCTGAGTACTGTTCATTGCAGCGGAGCCCACATAGCTATCATCATGCCTTCACGATGACCAGAGCGTCCCACGAGGGTTGAGATCCTGCGCCAGGCTGTGATTGACGATGAGCCACTGGATGAGGTGAGTTGACTGAACTTTGACTTTTGATTTTCTGCATTTTGACTTTTCTGTGATCGTATGCGGGCCCTGAAGGCTGACCCGAGGCCCACCTAGGGTGCCATGGTCCCTGTGGGGCGCCCTGGTCCCCCCAGGGTGCCATGGTCCCTGACAAGGACGCCATGGTCCCTTCAGGGCGCCATGGTCCCTGACAGAGCGCCATGGTCCCTTCAGGGCGCCATGGTCCCTGACAGGGTGCCATGGTCCCTGACAGGACACTATGGTCCCCAATCAGGGCTTGGCGAGGGGTTTCAGGACTAGCACATGATGTTCGATAGTTTGCATTAGCGATTTTGATGATTGAGTACTGATTACGGTTATGTTTTTGTGTTGCAGGGCCTTCCGTACATGAGAGAGCATACAGCGGGACATATTCTTCGCAGTTTACGAGATCAGATTCCATGGCTTACTCAGTCAGAGAGAGACACACTGTTGATAGTAGGATTATGGTATGTGATCCTCATGCTAGCCATTCGGTTCCATCTTGTGATGTTGATGGCATTGATGGAGCGATGGGATCCTGACACATGCACATTTCATCTTCCAGTAGGGGAGCTGGCGATTACACTCGAGGATGTGTACCGTATACTTCATCTGCTTATCAGAGGAGCGACTGTTACATACGCAACTGATCGGTCAGCGGAGGATCATCAGAGAGAGCAGGTGTATTTCATAGGGAGAGTCATGCCGAGTGAGATGAGAGGTCGCATCATGGTCAGCTGGCTCTTACATCCTACAGGGGAGGTACCCCTTCTGAGACGCCTTATGATAGCCATCATAGCACTAGCCGTCTGCCCTAATGGGCGAGGGACGCACATGCATGGGGGTCTCACATGGTGTATCAGAGTGATGGAGAGACATAGGAGAGTGTATGCTTGGGGTCGGAGTATGCTTGCACATCTCTATCACGACCTTGAGGAGTACGTATTTGGACAGGGGTTCAGTTTGATGACATGCACACTTCTGCAGGTGTGGATTTTAGAGCACTTCACATGCACCAGGCCCGTCGGCTTTCCGCTGAGTACAGCGAGCGAGCAACCTAGGGTGTTCGCTTATCCACTTACCAGCGAGTGGAGATTTGGAGATTTATTATATTGGAGAGTGATTTTTGATAGACTGACAGCCGAGGTGACAGTCTCGAGACCTTACCTACGGATGCACAGATGGGATGGGATGGAGAGACAGTTAGCATGCCTACAGAGGAACCGTCTACTGTGGGGACGATATGCACACATCATAGTCCCTTTCTACTTCGACCGAGTACGGAGGCAGTTCGGGATAGAGCAGTGTGTTCTAGCCAATGTGCCCATCTATACTCGACACTCGCGGGTCCTTCCCAGACCTAGAGCAGTAGCGAGACCGATGATAGATGACATTGAGACTACAGACTTAGAGGGATCTGATCAGGATGTAGTCACTGACTACTCTACAGAGCCTAGAGCACAGCACAGGTACGTCTCATGGTTTATGAAATCATATCCAGGTCCTATCTTTCCACCAGATCATCCAACAGGCTATCTAGGCCCATGGAGACATGGAGACCAAGATGAGGACTAGGGATCCAGGTCAGAGGAGCCAGAGGAGGGAGAGGGTCATGAGGAGGTGGGAGATCCTGATCCACCTACAGGCGATCAGCCCAGTGCCGAGGAGGAGGAGGATACAGATAGAGAGGAGGATGAGGGAGA
Organism: Cryptomeria japonica; assembly: GCF_030272615.1. Taxonomy (NCBI): domain Eukaryota; kingdom Viridiplantae; phylum Streptophyta; class Pinopsida; order Cupressales; family Cupressaceae; genus Cryptomeria; species Cryptomeria japonica. The sequence goes on along the minus strand of NC_081405.1, from coordinate 82,952,204 downwards.
CGCAGGTGATGATGCGGATGAGGACAAGGATGAAGATGATGAGGAGGATGAGGAGGAGGAGGATAGAGATGATGAGGAGGAATCAGATGCAGCTCTCCACCATTCAGGAGATGATACCATAGCTCTGGATCCACCTCTTATTCCCCAACAGGGGGAACATGAGGTGATATGGAGACCTGTTCCTAGTACCGTCTAGCCCACACCCATCATGCACAGATTATTCGAGCGAGGGGAGCCTAGTGGTGCCCAGGCACAGATGCTACCATATCATGATCCCTACTGGCGTGAGGGAGATCCAAGTATAGTAGTTTTATATTGATTGATTAATGTTTTGATGATATAGAATGGTACTAACAAAAAATCTGTTCTACTGCCACAGCTAATGTGCAGGAGTGGCGTTCCTTAATTCAGCAGGCAATGACAGACATTTCCATGATAGCACAGATCCCCAGTTCCTCACAGATTGCCTATAGGCCTCAGAGGAACGCGGGTCGGCATGAGGACTTGTTTTCCCCATTCCGAGTGCAGGTAGATATATGGAGGGAGAGAGAGAGAGTCCTATCAGAGGACCTCCAGCAGGCGCGGCAGAGAGAGAGAGTCCTATCAGAGGACCTCCAGTAGGCGCGGCGAGATCTAGCAGCGGCTCAGGCCGAGGCTACCACCTATCGCGCGATCCTTATGGATAGGGATCATAGGAGTTCCTCTCGGAGTCACTCACGGTCTGTATCGCACTACACACCCATGGGTCCACCTTCACGGCCAGATCAGGAGGGAGCGTCCAGTCGACACTCTCCAGCCACTAGCCCTAGGGATAGGAGATGATTTTATGATGTAAAAGAGAGGTCACATTTTGGATATACAGTGACCTATATTTGTATACGATCCACACATATATATATATGTATATATACATGCTTCTCTTTTGTCTCAAATGTGTTATCTTTAATGCTTAAAACAATGTATATTTTGTTTTGATTAAATCTAATACATCTGGTAAATGTACATGTATGTTCAGAATTTAATTTCCATGTGATTGATTTCTCAATGCTCCATGATTAAATTGATACATGTGTAACTTAATTAAATATTTAATCAAGTACTACATTGATGATAAGGAAGACATATGCATTAAGTCTAAGAATCATATAACTAATGTGATTTAATTCTGAACTTAAACACAACATGATACGATTCTACTTAACACATAAAGACACTGTATAATATGTTAGCATAATGGAATGTAAATCTTTCACAATTTACATAAATGAATTCAAGACAAACCATGAAGTAAAGAAACACACTTGTCAAGAACGAAGCAAAACATCATAACATTTAATTCTATTTTGCTTTAATTAAGAGACACTAACATATTATCCAATGTTTGAAGAATTGAAAAGAAGATAAATAAGGAATGAAGAATTAAGCATAATATCTATGCAAGTGCATAGCATTTATAGGTTCTTTAAGAGGCATACCGTCTACATCCACTATTTTGTAAGCACCTGATCCATAATCCTCAATAACGATGTATGGTCCAAGCCAATTAGGACTGAATTTTCCCTTTTCTGGAGGTAAGGCATTCACATTGCGCTGATTCTCATAGAGGACTAAGTCACCTACTGAGAAGGAACGTTGAATAACCTTATCATTATAGCTTCGTTGTAGAGTTTTGTGATACGCTTGAATATGCTCAAGAGTGTTTATACGCTGTTCATCAAGCATCTCAAGCTATTGAAGTCGTTGTTCTCTATAAGAGTCATCATCTACTATACCTTTGAGAGAAATCCTAAGTGATGGAATCTCTAGCTCTAAAGGCATAATAGCATCAGCACCATAAACCAGATTATAAGGAGTAGTTCCTGTGGCAATTCGTACACTCATTCGGTAAGCCCAAAGAGCATAGATTAGCTGGTTACTCCAATCCTTACCATGCTTATTCACGGTTTTGCGAAGAATTTGTTCAATTATCTTATTGGATGATTCGGCTTGACCATTTGACTGAGGATAGTATGGTGTAGAAAATCGATGTTTGATATGATACTTCTCGAGGAATTTCTTCACGTCCTTGTTCTTAAATGATGTCCCATTATCTGAGATTATAGTAGAAGGTATCCCGAATTGAGAAATGATGTTTTCTAGAAAAAATTGACAAATCACTTCAGCAGTAGTAGAGCGAAGGGGAATAGCTTCTACCCACTTCGTAAAGTAATATGTTGCGGTTATAATGAAGGTGTGTCTTTGAGATGAAGGAGGAGAGATTTTTCCGATGAGATCCAAACCCCATGCGGAGAAAGGCCAAGAAGCTACTTGAGAACGAAGTTCTTGGGCAGGAGCATGAATCAGATTATTGTGTTGTTGACATTGATGACATTTTTTAACAAATGAAAAGGAATCCTTCTGCATAGTTTGCCAATAGTATCCCATACAAAGCAATCTATGAACCAAGGATTTGCCCCCAAAATTCCCCCCACAGGCACCTGAATGTGCCTCTTCAAGAGCAACAGGGATTTCCGACTTGTTAAGACAACGAAGGAGAAGACCATCATAACCCCTTTGGTAAAGGACATTAGAAAGAATGATATACCTAGCAGACAGCTTGCGGATTCTTGCCCTAGTGTTCCTATTAGTGGAATCAGGAAAGATAGCATCGGTCAAATATCTTACGATATGCGAGTACCATTCATCTAAGTCTATAAAATCACAACATGTTACCAAGCTAGAATGGTCTACAATAGCTGGAGAAATAAGGTTGTGAATAAAAAATTTAAGATCAACCACAGGGTCCTCTAAAGATACAAGAGAAGCCACACATGCCATTGCATCCGCATGTCGATTATCTTTTCGAGGAACAGGTTCCATGGTATAAGAATCAAATTTCTGTAATAAAGAGATGGAAAGATCTTTATATTGTGATAATTTGTCTTGTTTTGCTTGATATATTCCTGTTACTTGTCTTATAATCAATTGCGAATCTCCATAGATATGTATGTGTTTTATGTTCAGAGCTAAGGCTACTTTTATTCCCGCTATAAGAGCCTCATACTCAGCAATGTTATTGGTACACAGGAAATTTAGACAATAGGATAAGGGAATGGGTTTCTTTGTAGGAGAAATCAGAACAACACCTGCCCCCGATCCCGTACGACACTTAGAGCCATCAAAGTATAACTCCCAAGTTTCATCTTTCTCTATAGAAATAATGAAGTCGTCAGGAAAGGACTGAGGGTTAGGGAAGGAGAAAGGTGAAGGGGCCTCAACTAAGTGATTGGTCAATGCTTGTCCTTTAATTGCTCTTTATGAAACAAATTTAAGGTCAAATTCAGTTAACATCATAACCCACTTAGCTAGACGTCCTGATAAATCAGTTTTAGAGAAAAGATGCGTCAAAGGATCAAACTTTACCATGACATGGACTTCTGAATTTAAACGATAATGTCTCAATTTCTGAGTCGCAAATACCAAGGCCAAGCATTGTCTTTCTATCACAGAATATCGGGTCTCATAATCGAGTAAGGTACGACTTATGTAATAAACCGGACATTCCTTACCATCTTTATCATGTTGTGCCAACAATGTTGCAAGAGGATGAGAGGAAGCAGCTGTATACAGAAGGAAGGGTTTAGAAGGTTCGGCAGGTTGAAGAATAGGAGGACTAGCCAAATACACTTTTAAATCTTCAAATGCTTGTTGACAATCCTCATTCCATTGAAAAGTGATATCCTTTTTAAGAAGTTGAGTAGAAGGAAAGGTACGATCCGCAAGCTGAGACACAAACCTACGAATAGCTTGAATCTTTCCTTGTAAGCTTTTAAGTTGAGACACATTTCTAGGAGGTGGCATGTTGACAATAGCATCTATTTTTTTAGTATCCACCTCAATCCCACGATGCGAAACTATGAACCCTAATAGTTTTCCACTATCCACACCAAAAACACATTTGCGGGGATTCAAGCGCATGTGATATTTATGAATTCTTTCAAAGATTTGACAAAGGATTTTAACATGATCCATGCGAAGAAAGGATTTGGCCAAAATATCATCAACATAATCCTCTAAAATCTTATGCATATAATCATGAAAGATAAGGGTCATTGCTCGTTGATAAGTTGCACCGGCGTTTTTAAGTCCAAAAGGCATCATTATCCAACAAAACGTACCCCAAGGAGTGGTGAAAGAAGTTTTGAATTGATCTTGAGGGTTAATAAAAATTTGATTGTAGCCTGAAAAACCATCCATGAAGGATAACAAGGCATGTCCTACCGTAGAATCAACTATCATGTCAATGTTTGGAAGAGGGAAATCATCTTTTAAAGAAGCCTTATTTAGATCCCAAAAGTTGGTACACATTCTTATTTTGTTGTTTGGTTTAGCTACAGAAAAAATATTTGAAATCCATGGGGAATAGTCAATAGGGTGGACAAATCCAGCCTCCAATAATTTTTCAATCTCAGCCTTAACAAGCAGAGCCACCTTAGGATTCATTTTTCGAATCTTTTGTTTCATGGGTTTAGCATCAGGAACTAAGACAATATTATGAGTAACGATTTTAGGATCTATACCAGGCATGTCAGAATATGCCCAAGCAAAGATCTCAGGGAATTCATGCAATAGTTCTTCATATTGTTTCTGTTCCTCTCCATCCAAACATTTCCCAATTTTAATGACTTTCTCTTTATTGCAAGGATCCATCTTAACATCAGTGGTGTCACTTATGAGAAGATTACTTTGTTGAGGAGTATCCTTTAACTGAGGGAATTCTTTCACAATCTCGTCATTATCAATCTCTTTTCCAAAATAGGCTTCAGTGTTCAAACAATAAGGGAGTCCCCTATTGTGATGATAACGAGGAAGAGTGTCATAGGCTCCCAAGAACTCAGCTAAAGCATCGTCGGTAGGGAAGACATCCAAAGCACAGGCACATGAAGGATCCCCATCAATATACTCAGGATGTTGTATTGATAAATATGTAGAGATAGCATTAACACTAATGCATGGTCTTTTAGAAGCTTTAGTACATTTGCAGGGATTAAAGCCAAGTCCAAAGGCATAATTGTGAAAATTAGTCTCTAGAGGAACTCTTATCCCTTGTTCATGAGCACCACAACCTTTTCCATGATACCCATGCTTAGCAAAAATGCGAAAACCACGACCATAATGATCAGCCATTTCAGGAAGAGAAGATGGTTTTTCATAAGACAAAGAATCAAACTCTTCATAATTAGAGATGTGAGGAGAAGAAGTTTGAGAGGCGGCCACAAAATTATTACTCATAGATTCAGGTAAGGTTGATTGATTTTTAGTTTCTTCTTTCTTTTCAACTTTAATTTCTCTAAAAGGAACCTTATATTCACCCACAAAGGTAGGATTAAAATCAAGGGATCCCCAATCGTCGTCTTCAAGGATCTTCCCAGGATCAAAATCCTTCTTATGTGTAGTTTCAAGTCGAGAAGAATCTTCTCCAAGAGCTCCAGACTCATCCAAAGAATTTTGATCATCGGAGAGCAAGGATTCACTGATAGGTATCTTATTTAAAGATTCATCACTAGATGAGGATGGCTTAGAAGAACCCCCCTTAGAAGTGGATGTTTGCAAACAAGCTTGAAAATTAGTATCACCTATCAAGGTATATGTCTTATTGTTATAAATAAATTTAACTTGTCTATGCAATGTAGAAGGGATAGCTTGCATACTGTGAATCCAAGGTCTCCCCAGTAGCAAGTTGTACGTTAGATTTCCCGACATAACATGGATAGGTGTAGGCAAAGTAACAGGCCCCACTGTGATGGGTAAGGTGATAGTACCTAATGAAGTTTTAGCCACATTATCAAAGCCTCGAATAGGATGAGAGTCTGGTTCAATTAACGATGTATCCACATTCATCTTATGCAAAAGATTAATGCTACACACATTAAGACCAGAGCCATTATCTACTAGTGTTCGCCTTATAGTAGTGTCTTTCATGATAACCACAATCATCAAGGGATCATATTGATGTTGGATTTCACTAGTAGGCAACTCATCTTGGGTAAACACAATTTGAGCTTTAGGATTCATCACAGAGTTAACCAAAGATGCTATATTACTAGATGTATTCGGTGGAGGAACATTCAAATCTTTCAAGGCATCTTGTAACATTCCATGATGAGCGGAAGAAGTTTGAATCAAATCCCAAAGGGATATCTTAGCAGGGGTAGCTTTAAGTTGTTCTATGAGATCATATTCCTTTCCAAGAACTTGTGAAATACGTGGAGCTTGTGGAAGAACCAGTTGAGGATTCGGAAGGGAAACTGGGATAACAGGAGGAGGACTAGGCTGCCTATTATTTCTGGTATGATAAGTATGGGCAACCGCATGATAACTCTCTCTAGTTATTTGCTTGGCATAATTATAAGGACTTATAGGTTTTCTTCCTTGCACAGTGATGATTGGTTTATTCGGAGTACGAAAGGAATCATGATCATACCCTCCTTGGACAGTAAGGAGAGGTGACTTAGAAACTTGAAAGGTGGGAGAAGGATAAGCTCCTTGGACTTCAAAGAGAGGCTTTTTATGCTCATTCAAGTTTATCATGTTAACTAATTTAGAAGTTTTGTTCTTGTTTAAAGATTTCGATAAAGCCACAAAGTCATCAAGAGCATCATCCAACAAAGCATGATCATATCTATTGAAAGGTTTATCTTTTGATTCAAAAGGAGACATCTCCTCATAGAGGGGATTGGTGAAAACAACCATGTTACTAGATTTAGTGGAAGAGTTGATAGGAATGTACCCTTGAGAGGACTCATTCAACTTATCTTTCTCATCACAACGAAATGGCATAGTAACAAGGTTTATGAGTTTTTGGTAAAATGAAGGTTTGGCATCTTTAGGGTTTAAAAACTCATCTAAAGCTTCATCTAATTCATCTTGGCTATACTCATAATAATCATCGAAAGCATGAACATTTTGCAAATAAAAATCTGACATTTTGAAAAGATTACACAAAACTTAAACACCCAATGCAAAGAAACACACTTTTTTTTTTTTTTTCCTTTTAATGAAAATGAAATGAAAACACACTAAATCTAGATCTAGATCTAACAAATGCAATGCAAGAGGAAGCAATGATAGATTCACGTCAGGTTCACCAAAATGTGTGGGGGAAAAAGTGAGACTAGGTTAACATGCCCTAATCCTACCTTTTGACACACATTACGGAATACGAAAGAGCCTAGAGATATCGCACAATTGGCTACTTCTTTTGGTGAAAGAGAGAGCCACAGGATATCTATTAGGATTTCTATTCCCTTGTTGAAATTGTAAGATCAAGTAATGCAAGTTCAAACCCTAATCCCAAAATGCAAGTATGAACTAATAACAAGATTGCAGAATTGAGATTAAACAATGAACAACTGTAAATACAAGGATGAAATAAGAATGCAGATGTGTACCCGGAGTCAAAATCGGACTGAAAATGTTCGGGACGGGGGCGCGGGCGCCACTGTCCTGAAAACTGCACCAGAAATTGCTGTTCTGCACTCTGGAACACTATCGGAAAGCTGTCTGAAAGCTGTTTGTCCAGAGGACTAGGGTGCCCAGCGCCTCTGTCCTAGGGACCAGGGCGCCCAGCGCCCCTGTCCTGGCAGGACTAGGGCACCCAGCACCCCTGTCCCAGTCTTCTGCTCTGCAATTTGATATAGAGTGTTGTCTCGACCTTCTCTCTCCGGATCTATATCCCGCAGCGTCATCTGAATCCTGAAACCTGCAATGATATCTGAAAAAGGGTGTATGGGCGGCTATATAGGGTTTTGCCTTAGTCAAACCCCCGCTTTGGTGATTTCCACCTCCGCGAATAGCCAAGTTGTTTTGTAAAATGTATTGTGTGTGCAGACCTAGTGTGTGTGCAAGGTCCTAAAATGCAAGAAAGCAAACTAGAGCAACCTAGAAAGTAAACCCTAATTGTTTGTAAATGATAACGTAAATGCTCTAAATCAAGATGCAAAGTGATCTAAAGCATGAATAAATGATGTATTGAAGCTTATGTAAAGACATGAAAACAACATGAAATCATACCCAACCCTCAAGGGAGGAGTACAAGCCAATCTTCAGTTGGTAATCTCCTATTGTTCTTCAATGTCTTCCAAGCCCTAAATGGATGAATGGAATTGATAAATGCTTGATAGAGGGATGTTGTAAGATGTTGAAGTCTTCAAAGATCTGCTCTTTCGCTGCATATGAAGTTCCTGAAAACAAAAATCGGATCCTTTTAAATGAAGAAAGAGAGCTCTTATGTATGAAACCCTAGGTCGCAATTTCATCTTTTGGCTGACCTAGAGATTGAATATCCCGCCAATTTCTTGGGGTTAAGCTTTATTTTATGATTGGATCACGCTCCTAAAATTTCGAGAAAAATGTCAGGGACCGTGTGCACTCCGGGCGCCACGGTCCCGACAACTTTTCACCAAATTTTCAGGACCGTCAGATATGATGATTTTAGAGAAAATCCCGAAGTTACAGGTGATTTCGAGATGTTTTGACCCCCAAAATTAAGCCCCCAAGCTCAGAATAGGGCCTAATTAGGGTTTTTGATTAAGTGATGTATTGGAGGAATAAAATGAAAGGGGCACGCTTTAATGAAAGGGCCCAACTTTGTGATGTGGAAAATGGTGAAATAGAACCTTTAGACCTAATTAATTTGATTAATTAAGTGCTAAAGGGGAAATGTAATGCAAAATGCAACTGTGCCAAGGTGGGTGCTAAACTAGGTGTTAAATTGTACCGCTTTTAGCAAGTGCATACAATTTATGACGTTACACTTTTATGGAAAGAGTAAATGAGATTGTTTTGGGTATTAAATATTGTGGAGGAACCTTAAGTGAGGATGAAATTGTTTCAAAAGTGTTAAGAGGATTGCCACTGGCATATAAAATGAAAGTCACTATTATAAATGAGTTAAGAACAATGCCTAATACATCAGTAACTAGGGATACATTGATTGGGAAACTTTCAGCTTTTGAAATTGAAGAATTTGATCGTGTTGCTACTATAAAGATAGATTTGGCCTTTAAGGAATCAACATCATCTGCTCCATCATTTGACAAATCTGATTCGAAAGCCTTTTATGCAAGAGAACTTGAAGAAAGCAGGAAAGAAAATGAAGAACTTGAAGAACTTGAAGCACTATTTGCAAGGAAAATGCCTAAAGGTCCAGGAGGAAGTAAGTATGAAAGTAAAGCACCCTTTAAATGTTTTAACTGCAATAACATTGCTCATATGGCTTCAAGATGCCCTCATAGACATGCTAGACTAAGAGAAGAAGCTAGAAGAACATACAAGCCTAACCCTGAATATCAGAGATACAAATTTAAGAAGAATAAAGACAAATCTTGTTACATTGCTGATGAAGGTGTGACTGATGATTCTAATGAGGATCTAGTAGACAATGGATGGGTTTTTGTTGCTATAATAGAAGATCAACCAACACCTACTGCTCAACCGGTAGTATAGGCCTTGGTAGCTAAAGTTGAAGTAAAGGATGAATGGATCATTGATTCAGGATGCTCACATCATATGATAGGAGACACAAGTAAATTCTTGAACTTTCAAGAATACAATGGAGGCTTAGTGAGATTTGGAGATGACAAAGCTTGTTTAGTCAAAGGTAAGGGTACAATATCTCTTGATGGCAAGCATAACACTGACAATGTTTACTATGTTGAAGGATTAAAGCATAATCTTTTGAGTGTTGGTCAATTAGTTGAAAAAGGATTTTAGTTACAATTGAAAAATGGAAAATGCAAAATCATGAATAGAACTGGTTTGGAAATTGCAACCGGTAATTAGACTAGAGGTAATATCTTTCATTTAAATAACAATGAAAAGACATGCTTAATTGCACATATTGATGAAAGTTGGTTATGGCATAAGAGACTTTGTCATGTAAACTTTGATTGCATGGTGAAAATCAGTACTACTAAGGCAGTTAGAGATTTACCTAAAATTGTCAAACCTTAGAATACAGTATGTAAGGAATGTCAATTTGGAAAACAAGTTAGAGCTAGTTTCAAAATTATTCTAGAAAAATCCAATAATGCTCTTGATTTAATTCACACTGATTTATGTGGTCCATCTATAACTAAAAGCTTACAAGGTGATAGATATTTCATGGTAATCATTGATGACTATTCTAGAATGTGTTGGGTTACTTTTCTTAGAGAAAAATCAGAAGCACTGGGAAAGTTCAAACTATTCAAAGCAATGGTAGAAAATGAAACCAGTAAAAAAATCAAATGTCTAAGATCAGATCAAGGAGGAGAATTTACATCTAAGGAGTTTAATACATTCTATGAAGTAAATGGAATTAGAAGACAACTATTAGCGCCTTGAACACCATAGTAGAATGGAGTTGTTGAAAGGAAAAACAAAACTATCTTGGATACATCAAGAAGTATGTTATCAGAAACAAACCTACCACATATATATTGGAGAGAGGTAGTTAGTACAACAGTCTATACATTCAAGAAAGTTCACATCAAAGGTGAAACCAGTAAGACCCCTCATGAACTATGGTTTGGTATTACTCCTACTCTTAAATATTTCCGAATTTTTGGAAGTAAATGTTATATCAGAAGAGATGAGTATATTGGCAAATTTGATCCTAGAAGTGATCAAGGAATATTTCTTGGTTATTCATCTAAGAGCGAGGCATATAGATGTTTTAACAAACGATTGCAGAAAATTGTTGAAAGTACAAATGTAAAGATTGATGAACAATTCAGAGGAACTTCAAGGTATATAGACTCTGAACTGGTAATAGAAATTTTGACAAATGAACCTACACTGAATCCACCAATACAGAATGAAGATTCAGTTACCCCGGTATCATCTGAGGATTCCACAGTAACTGAGGAACACCAACAAACGAACACACCCTGGTATGTAAGACTAAATCATTCTGAAGATCAGATAATTGGAAACAAGTTTAAAGGAGTTATGACAAGAGGAAGATTGGCAAATGAAGAGGTATGTCTTATTTCTCAAATTGAACTGTGAGGCCTCGCCTCAACTCAGTTTGACATTCAGTAGATTTTATATTTTAGACTATTATGGATACTTTGTTTTGATGCATTTTGAGACTTAGAACTTATATGATTTCAGGATATTGGATAACATTGCTATGATTTGATGATTTACTTACATGCTTTATGGGATAGAACACTACATGATTGTTAGATAGGATGATATTGCAATGATAGATGTCGTTATTGAATTTGCAGGACTTTACTCTGAATATAGAACTATGATGTATGTTTAGTTTATGTGAATTGGGATGAAATTGCTTATGTGAAATTGCTTGATAAAAGATGTATTCAACCTGTGCAGATGAAAATTGTATGCAAGTAATGATGTGTATTGTTATATTATTGAATTATATTATATATGGATATTTGGAAGTACTAATGTGTAAATCGAGATGCGCAGGAAATTTACCATGTGACCATGGAAAATTACGGAGAATCAAACCTAGACTTATGTATGTTCGTAAAGCTAGGGTTTGTCTATTTGGAGAGACAACACCCCGTTTGTGTTGTATTTTATTCGTATCAGTATATGCTGTATGTGTGTTATGTGTTATTTAAATTTATTGTGTAAAAACCTCAAGAGACAATTTCATGTTTATTTTTTTAAAAGTATTTTATTAGTGTCACTTGACACATGTGTGGATTTAAATTTAAATATTTTATTTTGTCTCTTGATGGGAAAGTGTTAATTATAATTAATTTTAAATAAAATAATGTGTTGTCAAAAAGATATTTTGAGAATATAATTTTGGAGTGGTCAACTTATGTTTGACCCGAAAATAAACTTCAGGGGGGTTTAAAATGGGTTAAATGAACACCTAGGGGTAGTTTATTAGGGTTTCCTGAAGCCCATAAGGTATACCTAGGGGTTAGGGGTAATTTTAGGCAAGTTTCTACTTTATAATGATCTTTTTAACGCTTTAAAAATTGGCTTTTTTGAGTTGAGCGAAAATTGAAAATTGAAGTGAAAATCAAATCAAGATTTTCCCTCTTGGAAGGAAAGTCTTTTTGCATTTTTGCTTTCTTCCTTCTTTTTGTTGATTTTTTTTAGAATTCTGTGAGAACTCAGAGAGTGAGCTTCTTAAGGAAGATTTTTGGGAATAGCTGGTTAATCACCCACTCTCCATTTTTGGAGACAGAAGAAAAATTTGAAAGAAAAAAAATAATGTTATGGGATAAAGAAATTTATTAAGGAAAATAAAGAATTGTGGATTGGGCAGCTCTTCTTCAGATATCATTATAACCTTTGGGCAGATTAAGGCTGGTTTCATTTTTTACTCTTAATGACTTGTTCTTGTTTATTTCTGATAGTTGATGAATAAGAAAATCTGTATTCTTGAAAATAAATGTTGAAAATCTTTTGGTTTTGTTTTTGAATGAATGTGTTTTGGGAGTTTTCTCAAGATCTCTTTCTCTTGGGAGAGAAGAGGATCTTGAGGGTGGTAGCAGTGACAGCCCTCGAGTGAGAGACTCTCTTTTGAGAGCGATCACAAGGGATCTTTGTGTGACCCTTGCTGCATGGCCTGTTTGTGCAATGGGGGTCATAAGGAGGGATTATAAGGCTAGAATGCCTTTGGGGGGCATAAGGATTATGGGGTTGAGATTCTTGATATTTTTTTTGTGCCATGAGGTGGCTTCTTGTTATTACATACTTGCAGATTCTCCTCAGGGTATTTGGTCCACTACCACCCTTTGAAAATGTTCACCACCAGAGTGTGGTGCTGTGAAAGCCAGGTTGGGAATGTGTCTGGAATGTTTGTATGTTTTGTGTCTCTTTGTGTTTGTCTGTTTAATACCCGTCTAGGAATTGGTTCTCCGAGCTCGGGGGTGGCTACCAGTTAGCCTAGGCTGGGAGGTGAGCACTCCGTGGTCAGTTTTGTGTTTTCTATTATGCAGGAAATCCAGAGGAAAGAGGATAGAAATTCATGGAAGATATTCAGAAGATTGAAATTGAAGATATTTGAATTCAGTTGCAGTTATTGTTTTAAAGTTGTTGTGAATAAATGCCTCATTTAAAAGAAAGGAGAAGCAAGTTGTAAATTTTGTAATAATAGATTTGAAGTCTTATTATTGTGACTGTTCAGAGAAAACATTCTGTAAATTTGGTAGTATGTATTAGAGATGTTTTAAAGAAAGAGAAAAGGCTTGATTTTACTTCTAGTATAATTGAAAAAAGAAAAGTAAATTACTGAAGCATGCAAAGCTTCTTGTTTTATGAAAGAAATAAAAAGTCTGTTTTCATTTGGATTTTTACCTGTATTTTTAATTGAGTCAATTTAGAAGTTTATTTAAGCTGAAAGCTTTAAGTATTTTAGATAGAAAGAAAAGTTGTTTTATGTGAATATTTTATTTAAAGAAATATTAAAGGATTTCTTATTACAAAAAAAAAAAAAAAACGAATAATGTATCTTTGTGAAATACTTTAAATTGTATTTTTGTTAACATTGATTTAGAAGCTTGTTTTATAGATGCATTTAAATATATATATATATATATATATATATATATATATATATATATATATATATATATATATATATATATATATATATATATATATATATATATATACATACATTTTTTATTTAACTTAAGGTTATCTTTTCCTTTATTATATTAGCTTAAGATTTCGCATGTAAAAATTCTCTTTTAAAAATATATATAAATTTATTTGGAATTTAAATTTATCTTTTTATCTATGCATGTTAATTTTTGTAAATACCACATATATATATATATACATATATATAAATATATATATTTATATATTTATATATATATATATATATTTAAATGTTATTGTTTTTTAAAAAAAAAAAATTAAAAAAAAATATAGGTTGGGGACCCCGCGGGCTCCACTGTGTGTTCGCACAGTGGACGACCGCGCGGCGCCCACTGTGTGCACACACAGTGGAGCCGCTTGCGGCTCCCACTGTGTGGGCACACAGTGGACGGCCGCGGCCGCCACTGTGTGGCCACACAGTGGTGTCGCGGCGCCACTGTGCGCACACACAGTGGTGCGCGCGGCCAACCCGCCACCCGAAAACCTGCCTTCTTCCTCCCGTGACCTGCAATTTGATTTCATGGTCGCCTTAGGGGTCTCGGCCCAGCATGAAAACCGTGACATGTTAAATAAGATTTATGGGTAAAAACCCTAGCCCGGATGGGCTAGGGCAAATTCGGTTTTCAATTAAAAGTAAAATATTAGTTAGTTAGATAATATAATTATGGTAAAATTAGAACCCTAATTAGGGTTGGGCAGCAATATGGCTTTTAATTAGGAAATTATAATGGAATTCAAATTTAGAATTAAAATATTTTCCATTTAAGTAAAATATGAATATATATATATATATATATATATATATATATATATATATATATATGTTTCCATATAAACATATGGGAATATATGTATGTATATAAATGTATGAATTTGAGCACTTGTATAGTAATTAAATTTTAATATATAAATATATGCATAATCAATATGTATATATGTACGTTTTATATGTACACAATATTGATTTGGGGTAAATTATACAGAAGAAATTAATTAAATTTGCTAAGACTATATAGTCATAATGGAGGACAAATTAAAATAACTCTCTTGATACTTTTAGTATGAATAAGTTAATAAAACTATTAACTAAATATCTTTTGGAGATAGAATTTAAACCAGTAGGTTTTTCCGCAATTAAAATATAACGGATTGTCGATGCTTCGTTCGTTTCAGAATGAGCTCGAATTTATTAATGAAATTATCTTTAACGCTTGTAGCAAGAGTGTACTTGCTAATTAAACTAGTATCTTTTAAAAAAAAAATTTGTTCTGTTATTGCCCTAAATTTTGGGCATGACATGAACCATCATCAATTAATGAGGCATGTGAAGACAAATTTTGGATTAAAGCTATGGAAGAAGAATTAGAACAAATTGAGAAAAACAACACTTGGACATTAGTTCCCTGGCCTAAAGATAAAAATGTAATTGGAACCAAATGGGTATTCAGAAAAAAACTTAATGAAGATGGTAAGGTTGTCAGAAATAAAGCAAGACAAGTGTATAAGGGATATTCTCAGAAAGAAGGAATTGATTACAATGAAACCTTTGCACTGGTAGCTAGAATTGAGGCACTCAGATTATTTTTGGCTTTTGCAGCACATAAGAACTACAAAGTATATCAAATGGATATTAAATGTTCATTTTTGAATGGAGATCTTGAAGAAGAAGTGTACATTGAACAACCTGATGGATTTTCTTTGACAGATAACAAAGATATGGTTTGCAGGTTAAGAAAAGCTTTGTATGGATTGAAACAAGCTTCAAGAGCTTGGTATGCAAGATTGGATAAGTATCTTTTAAAGATTGGTTTTACTAAAGGGAATGCAGACAACAATTTGTACTATAAAGTGACTAATGATGACTTCTTGATTATAGAAGTATTTGTTGATGATATAATATCTGGAGGAGAAGATGGATTATGTAAAGAATTTTCTATTAAAATGTAGCAATAATTTGAAATGTCTATTATTGGAGAAATAAAATTCTTTTTAGGATTGCAGATTTCACAGACTGATAAAGGTATATTCTTGAGTCAATCCAAGTAATTAAAAGAGTTACTAAAGAAATTTGGGATGGAGAACTCTAAACCGGTAAGCACACCTATGACAACAAATGACAAATTATCACTAAGAGATGAATCTACACTTGTTAATCCAACTAGATACAAATCTATGATAGGAGGTTTACTGTATTTGACACAAGCTACACTTGATATTATGAATGCAGTATGTATTGTTTCAATATTTCAAAGTAATCCTAGAGAAAATCATGAGTCAACAATAAAAAGGATTTTCTGGTACTTACAAGATACTATAAATCTTGGATTATGGTATCCTATAGATGAAAACTTTGAATTATATGCATACATAGATGCAAATTGGGTAGGAGATGTAGATGACAGAAAAAGCACCACCGACGAAGCATTCTTTCTTGGAAACAGACTAGTTTCTTGGTTGATTAAGAAACAAAGTTGTACATCTTTATCAATAGCAGAATCAGAATATGTTGCAGCAACAACTAACTATACACATGTACTATGGCTTAAGCAAATTTTGAAAGACATACAGGTAAAATGCAAGGAACCTATTACTATCTATTGTGATAACGCTGCAGCAATTGATATATCCAAGAATCTGGTATTGCATTCTAAAACCAAACATGTTTCTATCAAACTGAATTTCTTAAGAGAAAATGTTGAAGCAAAGGAAATAAAACTAGTTTATGTGAATACGAAAGAGCAGATTGCAAATATCTTTACTAAACCTCTGCCTAAGGAGACTTTTGAATATCTTAGAGATCAACTTGGGGTCATACCCCCACTGGTAGAGACTTAGGAAGTTGATGATTGTCATCAACTGGCAGGATTAACAGAAAAATCTTTTTTCCGGCTTTGATGGGAAGCTACTTCTCAGGGGGAGTAGTTGGTATACTAAATTGATTGGTATTTTGTATATGAACTTGGCTTGGCAAGATGTTTTTGGTAAGAACTTTGGCAATTGATGTCAAAGGGGGAGAGATTGGTATGGAAAAACATAAGGAAAACACATGTTGCTCCCATGGGGAGAGATTGTTGTTTGGGAGAGATTATTACTCTCTGTATCTATATTTTGATTTCTGGTTATGATCTCTTTTTGGAGATTGTTGGTTTTTGGTATTTGGCATTTCTATTTTGGCATTTTGATAGTTTTTCCATCTTGTATTGTCGTCAATGCCAAAGGGGGAGATTGTTGGTATTTTGGTATGGTTTTGTCATTGATGTCAACACCTACTAATCACTTATAAACTCTGGCACTTTGGAGAATCAACAACATTCATCGGCAAGTGACTCATGCACAGTCACCAGTATTTGGTACACTGGCAAGTTATAATGATCACCAACACTTGGAATAATATGGAAAACACTTGGTTATGTCAAAGACATTGTGTGGACACTTTGTTTGAATTTTTATTTATTGGTTAATTAGCATTTGCATATTTGCTATTACTGGCAAATAGGTCTAGGTTACACCGGTAGGTTTATCTTTTCCAGATCAGCACGACACGCTAAGGAGATAATTAATTATTGTTGTAAATGCATTAAGTTGACATGTTGAATCAGTTATTGCATCGGATATTGTATTGTTTGTAAAATGTTTTATCTTGTAGAGCCGACCTACTAAAATTGGTTTTAGGTTATGGTATAAATGTAAGATCTTATTCGTAAGATCAAGTGTGGATTGCAAAAATGGATTGTGTGAAGGTATATGCAGAAATAAGGAGAGCTATACACTCAAACATCATTTGAAGAATGAAGGAGGGTTTTTGTGAAGATAATCAGAACTACACCAGTACTGAATGCAACATATGAAGATGCTATTTTGTGTAGTACATTTTTGGATTTAACCATCCAACTATAGTCAGTGTGACTCCCATTTTGTGATTGAGCAGTAAGCTCTAGGCGCTTCACCTTTCTGCATGTGCAGACCCCATTTATGTACACTTACTATCTACAGTAGTATCATCTGATTGGGGGTAATGTTTCCCACTGTGGTTTTTCCCCTTATAGGGTTTCCACTTATAAATATTGGTGTTATGTGTTGTGGATGACTTGTCTTTATGTTTCATGTACTAATCTTACTGGTATAGCAATCAACTGTTAAAACTGTCTATTGGCTTATTAAACTGGTTTACTGGTATTAAGCATTAAGTAGATTAAGTAGTTTTGCTTTGAATTTATTTGACAACTGATTCACCCCCCCCTCTCAGTTGCCTCTGGGACCTAACAATTGGTAGCGGAGCTTAATCCTCTTTTGCAGAAGTTTAACAACTTGAGGAGATCCAATGTCTACTAACTATTTCAGGAAGGACAGTCCTAAACTTGATGGAACCAACTATGGCATATGAAAGATCAGAATGGAGACACATCTAAATTGCATTGGAAATGATATGTGGGATGTTACAAAGAATGGTTATACTGCTCCTACTCAGAGTCAACCCACTCCACCCAACTTGACTAAAGATGAGGAAAATGATTACAAAGCAAGAGAAGCACTTTTGAGCACATTATCAGATCAACAAATCATGGGACTATCAGATAGGTCTATTGCTAAATCTATTTGGGATCATTTGGAAACACTGAATGAAGGAGATTCCACAGTCAAAATTGCAAAACTTGAAAGCTTCCGGGTCAGGTATGAACATTTGAAATTGGAAGAAGATGAAAGGATTTCTACTTTTATGGAAAGAGTAAATGAGATTGTTTTGGGTATTAAATGTTGTGGAGGAACCTTAAGTGAGGATGAAATTGTTTCAAAAGTTTTAAGAGGATTGCCACCGGCATATAAAATGAAAGTCACTGCTATAAATGAGTTAAGAACAATGCCTAATACATCAGTAACTAGGGATACATTGATTGGGAAACTTTCATCTTTTGAAATTGAAGAATTTGGTCCTGTTGCTACTATAAAGACAGATTTGGCCTTTAAAGCATCAACATCATCTACTCCATCATTTGACAAATCTGATTGGAAATCCTTTTATGCAAGAGAATTTGAAGAAAACAGGAAAGAAAATAAAGAACTTGAAGAACTTGAAGCACTATTTGCAAGGAAAATGCCTAAAGGTCCAGTTGGAAGTAACTATGAAGGTAAAGCACCCTTTAAATATTTTAACTGCAATAAGATTGGTCATATGGCTTCAAGATGTCCTGATAGACATGCTAGCCTAAGAGAAGAAGCTAGAAGAATAGACAAGCCTAACCCTGAATATCAGAGATACAGATTTAAAAAGAATAAAGACAAATCTTGTTACATTGCTGATGAAGGTGTGACTGATGATTCTAATGAGGATCTAGCAGTCAATGGATGGGTTTTTGTTGCTATAATAGAAGATCAACTGACACCTACTGCTCAACTGGTAGTACAGGCCTTGGTAGATAAAGTTGAAGTAAAGGATGAATGGATCAGTGATTCAAGATGCTCACATCATATGACAGTAGACAAAGGTAAATTCTTGAACTTTCAAGAATACAATGGAGGCTTAGTGAGATTTGGAGATGACAAAGCTTGTTTCATCAAAGGTAAGGGTACAATATCTCTTGATGGTAAGCATAACACTGACAATGTTTACTATGTTGAAGGATTAAAGCATATTCTTTTGAGTGTTGGTCAATTAGTTGAAAAAGGATTTCAGTTACAATTCAAAAATGGAAAATGCAAAATCATGAATAGAACTAGTTTGGAAATTGCAACCAATAATCAAACTAGAGGTAATATCTTTCATTTAAATAACAATGAAAAGACATGCTTAATTGCACATATTGATGGAAGTTGGTTATGGCATAATAGAATCTATGATGTAAACTTTGATTGCATGGTGAAAATCAATACTACTAAGGCAGTTAGAGATTTACCTAAAATTGTCAAACCTCAGAGTATAGTATGTAAGGAATGTCAATTTGGAAAACAAGTTAGAGCTAGTTTCAAAATTATTCCAGAAAAATCCAATAATGCTCTTGATTTAATTCACACTGATTTATGTGGTCCAACTAGAACTAAATGCTTACAAGGTGATAGATGTTTCATGGTAATCATTGATGACTATTCTAGAATGTGTTGGGTTACTTTTCTTAGAGAAAAATCAGAAGCATTGGGAAAGTTCAAACTGTTCAAAGCAATAGTAGAAAATAAAACCGGTAAGAAAATCAAATGTCTAAGATCAGATCAAGGAGGAGAATTCACATCTAAGGAGTTTAATACATTCTGTGAAGTAAATGGAATCAGAAGACAACTATCAGCACCTCAAACACCACAATAGAGTGGAGTTGTTGAAAGGAAAAACAAAACTATCTTGGATGTAGCAAGAAGTATGTTATCAAAAACAAACCTACCACATGTATATTGGAGAGAGGCAGCCAGTACAATGGTCTATACATTCAACAAAGTTCACATCAAAGGTGAAACCAGTAAGACCCCTCATGAACTATGGTTTGGTATTAGTGGCTAATGGAAAAAGTGTTGCCAAAGCAAAAAGATTAGATCACAATATACCTTCTCCGTCGGAATTTTAGGCCAAATGTATTAGTGGCTAATGGAAAAATTGTTGCCAAAGCAAAAAGAGAAATATCTCTTGATGTTGGCAAAATCTGGAGCTAAACTACCACAAGATTTTAATATGGAAGGCTTGAAACAAGATGTGGAGGCAAGTAACATCCAAAACATAGGTGAGACAAATAACGAAGATGTGAACAAAGAAAGCAATGAAGAAACAAGGAAAGAAAGGGATGACAAAAGAAAAGAGCATAGTGATAAGAGAACTCATGAAGAAACAAGGAGAAACTATGTGGATAATCCACTATCAAACGTTACCCAACAAATACAAACTCTACAACAATAGATGCAAGACATGCAAAATGGAACAAGCTCCAAGAAGTATTCATTAGAAGATATATGCCCATATCCTTTTGATTAAAATCTGAATATGATACCATTTCCGCATTATTGTGAGATTCCTAAATATGGCAAATATGATGGAAAATCTGACCCTCAAGATCACATTAGGGAGTTTTGTACTATGAGCATAGAATTTGCTCATGATGAAACTTACCTTATGCATCTTTTTCCTAGAAGTCTTACTGGACAATCAATGGAGTGGTTTTCAAGATTACCATCCGAAATCAAATCTTTTGAAGAACTTGTGAGTAGATTTATTTCACAATACTCCTACAATATAAGGAATGAAATAATAATGCTGGATCTCTGCAATGTTAAATAAAAGAGTGGTGAATCTTTTATGATCTTCTTGCAATGATGGAAAGACATGTTTAATAGGTATCCCTGAGATGTACTTGATCAAGAAAAAATGGACATATTCATTGATAATCTTATCAGTGAAATGAGTTATCGACTAAGGATGCAATGTCCTCCCTCTTTTGCCAAAATGATTGAGAATGGTCTGAAAATAGAGAACGCAATGGTAAAGAAAGGAGAACTAAAACTTTACAATAATTCATACAACAATGACAAACCCAAGATCTGGTCAAAGAATATGAATGTTAGCAATGAAGGGAATGATTATAATAGTACTACGAAATAACAACAACCAATTTTTAATCTATCAAGTAAAATCCCAAGCAATAACAATCCAGAAAACAATAAAGCCAAGTTCTTTTTCTCCAATCCTTGGAGGAAATTCACAAACATTGGAGAACCTTTAGAATCAGCTCAAAAAACTCTGCTTGCCAACAAATTGATCATTTTACCAGAAGCAAGAAATTATGAACCACCAGTCAAGCCCAATTGGTGGAATGACAATCATTTTTGCAATTATCATTGGAATAAAGGACACCTAACAAATGATTGTCAGAGATTTAAACACCTTATTCAGGATCTAATTGATAATGGAACTATTGCAGTGGATAGCCATAAGACAAATGATTCACACTTGACTTTCAAAACTCCACTTCCGAATTATGACAAAGGTGAATCATCCCAATTAAAAGATGACAAAGGAAAAACCAAAGTAAATTACACTTATACATATGATGATGTGGTAAATATGATCATTGTTCAAGATAATCCACCTTCAGAACCAATCAATGTTATCATAAGAAGCAAAGCAAAAGTTACCTTTCCAGGTATAGCAAAAGACCCAACATCCACTTCACAACAATACAATTTAGTAGAGCAATTACAAAGAATACCTGCTCAAAAGAATACCTGCTCAAATATCAATTCTAGAACTTCTTAAGGTTTCACCTATGCATAAGGAAATTTTAGAGAAAGCTTTAGTGGAAACAATAGTTTCAAAAGATTTGGATGTAGATCAATTCCAAAACATGGTAGGACACCTTGTAGCTCCTCATTGCTTATCATTTTATGAAAATGATGATGCATCCTTACAACATCCTCACAATGCTCCCTTACATGTTGAAGTCTCCATTAATATAACTTGTGTCAAACGTGTGCTCATAGATGGAGGAGCTGGCTTAAATATTTGTGCATAAAGTTTGATAAAAGCTTTGGGATATTCAAAAAATACAGTGAACCCGTAAAAGAAAATAACCATCAAGGCTTATGATGAAGCAAAATGTTCTTCTAAAGGAACTGTTGTACTACCAATAATAATATGAACTATGGAAAGGGATACATTGTGTCAGGTTTTAGATTTGAACCTCTCTTACAACATTCTTCTAGGACGACCATGGATTCACAAGATGCAAGCAATTCCTTCTACATATCATCAATGTGTGAAATTTCCTCATGAAGGAAAAGAGATCACTATAATTGCAGATTCCAGTCAATATTGCAATAATTTGGAGCCAACACAAGATACAAGAGTTCCACATAACAGAGAATCAGTATATTCTACCAAAGCAATTCAAGCAAAGTTATGGGAAAATTTTGAAGAAAAGCTCAAGTTAAATGATGAAGGAATGGAAAAGTATTCTTTGAATAATTTTCCACTTTCCCCTAAGTCATATGGAAAGCCTACAGATATTCAATCAAAGACATTAGAAAGACCAAAACATATGTTTAAAGGGACATTTGTTAGTGCTGGAACTCTTGAAGAAGAAAATGAAGACAAAGACATTCTTGGTTGGTTGTACAAGGATGAAGATAAAACTATAGCAACAATAGAAAAAGTTAGTATTCCAATAAACCAATATGGAAAAGGATGTGAAATCATGTAAAAAATGGGATATGAAGGAAAAAGACCAATTGGTAAGTGACATCAAGGTATTTCAGAACCTATTTGTCCACACTCGCAATCCAAAGAAGATAAATCTGGGTTTGGATATCTAAAATCCAATCAAAAGCAACATAATCATCAACAACAAAAATGGAAAAAGAAATCACTTTCTAAAGAAGAAAATTGGCAAGAAAAGCTACATCAAGCGGCATAAATAGTAACAAATAAACAAAAGAAGCAAGAAGAACATGAAAAGCAAGACAAGGAGATTACCATCAAGGGTAAAGAGAAATCTTGTCAACAAATTATGGAAATACAAACAAATGCAAAATTTGAACAAGATATTCCAGAAGCAGTAAAAATATAGATGGTGGAAATCAGAGAACTTTTTGCACCAGACAACATTCCTGTATGGTATAGTGGAGTAGTCCTAGATCATGATTCAGAGATAGATTCAAATGAGTATGAATGGGGTCAAAATGTCTTATCTACCACATCAAGTAAGGAACACAATGAGAACCAAGAAGCTATCACAAAAGAAGACTTGTCTATTGCAAAACAAAAGATAGAGTTAGAAACAAGACAAGAAAAGCTCAGAATTTAGAGAAAAGAGGCATATGCAAAAAGGAAAGGAAATGATAAAGATAAAGAAGTAATGCCACAAGAAGTACAAACAAGGATATATCAAGCATCTGAAAATACAATATTTTCATCAAACGAGGAACAAGATGTATCCAAATATGGTAGAACCATAGAAGAATTAAGAGATAGTCAAGTTGGATTGACTATTAATCAAGAAGAAGTTGAGTTTGAAAGGAGACAAAATCTAGCAAAAGAATCCTCTTTATCATGTACACAAGTATGTCAACTCCAAAATGCAAATGAGGTCAATCAAAAAAGAATTTGCAGTATTAAAGACATGTGTGTTTATATAATCCATTCATTTAAGGGACAAACATCAATTGAAGAACCACTTGAGTGTGAACTACAAAATTCTAACATTGATTTTGTTAGAACTAATTTGGAGATGCTTGAGAAAGACAAATCTCAAAAACATTTAATCTATGACACTACCTATTCTATGCCAAGTTATGATCATTATGTCATGAATGTTAAAACACCTAATGATGGTAGTGATTATGATTTACCCCTTCTTCATCCCGAACTAATTGATTGGGATAATTTAGACAACCCTGAACTGAATGACTTTTCCAATGATCATGACTTGCCGTGTACCTTAACACTGTTGAACCCATCCCACCTAAGATATCTTCTATTGCATAATCAAGTGATGTTTCTCATAGTCAGGAGAATGCCAAACTTTCTAGTCACAAAAGCGAAATAAAACAAGGAAAGAGACCTATTGTTGAAAACCATTTCATGGCAACACTAGATCAATCAAAAGGGTAAACAAAGGACGTATCTGATGGTGAAAACCTCTTTGAGGTGCTAGAAGATGGAAAGTTTGACATTCTTCCTGCATATTTTCAGGAGAGATCTACTATCCTAATAGAACCAACGGAAGTAGTAAACATTGGTACATCAAATGATCCTAAAATACTTCATTATGCTGCCTCATTATCAGAAAAAGAGAGGAATGAATACATGGAATTTTTTAAGCAAAGGCAAATAAATTTTGCTTGGTCCTATGCAGATATGCCAGGACTTAATCTAGATCTTATCATGCATCATCTTAATATGGATTTAAAAGAAAAACCAGTTAAGAAGAAGCTAAGAAAGATGCATCCGCACATTGCTCTTCTTGTAAAAACCAAGTTGAAGAAACTATTAGAAGTGGGTTTTATAAAACTTGTTGCTTATCTAGAATGGGTTTCAAGTAGTGTACCAGTATCAAAACTAGATAAAAGCATAAGGGTCTATGCAGATTTCAGAGATCTAAATAAAGCATGTCTAAAAGATGATTTCCCGCTACCAAACATTGATATCATAGTGGACTTATCAGCAGGACATGAGATGTTTTCATTAATGGATGGCTTCTCAGGATATAATCAAATAATAATTATGCTTGAAGATCAAGAAAAGATAGATTTCACCTATGCATGGGGAACATATTGCTGGAATGTTATGTCATTTGGGCTTAAGAATGCAAGAGCGACTTATCAAAGGGCTATGACAACAATTTTCCATGATATGATGCATACATTTATGGAAGATTATGTCGATGACATACTTGCAAAATCTCATACAAGATAAGAACATTTGAAAATTTTAAGCAAGATTTTTGACAGGCTAGAAAGATATCAATTGAGATTAAATCCAAAGAAATGTGCATTTGGGATAACCTCTGGCAAGCTCCTTGGGTACATTATATCAGCTCGTGGCATTAAAGTAGATCCATAAAAAGTCAAAGCTATCATGGAGATGGAGTCACCTAGGAACATAAGTCAATTGTGATCTTTACAAGGAAGATTGCAATCAATCAGGAGATTTGTTTCTCACTTAGCAAATAGATGTCTTCCATTTACCCATCTTCTACATAACAATTTTCCATTCAAATGGGATCTAAAATGTGAAGAAGCTTTTTTGCAAATAAAAGAATATCTTATGAGTCCTCCAGTGCTGATATCACCAACCAAAGGGAAACCCTTATTGCTCTATATCTCAGGAACAAATGTATCATTAGGAGCCCTCTTAGCCCAACATGGTGATGAAGGAAAAGAAAGAGCAGTTTACTATATCAGTAGAACACTTGTTGGCTATGAATTAAATTATTCCTCAATAGAAAAGACATGTGTAGTAGTTGTATTTGCAACTCAGAAGTTGCGACATTATATGTTGATTCATTCTGTAAAACTAATAGCAAAAATAGATCCTCTCAAATATTTATTGTGCAAGTCAACATTAATAGGGAGACTAGCCAAATGGGTTATGATACTGAGTGAGTTTGACATAGAATATGTTGACAAGTCATCGCTGATTAATTGGCTGATCCAACTTTACAAAATAACATGCCTTTGCACATCAAAATTCTCGATGTAGATATCTTGACAGTAAGTACAAACTTTTGGGAATTGTACTTTGATGGTTCATATACACAATATGGATTAGGCGCATGAATCTTTTTCATCACACCTCAAGGACACACAATTCTGAAATCATATAAACTATGGTTTCCATGCACTAATAATACTATAAAGTATGAAGCATTAGCTATAGGGCTTAAAATGGATATTGAATGGAATGTCAAAGAACTATATGTCTATGGTGATTCACAGCTTATCATCAATCAAGTAAATGATGAATATCAAACAAAGGATGATAAGCTTATGCCATACAAATAGCTGGTGGAGGAATTTAAAGGACACTTTAAAGAAATATCATTCACCCAGATTCCAAGAAATGAGAATAAAGTAGCAGATGCAATGGATACAATAGCATCTCTCTTGCAAAATAAGGAGAATCAACAATGTTATGAATTTCTCATGGAAGATATCTTAACCCCTACCATTCAATCCCAACATACCTACCAAATTTTCCATATATCAGGAACCAATCAATCCTTATACGGCCAAACTTATCAAGTATTTAAAAGAACATATCCTTCCTCTTGACTTATCTCATAATCAGAAAAGAAATTTTATCCGTCAATCCTCTCGCTATACTATTATTGTTGATATCTTATATAGGCGTGGTCTAGATGGTACTTTGTTGAGATGTCTTGAGAAAGAGGAATCTGAGAGAGTTCTTAATGATATTCATGCAGGTATTTGTGGGACACACTCAAGTGGTTTAACATTGGCTAAGAAACTTCTTCGTATGGGTTACTTTTGGCCTACTATGGAAAGAGATTCATTCACATATGCTAGAAAATGTAAACAATGTCAAATCCATGGAAATCTCATTCATGCACCAACACAAGAGTTATATCCTATGACAAGATCATGACCATTTTCACAATGGGGCCTTGATTTGGTAGGAAAGATCAATCCCTCATCTTCTAATGGACATAAGTTTATTCTGATTGCTACTGAATATTTTACTAAGTGGATTGAAGTAGTGCCTTTAATAACAGTGACAGGTTAACACATATCATCATTCATTTTGAATTATATAATCTGTTGCTATGGAGTTCCTATGACCATTATCACTGATAATGGAAGACCATTCAAAAATCAAGATGTGAAAGAGCTATGTGAATAGTTTCATATCCAGTATAGGTTCTCTACTCCATATTATCCACAAGGTAATAGTCAAGCTGAGGCATCAAACAAAACTATCTTGAAAATCTTGAAGAAAACATTCAATGAAGTTGGCAAACAATTGGCACATTTAGCTAAATCCTTCTCTTTGGGCATACTGAACTAGCATCCACACTCCAACAGGGGAAACTCCATATTGTTTGGTCTATGGATCAGAAGCCATATTACCTATAGAAGTAGAGTTACCTTCTCTATGAGTATCCTTTCAAGGTCTTATACCAGAAGAAGAACAACGAGTCTCTCGACTCCAGGAATTAGAACTGATTTAGGAACATTGCCAAAATGCAATAGAACATTTGAAAGTATACCAACAAAGAATGGAAAGAAGTTATAACAATAGAGTCAAGCCACATATTTTCTAGATTGGAGATATAGTTCTAAGGGAGAATCCAAGAAATCAACAAGATCGAGAAGAGAAGGGAAAATTTGAACTAAATTGGCTAGGACTTTTGTTATAGTAGCAACATATGGATCAGGAGCATACAAGTTATCTACCCCTGAAGGTGATTGGTTTGATGAACCTATCAATTCTATCCATCTCAAGAAATTCTATGCTTGAGATATAAAGTCCTGAAAAAAATCAACAAAAAGCATATAAAGTCTTGAAAAAATCAACAAAAAAGCATATAAAGTCCTGAAAAAATCATCAAAAATCATAAAAAAATTAAAATACGGAAAAAATGCAATAAATTTAGATAGTAAAAACCTGGTAAACAGGCACTATCTAAAAAGTAAGTTCCTCCATCTATGAGATCACTTTGTGCATCTATCCACTCCATCCTATCGCATCTATCGCTTCCATCTATCCTAGCTTATCCATTCCATCTTTCGCATCCATTTCTCTGAACCATTTAGCAAGAAATATGTAGCTTACCAATAGTTATCAATCTTTGACATACTTATCGTAGTCACTATCTTAGATTTTATCAGAAGCAATCAATTTGCATTTGTATCTCGCCATGGTTTGGATCTTGATCAATTCATATATCCATAATAAAGTTTTGTTTCTACTGGGGGAAAAATCCTAATTCCTTTTGCTAAGGTTCTCTTTTGAATCTTTGAAAATCCCAAAACATTCAGAAAACTTAAAAAAATCCAAAAACACCTAGGATTTTGAAACAGATAATGAATAACAAAGCAACAAAAATCAAGGCATTTCATAACAACTGAATCGTGACACCTAGGAAATGAAAAATCAATCAACAAGTAATACGGGATTATCAAAGATCATTCATTAAGATGATTATATCAGTTAATGACCATTAGAACATGTGAATGACATACAAGATTCAATGTTTATATCTTGATTTTATTGCTAATCATGTACTCTATGCAACTCAAGGATGTCCATGACTAGAGAAGCTATGATGAGGGATGATTATTTTTTATTTGATTGTTGTCTATGGTTTATCTCTTACTATAGTATGAACTTGTCTTAGGATATGATCAGAAAAAGATCAAGGAGGACGTTCCAAGTCATGCATGAAAGGAGATTGTAGACACCTAAAAATGGTCAACGCTTGCAGGATCATACTTTAACATTTGCGCATTGCCTCATTTTAGGTTTTTGTGTCGCATTAACATTTCTCCTATGTCACGCACTTGGTTTTTATGATTTGTGAGCATCGAGTCCTTCTTCTTCATTCTTCATCTGTCTCGCTTTCGAATTTGGTCTTGTCGATAACAATCTTTAATCATGATTTTGGTCGATCTTGTCAATCTCTTATCAACTTGTCAATCTCGTCATTTTATGATTGATTTGTTATCGATCCTTGTCCTCTTCAATCATGTCAATTTGGATCAATTTGTTATTGTTCCTCGATGCATTTATCAATCAAATCATTTATCAATCCAAAATCATGATCGAATCGATATCAATTATCTTTTGTCAAGACCTAATTGTCATTCTCGCATTGCTAATTCGTCTTCTAGGGTTTCGTGATTTAATCATTTAACCTTGTTTGTCATTTATCCCTTTAGGATTAATAAATTATTTATTTATCCTAAGTCTTCTTGTCACAATTAAATGTTCATTTAATTGGCTAATTATTCCTCTTTGTGAATTAATTAATAAATGACAAATTATTAATTAATTTACCTAATTTCTAATTTTCATCAATTTCTTAATTCCTAAATTCTTAATTCTCTAATTTTTTAATTTTCTAATTCCTAATTTCAATTTCCTCCTATTTCTCTCCTAAATTCATGGAAATGACATAGAAATTTGTCATAATTTGTCATAATTGACAATCAATCAATTTTTGACATAGAAGTTTGTCATAATTTGTCATAAATCATTAATCAACAAATTTTGCATAGAAAGTGCATAATTTGTCATAATGGACATAATTGATTTGCAATTTCCATTTGAATTGAATCATGCTAATTTGATCCATCTCTCCAATTTGTCTATAAATTGGATGAATTTCTTCAATCAAGATCCCCAATTGATCGTATTTTTGGGCCCCTAATCAGATTATCGAATTTCTAATCAATCACACTTCGAGTACTTTTGAGCAATTTTCTTATCTACTTGCATTCAATCATGTATGTGCACTTGTAGGTGAGATCCACAACCAAACTATTTGAAGAGGAAAGAAGAACAATGGAGCCGCATGAAGGAAGCATTCAGATCTGCATATGGTTTGCATAGTATTTACTTTTGGATGTTTCAATTTTCATGTCTCTATTGAATGTGTTTAGGATAGATCATTGCAATTGTGCTTTCGTGATTGAGCTAATGATTAGTTTTTATCTTGTTTGTGATGATTTCCTATTTCCTAATGTACATTAATTGGTGAACCTGACGTGAACACTAACTATCTAACCCCTTTACTGTGTCTTTGAGTGCTTTTGAGTTGATTTGTAGGCCAAAAAACCCAAAAATAGGGTAATGCAGGGCTTTCTGGGGACTTCTACGCCTGTGTGAGACAACTTGCGCCTATGTCAAGCAACTTACGCTTGTGTTGAAGACATTCTGCGCCTATGTCATGACTTCTGCGCCTGTGTAAAGTCTAGAATAGAGGTAAAAATGCAGTGTTTTACTTGAAATTTGTTTTGTTTTTGCATTTTGTTTTCTGTTTTTTGGACTTTGGTACTAATTAGCTGTGCAACATCTTGGCATATGCATGGCAAAGACAACAAATGAAACTACTAACATGTTTTATGCAGAATTGATAGTCAAAGAATAAACACCTCAAACTTCTAACTTGGGTTTTGCAGGTTGCCTTGGAGAAACAACTAAACTTGGTGTTTGCAATTAATTTTTAGGCACCTAGTGATTTTTAAATAGGTTGGAATGAACATGTTTTTGCTTTGATTGTTGAGTTTGACATTGGAGTAGGAGAGTATGCTCTCATCCTTCTTAGGGTGATCAGAAATCCAGATCTTCAATACCATGCTCATGTCTTTGATTGTTTGTCACCTTTAGAGGGCCTGCCTTCCCGACCATTTGCTTTTGCAAGCAAGTGGTAATAGTGAGAAGGGAACGACCCAAAGTGAGTACAGCTAGAATACCTTGGCATTCTAACTCACTATAAAAAAATACCCGATGAGCGAAAGCTTTGAAGGGTGGGTTACGTGGGAATTGCAGTTACTTGGGAAGTGATGACCCTTGAACTCTTTCTCATATCAACATCTAAGTAGGGCCTCATGGGTCTAAATCATGCTTGCGCGACTACATTTGTTTGGTATCTTGATGGGCTTAATGTCTCAATCACGCTTGTGTGACATCAAGGAGTAACGCTTAACAGAAATCCTTACTACACACCTTGTTTTAGAGGCCAAAAACCCTTCTAGTTGCTTGAGAAGGACAAGTTCGGATACTTGGAAGAGATACTAAGTTCACCATGGGGAGATTTCCATGGGGACTGATGCTTGGCTGCCCTGAGAAGTGAGTGCCATGGAGGGGAACCCATGGGGTCAAGCATCTATGTATTCTCCTTGAATCCTATAATGACTCTACCTCTCAAGTACCTAATGTCCTTGCCTACCATAAGAAATGTGTGAATGAGCATGATTGTCTTGAGTCTAAGTTGAAATATCTTGTCTTCTTTGTTTTTCAAAAGTTGAATTGCATATCATTTCAAAAACAAGACAAATTGATTCAAAACAAGGTTAAACGCAACAAGGGACATTCATCCAACAAAGTTCAAAACACCTTCAAACGTGGTTGTCAAACATTTTTCAAAATCTTGTATCAACATTCATGTCACTTAGATTTAGGTTCATCCTAGGTTTGCATTTTGCAAATTCATTGTCAACTACCAAGGTTAGGTTTCACCTAAGTCATACTCCTTTTGCATATCAATAAGGGTCATCCATTTGCATATGTCCTCTTGCATTAAAGTCATACCATTATCATACTTTGCATACCCTAAGTCTCTTCATTAAGTTTAGGTTGTTATCATATCATATTAGGGTAATTTGCATAGTAATTGTCCCTTTTGCATATAGTCTCAAAAACTAGGTTTTGTCATACTTGAGTAATCCACATCTTTGATAAACCCTAAGTCATTGTTAAGGAGTCTAGACCTTGTCAAACCTTTTCTTTTTATGTCATTATTGTCATTTGGTCAAACCTAGCTTAGTATCCAAGCATATAGGGGAGACTTTGTCATTTGTCCTTTTGTCACTTGGTCCTTTTGTCCTTTGAGGTCTAGACATCATTTCAATTTCCTAAGGGTCTCTTTTAGATTTGCATTCCAAAAAGTTTGTCAAAATCTTGAAAAACAATCAAAAACATAGGTTGCATTTTTGCCATAGATTGCATTCTCATTTATTTAGTTTGCATTTAGTTGCATATCATACATTATCCTTGAAAAATTCCAAAAATATTGCATTTGCATAGTGACATGTCTATTGAAACAAGGTTCCAAGCACCAATGATGCAACAAAGTTTGACATATCAACCAACAATGCAATCACAATTCTATCCAACCCAAAAACAAGGCAATATTGATCAAACTTTTTATGATGAAACAAGTCTCCAAATACAAAAACTAGAGGAGAAACTAGCTCAAGAAGAGGAGATATTGGAACAAAGAGTGAAAAACATTGAGAAGAATAGATCACAAATGTCCAAAATGTTTCAAAAATTGGCAGGTCGAAAGCCAAAGATTGAGCCAATTGATGTAAGATCTCTTCTTGAACGATCAGACATACCAGCTCTCCTCTCACAAATAGAGATGATGAAACAATTTCAAGAAAAGAGACAACAACATTATGTGCCTTCACATCAAGAACAAGAAGGTGTTTACTATCAATCAGATTTTCAACCAATACAACCAATGGTCCAACATATTCAACCAACACAACCAACAGTCCAATTTCAACAATATGTCCAACCAACTATACAATGTGCACAAATGATTCAACCAATGGTGGAATATCAATGTCAACAACCAAAACCAAACATTCAAAAATAAACGTTGCAACACACACCAACCCAAGTTTCAAACATGTCAAAACAATTGAACCAAGTCCAATATCAAAACATGACATTAGATCAATACCAACTCCTTGCCAAACAAGTTCAAATTCTAGATCCAACTATGTCAAAACCTCAAAAGAAAGGTGGATTTATTGCAATGCTCTTAAGGAAATTACCAAGTGAGTTCTTTGAAGAATATCAAGATAATACACTTATGTCTAGCAATGCCTCATCCCCCTGTAAACAAATTGACTCTCTAGTGGCATCTATCCCTACACCTCTAGAAGTTTTGCAGGAACCTTCCATATTGTCCTCATCAAACAATACACCCAAGGATGCAATTATCCGAGGGCTATCCATAATTGATTGCCAAGATAATCCAATTCATGATGCACATCCTTGTCATGTTTCAGAAATACAAGACCCAATGCAACCATGCACTTTATTGCCATTACCTGTTTTAGAGGACCCCATTCAAAGTCCCTCTTCCTCATGTTCAAGCATTGATTCCTTGCCAGAATCCATCACAAATGTTCAAAGTGCATTTCCTTCATGCCAAAATATTGATTCCTTGTCAGAATCCTCCATGCATATCCAAAGTCCAACCCCATGTCAAGAGGATAATTTAGAGCATGAAGAAACATGTCTTGAAATAGATGAAGATGAAGATCTTGAAACCTTATCATCCCATCCAATTGTTGACCAGGACCCCATATTCCCAGACACTCATGATGATTCCATTATTCCTGTCCATTCTATCCAAGAACACAATATCCTTTCAAATCCCATTGACATTCCACTTCCCAAGAAAGATCAAGATATCCCTTCCATCCTTTCCGATGATCCCATTGAAAGTCAAGAGCAAAGCACCTTTAAAGAGGATTCCAATGATCTTCCTCCTTGTCAAGATCAAATTATTCCTTTAGATCCCCCACAAGATCCACTTGTTCCTCCATTTCCTTGTCCTAATGCTCCATATACACTCCAAGATCTCATTTCTTGTGATGATCCCATTATTTCTCCCATTCCATCTCTTGAAGAGCCTGTCATTGAACCATGTCCACTACACAATCCTAGTCCCCCTCATGATCCTAATCCCCCTCATGATTCTAACATGTCAATGCAAGATGTTCATGAACCCTCGATATGCACAATGGGTTCTTCCACTTTGGTGAAATCCGATCCACTTCAAGAGCTCATTATTTCTCTCATATCATATCCACCTCATAATGGACTCGCATCTTCTTCCCAAAGAAAAGAGTATCCTACAAGTCAAGATATTCATAAAGGCAAAGGAGTAGATCTTCATAAGCAAGAATCCCTTCATGTTAAAGAAAATATTAAGGGTCATGTCTACACAACTCACTCT
The DNA here is from genome assembly GCF_030272615.1 of Cryptomeria japonica. Lineage (NCBI taxonomy): Eukaryota > Viridiplantae > Streptophyta > Pinopsida > Cupressales > Cupressaceae > Cryptomeria > Cryptomeria japonica. Next base: position 82,918,392 of record NC_081405.1, on the reverse strand, counting down.
CAAGACGTTGGTATTCCTCCATCAAAATCCAAACATATCCCTTCCCCATCACACCTTCCATCCATTCTAGGTCCCTATATCCCTCCATCTCCTATGCAACATCAGCAAAGGCACACATCCTTGAGTAAATTCCATCCATCCAAAAGAAGTCCATTTCATTCATATCCATCCATGCATTCCTTTCCCCCTCCAAGCAATTTGGATGCCAAGTATAAAAGTCATAAGTCTAGCAATCCACATGTATTCAAGGATCAACATGTCCAATATAATTGACATGTCAAAACAAAGAGCAATATGATCTATAAAGAAAAAAATATATCCAAAAGGCCACAAAATCCCATTGAGAAAAATAAAGCAAATTCAAAATATATATGGGTTCCTAAATCCCTTGTGCAAGCAATGCACTCCAAGGAACCACAAAAGCATGAAAAACCAAAAAACATGTGGATCCCAAAGCAGCTTCTTGAAGCACAAAAAGAAAAATCCAACTTGGCATCCAAAATTGCTATTCCTCCATCCAAACCTTCCAAGTTTGTTCCTCCATCACCTTCTTCATCCATTTTGGGCCTTTATGTCCCAAAATCCCAAGCTATTCCTCCATCCAAATCTCACAATCTGAGATCCATTTTTCCTCCATCAATCCACCACCCCTCAAGGTGTGTGCCAATGTCAATCTTGCCAACATTTCCATCCACTCAAGCACAATTATTCCAATACCCTATCCATTATCCAATGCATATTTTCCATTCTTCCATCCCTTTGATCCAATCCTTTGCATAAATCCTTGCCTTAGTTTCATCTCATTTTCCATGTCCTTATCCTACCAACGTCTTTGAGCATGCTTTAAAAGGTCATGGTCCATTTATTTCAAGGCTACTATCCAAACAAAAAGATGCTTGAGTCCTTCTTCCATCCCCTATCATGTGTCCATCTTCTATTGAAAAAGTCAAAATACAAAAAAATAATAATTTGTCCACTGGTGAAAAACTGGCAAACAGGCGCCTTGGGCAAGTACCGTGATGAAAACCTGGCAAACAGGCGTCATGCGTAATCTATGAACTTCTTGCATACCACACTTGGGGGCAAGTTTCATCCTTCCATTATCCTATCATCCATGTCATTACCTTTCATATCGTATTGTCCCTCATGTCCATTTCCCTTTCCACCTTTGATCTTGACAAGGCTGAGGATCGTCATGAGCATCATGCATCTTGTTTGTAGCTTTTAGTCCATCATAGCTTTTGGTCTTTATCCATTTTCTTATTACAACCTTTCATCCATATTCCCTGTCTTATTGCAACTTGCTGCCACTATCCCTTAGCCAATCCCGACCTTCAGTCCATGTCCCTTATCCATTCTTGGTCTTGCTTATCCTATCAATATCTTATCACTATCCATACACTCTTTCTATTCCTTGATCTTGATTTGACATAAGGACGCAAAAATTTAAACATGGTTTCAAAAACCTCTTGACATGTCCCTCATGCCATGTCACTGCTTTACATTGTCATATCCAGTCTCTTGTCCCATCATGCAATAGCCCTTGAAAATTGCATCTGTATTGTTTCCATAATAAAAGTCCTTTGTCTTCCCTCTATCCACCAACATTTTAGCAAGCCTATTTATTCACCTGTCATATTCCTTTCCTTGCTAGACACTGGGGGCAAAAATCATAAAAATCTCTTAAAAAATTGAATAACGTCCTGAAAAAAGATCATAAAATTTTTAAAATGCCCTGAAAAAATCTCTTAAAAATTTAAAAATGTCCTGAAAAAAATAAAAATAAAAATTGAATAACGTCCTAAAATAATCAAAATAAAAAAATCAAATAAAGTCCTGAAAAAATGAACAAAAACATTTCAAAACATTAAAATCCAAAACACAAGCATTTTGTCAATAAATATCCCCTTTTGTGCATAAGACAAATCACCGAGCATCCATCCAACGACACTCGCAATTAAACACTGTGCTTTAATGAAATCATGCGTAAACAGATGAACTTTTTTTTCAATCAAACCAGACATTCCAACTGATCAAAATTGTCATATCAATCAACCTCAAAATCATTTGTCCTTGTCTCTACTATCAGCACTTTCAACTTTTGACAATGAAGATCAAGATGTTTGTTTGATTTGTTGGAATTTGTGCATCTTATCTTTTTATTGATTTATCTTTGGCTTCGATCATGTTCCTATGTTGCTCGATGATGTCACTGAGTGATTTAGAGTGATCGAGATGGTTCATGGTCCTTTTCTTTTTGGTTGTGATTGTTGTTTGTCTGTGATGTGTCTGTCTTTTGCAAAAAGGGTTGCATTTCAGCTCTGGCCTTCAATGCCATGATGCTACGCATCCATTTTGCCATATCAAATAAAGGTTCTCACCTACTTATGTGAATTTGTGAAAGCAAGTTTTCCTTCATCTCTAACTATCCTCTATCTAATTTCTGCTTACTAACATTTCTTCTGTCAGTCTTGTCAATCTGTTTGCTCCTATCATTTTCTATCATTCTTATCGATCAATTGGCCTCTTTTCTGGACATTTCCGGCCAATTCCTCGAGGGGGCATGCATATGTCATTATCATTGTCTAGGGCATTTTCATTATTGTTCTTTGAAACAACGCTTAAAATTGCATTGTCTCAAAGAGGGGCAAAATGTAGACACCTAAAAATGGTCAACGCTTGCGGGATCATACTTTAACATTTGCGTATTGCCTCATTTTAGGTTTTTGTGTCGCATTAACATTTCTCCTATGTCATGCACTTGGTTTTTATCATTTTCCAGCATCGAGTCCTTCTTCTTCATTCTTCATCTGTCTCACTTTCGAATTTGGTCTTGTTGATAACAATCTTTAATCATGATTTTGGTCGATCCTGTCAATCTCTTATCAACTTGTCAATCTCGTTGTTTTACGATCGATTTGTCATCGATCCTTGTCCTCTTCAATCATGTCAATTTGGATCAATTTGTCATTGTTCCTCGATGCATTTATCAATCAAATCATTTATCAATCCAAAATCATGATCGAATCGATATCAATTATCCTTTGTCAAGACCTAATTGTCATTCTCGCATTGCTAATTCATCTTCTAGGGTTTCATGATTTAATCATTTAACCTTGTTTTTCATTTCTCCCTTTAGGATTAATAAATTATTTATTTATCCTAAGTCTTCTTGTCACAATTAAATGTTCATTTAATTGGCTAATTATTCCTCTTTGTGAATTAATTAATAAATGACAAATTATTAATTAATTTACCTAATTTCTAATTTTCATCAATTTCTTAATTCCTAAATTCTTAATTCTCTAATTTCTTAATTTTCTAATTCCTAATTTCAATTTCCTCCTATTTCTCTCCTAAATTCATGGAAATGACATAGAAATTTGTCATAATTTGTCATAATTGACAATCAATCAATTTTTGACATAGAAGTTTGTCATAATTTGTCATAAATCATCAATCAACAAATTTTGCATAGAAAGTGCATAATTTGTCATAATTTGTCATAATGGACATAATTGATTTGCAATTTCCATTTGAATTGAATCATGCTAATTTGATCCATCTCTCCAATTTGTCTATAAACTGGATGAATTTCTTCAATCAAGATCCCCAATTGATCGCATTTTTGGGCCCCTAATCAGATTATCGAATTTCTAATCAATCACGCTTTGAGTACTTTTGAGCAATTTTCTTATCTACTTGCTTTCAATCATGTATGTGCACTTGTAGGTGAGATTCACAACCAAACTATTTGAAGAGGAAAGAAGAACAATGGAGCCGCATGAAGGAAGCATTCAGATCTGCATATGGTTTGCATAGTATTTACTTTTGGATGTTTCAATTTTCATGTCTCTATTGAATGTGTTTAGGATAGATCATTGCAATTGTGCTTTCGTGATTGAGCTAATGATTAGTTTTTATCTTGTTTGTGATGATTTCCTATTTCCTAACATACAGAGATAATCCTTGTCTATTCTGCAAGCAATATCAGGTAAACTTGATCCATTATATCAAGTTTTTTATATTAACTTTCTATATCAAAATCTATGTAAGAAATACTTAGGTCATCTTGAATCATTATGTCAAGTTGCTTTTATTTTCTTACAACATTTTAAAGCTCAATGATGAAATCAAAGCACTGTTACAAGATAGCATATGAAGAATGGCATTACAATTTTTAGTTAAGATCATTTCATTAGCTCATTATTCATCTGCATTATAAGCATATCATTTTATTCACATATCAATGGTCATAAATAAAGATTGAGTATACTTGGACAAACAAAAACAATTTGCATTTTAATCATTATAGGTGCATTCATTTTAGAATCATTTTAATCATTATCCATTTCATTTAGTTGCATTTTATCATTGCATTAGTTTGCATTTAATTAAGTGCATTTCATTCATCATGTAGTGTATCATTATTTGCATTATCATTCCATTAACAATCATTTAGTTGCATCTTTGCACTTAGATTCTTAATCATTATAAGCATTACATATAAAATCAAAAACATTTTCATGTAGATCATTTGCATTTATACCATCATAAAACAAAACCAACTCAATCATTCATTTGAATTTCCATATAGATCATTGCATTTGCATCATTTAAATATCATTTAAGTTAAGTAATCATTTTCATTTGCATCCAAGGTCATCAAAATCAAAAAAAAAAAAAAAAAACATTTATCATTGCATCATCATATAGAGCATCATCATCATCATATAGAGTAACATGCATAATAAAGATCATCATCATATAGAGTCCATGTTTGCATATAGATCATCATAAAACAATAAAAGTCCAAGTATACAATGATATCAAATAAACAATACAAATGCTCCAAATCAAGCCACTACCACCTGACTCTATCTGTCTCTGTGGCTTGGGAGAGAAGATCCTCTAGATGTCTATCTCCCATGCTCACCACTCCTCTGAGGAGGTCCCATGATGCTACCACTACTAGTATCCATCAGCACGGTCGTACGATAACTACTTGCTCTGTGGCTCTCTGCAACAACCTCCTCATATCATCGTCGTTAATGGGAAGTCTCCTTCCCAGCCCAAACTAGTGCTCTAATAGTGTTCGTCGAGAGAGTACTTGATCCAACCTACTAAATATGATCAAGAAGACCCTGAGTATCCTTCTGTCTCCTAACTGCTCTATCTCTCTCAACTATAAGAGTTTTCACCTATGCTCGAAGCTAATCAATCTATGCTCTAAGATTGTCAATGGTCTCTTGCTCTGGTACATCATACTCTGGTGCATCCTTCTCTAGCATATCATGCACTAGTGCATCCTGCTCTGGCAAATCCTGCTGTGGTGCATGAACCCCAATCTCCTCCCCACCAACCTATCCAACTGTTAGAATCTCTATTTGAGTAACTCTCCAATCCCATCATCTAATGAGGGGAACATGATCCTCTAGATCCTCATCATCTCCACCATGAGCTGCAATAACCCTAGGGTCTGGCTGAATCTATCCAAAATCAATTCCTCTCATGCAACGCCCATCCAGTCCAGTCACCCTACCTCCTCTTGTCAATGGAAACCCTCTCGGTGATCTTGTACCCGCCTTTCCATGCTCCCTCCCAATCTATCCAACATCCCTCCCACCCATAGGACGTGGTCTCCCAATCCTAGAAATCGGTCCAAACGGTCCTCCACGAACTCTTAGTGGACCTCCCCTCCGTCTAGGTCTCCTACCATCACCATCCTCATCTCCACCTCCCCCGCCCCCCCGAGAAGCTCTGAGCTCTCATCTCCGTCTCTGTCTCCTAAACACTGGATCATCTAAATCATCATCCTCATCTCTTGAACTGGGAGGAGGATCTGCAAGATCAATAATGCAAGGAAATGGATGAGCTAGTATGTACTGAGCATACTCTATAGTAACCCCAGGATCAAGAATATGCAATCTCATATCATAAGTCACTCTTGGAGTAGCAAGAAACTCTACATGAGAAATCTCAAATGATAAGGAAGGTCCCCAATCTCGTCTATCTCTGTAACATCGAGCATATATCATCACATGAGTAGGCATAGGCTGGATGATACCAAACTATCTAAGAATGTGACTAATCAACTGTCGCTCAATAATGTAAGGAGCCCGACCAATGAGATATCTACTCTGCATGATAAATGGTAATGTCCATGCATCATCCATCCATGGCTCACAATCAACATATGGTCTCCAAGTAATGCTATCCAATGAATCAAGTACCCAACGCAAATACTCCAACTTACCCAACTTATGTTGAGTAAGGATACCTGCATAAAAATACACATATGGCTACCTCTCTCCATGAACTCTGTGATGGATAGGCTGAGTAACAACAATCTTCTCCCAACACCAGATCTATAATAAAGTGCATCCTGTAGACAAACTCACACTCTCATCATACACTACCTGATGAAGATCATGATATAAATGAGCCAACATACAAACACCCCAAGCATATCAAGTATGATGCTGCATCATACTCCAGAGAATCTCACCCCATCCAACAGAAAAACCTTGCGATTGCCTATCAGGACAAATAAATCCTCCAATCAAACCAACAAGAATCATAGGAAGAGTCTCATACTACATCACCATATCAACCCAGCGGATCTCTCCTTTAGTGATGCTATCATCAGAAAAAACTGCTTTGCAAGCCTCTGTCCCAATGTGATACTGAAAATAATACTGCACTAACTTGCCAGTCACTAGGATGTGCAGAATCCTATAGACATCCTCGAGCGTCACACTAATCTCACTCATAGGCAAGTGGAAAGTGTTATACTCATTGTGCTATCTCTCAGCTAACGCCATCAACAATCCTCTATTATGTGTAATCTCAGGTATATAAAACAAATGGCATAAACCATAGGCATCTATATGTCTAATCTCAGCCTGTGGCAGCTCTGGCACTAAATGTCGCACTGCCGGTAATTTCTCTTGACACTGGAGAACATCAAGTTTCTCCTATTTATCGAGAGAATTCAATCAATCATCAACTATCTATCTATCAAATCAAATTGAAGCAATCTATGCTATCCGATCTATCAAATCAAACTGAAGCAATCTATGCTATCAAATCTATCACATCAAATTGAAGCAACTTACACTATCAAATCATTTTAAAACCTATCAATCATGGTTTTCTATAAGTCACTAAGCTCAATCAAAGCTTTGATAAGCTATCAAATCTATCAAATCAAAATCAAGCAATTAAATCAATCAATCAATCAAGAAATCAATCAATCAATCAATCAATCAATCAAGAAATCAATTAATCAATCAATCAATCAATCAATCAATCAATCAATCAATCATGCAATCACTCAATCAAGTCCCTATCTCATCATCAATGCGTATTACACATTCATCAAAGTGATTTTTAGCTTTTGCACTTATAAAAAAAATCAATTTTGAGCATATGCGCTAACTCTAAATGTAAATGCGCCAAACTAAGCAAAAGCACTAACTTTTTGTGCGAATGTGCTAAAACTACAAACATATGCTCAAAACAAAGAAAAAGTGCTAACTTTGGCTGCAAAAGTGCTAACAAACAAAACATTTGCACTATCCCATGCATATGCGCTAACAAAAATATCATTTACATTAATCTATAAAGATGTGCTAAACCTAATTTCATATGTACTAAAACAAACTGCAAATGCGCTAAATCAATGTCGAAAAAATTGAAAAATTCAAAAAACACGCCTAAAAATATGAAAAGTCAAACGAAAAGTTGAAAACAAAGCTTGAGATAAGATACATACCAGATACCCATACTCAGCAGGTCGTTGATATTGCCGAACATGCTCAAATCAATGGTTCTCCATAAGAATCACCATTTCGCCACCTCACCAAGAATATTTTCTTCACAAGCTGACAAGGATAACAATGAAATAAAAATTAACCTTGGTTAATTTTATATTTACTCTTTGGAAGAATAATTAATGCTATTCAATGGGGCAATTTAATTTGTTTTTTACAAATGAATTTAATTGACTTAATTTTTATCAAATATCACGAGATTAATCATTCAAACCAGAGTTTTCAACAAATTCATGATCAATCTCTTGAGGGGGCACACAATCAGGATTTTCAATCTTCATCAGGCGCATTATCAAGACTTGATTTAATCTTTGAAACAATGTTGTCTTGACATCAATTCAAAGAGGGGAAAAATGTATACACATAAAACTGGCTATGAGCAATTAAATAAATATTTTATATTTATTTAATAATTATTCTTCTATTAAATAGTTAATTTGAAAAGATTAATTTATTTAATTCATTTCGTGTCTTTCTATTAATTAATATTTATTAATTAATTCATCTATCCTATTCCTCTAATTAATTAAATATCTAATATTTACTTATTCGTCTAACCAGGTTAATTAAATATCTAATATTTAATTATCTCCTCCAATCAATTAAATATCCAATATTTAATAGTTATTCTCCTATCCTATAGTCTCAAATATTAAATAATTTCTTGAAAGATTAAATCTCCCTTTTCCAACTCACCTTCCAGCTCCACTTCATCTTCTCTTTGCCAACTCATCAAACATGCGGCTAAGGAAATTAATATTTCTTAAATATTAATTCATCATTTATCTTGAACCTCCAAACTTAATGAATATTGTGTACATACACATATTTCATAACCATTTTCTATATTCTCTCCAGCACCCCCTACATCTTAGGAAGGACTTGAGTCCACTTGTCCTATTTTGCCTAAATTTCCTCCAACCATCCCTAGATTCTCTTAGTCGACAACCTAGTCAAGGTGAGATGAGTGACACTTGTCTTCTCCTTCCCCCTTTCTCTTAACCTTCACTTTTTCTCACAACCATCCAAATCTGTAGATCTGATTAGGACCGTTTATCTAAGCCACATCATCTAATCCTCTCAAGGTCTATAAAATCAAGAGCTTCAGTTGAGAGAGAGTTAGACTTCAAGAGACTTCAAGTGCATTTTGCAAGCTAATCATATGCATCCGTGAGTTTTAATTTTGAAGCAAATAGTAATAGCATAATCATATAGAAATTAGCATTTTAGTATAATCATTTTAGCATAATCATGTAGTATTGCATATCACAGCATCATTTAACTACCACTTATCAGTCCATTCTTCATATGCCATCTTGGAAGCCATGAGTGCATTGTTTGAGAGCACACCATCTGCAACCAGGAATAGTGGAGTTAGGACACAATGAGACATAAGCCATGAAGGTAATACTAGTATTTTATTTTATATATACTTCATGTAGTTTCATTGGTTGAGTTTGGATTTCCTGTAGTATTTCCATTTGTATTTTGTGAAAATAACTTATTGCAGGTAGCATTTCGAGGATGAAATTCAAGTCGACACAAATATTATTTTATTTAATTAGTTTGAATATATATTTTTTAAATAAAGAACTATTTGATTGTTGTAAAGAAATTAAATAATGTGTTTTTAGATATATTTAAGATAAATAAATAACTAATGTAAGATAAGTAATAAATATCTTAGATATGTGAGTTTTCATAGCTTGTGTATAACTTTTTATATAGGTGAAAGGTGGTATATGTTGGCATATGCTGGATTTGGTTTAGTGTTGTCATTGATGTCAACACTATATCTTGGTTGGAGGCTATCCCAGTTGGACCTATCCCGGTTAGACTTGGTGATCATCTTGGTTTTGGCTATGATTATGATCTGCTATGATCAGATCTTTGGAATTGGTTTTGGATGCTTACTCTGGATGGTTATATGCTTGTCATATTCTTTTGGTTCATGATTTGGTGCTCTAGTTGCTATCGCTTTTGTTCCTGGTTGGTATTTCTTGATACCAATTAGCTTTATCGGTAAGCAATATTTGATGTTTTGGTCAGACGATTTTGGTCTGGCTTATGGGAACAGTTTCTATCATGCTGAAGGTGCTTCTTGATCATGTCCTAACTGTTTGGTGCTATTGCATTGGTTGGCATGTTGTTATGGTGGTCCTATTTGGATCTGGTTAAACTTTCTATTATCTCACTAAGGCTTTCTACTGGTTGGTGAAGCATGTTGGATTTTGGTCTTAGCGAAATTTCTAGTGGATGGAATTGTTTGGTTACTTGATTTAGGTCCATGTTATGTAATGCAAATCATAATATTGGTCCAGTGGTATCGTGTGATGTAATCTTTGTAATAATGGGTTTATGGGTTTAGGGTTTTGCCGACCTTGTCAATAAGTTTGATGATCTGTATTTATAGGTGACTTACTCATGTAATTGGTATGGATGGTTGTGGGATGGTTATGTCTGCATTATCAGAGAGTGGTTTATGTGCGAACAAGGTTATATCGCTCAGTGAAGGTTTGAGAAGGTTTTGTATTGTAGGGCAGACATATGTGCTTAACCAAAACTATATCAAGCATTAGTAGATGCTATTTTAATAGTTCATTCTTTTTGGATTGTAGTCTGCTTCTTTGTAAGTTAGTGAGACTTCCCTTTTGTGTTGACCAGTGAACTCTAGGTAGCTGACCTGATTGCAAGTGCAATCCCCATTGTAATTATTTCACATACTATTGCAGAACTATTATATGATTGTGGGTAGGGTTTCCCACCATGGTTTTTCCCTTTATCGGGTTTTCCACGTCAAACATATTGGTTTTGTGTGTACTGTGCTTTCATGTTTTATTCTTCATTGTGTTGGTTTATTTGTGCTCGAGTTCAAAGGTTTTGATATGCAATAGTTTTTATTACTGATTGTAAACTAATTCACCCCCCTCTCAGTTTAGTCCTGGTATTAGATCTGTCTAACAATTGGTATCAGAGCAAGGTTTGTTAGGTCCCAGAGACAACTGAGAGGGGGGTGTGAATCAGTTGTCTAATAAATTTAAACCAAAACCATTTAACCAACTTAATGCTTAATACTGGTAAACCAGTTAAGTATGTCGATAGACAGTGTTAATAGTAAATTGCTATATCGGTAAAGATTAATGCATGAAACATAAACATAAAGTCATCCACAACACATAACACCAATATTTGTACATGGAAACCTGTAAGGGGGAAAACCACGGTGGGAAACCTTACCCACAATCAGATGATACTACTGCAAATAGTAAGTGTACATAAATGGGGTCTGCACATGCAGAAAGGCCAACAGCCTAGAGCTCACTACTCAATCACAAAATAGGAGTCACACTGACTATAGTTGGATGGTTAAATCCAATAAGAATGTATTGCACAAAATAGCATCTTCATATGCTGGATTTAGTACCGGTGTAATGCTGATATGCTTCTACAAAAACCTAGCTTCACCTTCAAATGATGTCTTTATGTATACCTTTGCTTAATCTCGCATATACCTTCTCACAATTCTTCTTTGCATTCCACATTCGATCTTACAAATAAGATCTTACATTTATATCATAACCTAAGACCAATTTTAGTAGGTCGGCTCTACAAGATATTACAATAAAAACATTTAACAAATAATATAATATCTGATGCAATAACCTATTGAACATGTCGGCTTAATGCATTTACAACAATAATAAATCATCTCCATAGCGTGCCATACTGATTTGGAAAAGATAAACCTCTCGGTGTAACCCTAGGTAACCCTGGACCTATTTGCCGGTAAAAGAAAATATGCAAATATGAATATACCAATGATTAATTCTTCAAAAAAAATTGTCCACATGATGCCTTTGACATTACCAAGTGTCATCCATATCATTCCAAGTGCCGATGAACATTATATCCTATTAGCGAACCATATACCTGTAACTATGCAATAGTTGCTTGCCTGTGAATGTTTCTGGATCTCCAAAGTGCTAGTGTTTCAGTGGGTGTTGACATCAATGAAAAAACCATACCAAAATACCAACAATCTCCCCCTTTGGCATTAATGGCAACACAAGATGGAAAAACCATCAAAGTGCCAAAATAGAAATGCCAAATACCAAAAACAAACAATCTCTCCTAAACAACAATCTCTCCCCCTGGGAGAAACATGTGTTTATCCAAAGTTTTATTTTCAATACCAATCTCTCTATCAATCTCTCCTCAAAAGATAATGTGTTTTTCCATAGATATCTCTCCCCCTTTGACATCAAATGCCAAAGTTCATATACAAAATACCAATCAATTCATTATACTAACTACTCCCCCTGAGAAGTAGCTTCCTCATCAAAGACTGAAGTAAAAGATTTGTCTTTCAATTTTGCCAGTTGATGACAATCATTAACTGTCTAAGTCTCTACTAGTGGTGGTATGACTCCAAGCTGATCTCTGAGATATTCAAAAGTCTCCTTAGGCAAAGGTTTTGTGAAAATATCTGCAAGCTATTCTTTAGTATTCACATAAACCAGTTTTATCTCTTTTTCTTCAACTTTTTCCCTTAGAAAATTCACTTTGATAGAAACATGTTTTGTTTTAGAATGTAATACCAGATTCTTAGATATATCAATTGCTGCAGTGTTATCACAATATATAGTAATAGGTTCCTTGCATTTTACCTTTATGTCTTTCAACATTTGCTTAAGCCATAGTACCTATGTACAGTTAGTTGTTGCTGCAACATATTTTGATTCTACTGTTGATAAAGATGTACAACTCTGTTTCTTACTCAACCAAGAAAATAATCTCTTTCCAAAAAACAATGCTCCGCCGGTGGTGCTTTTTCTATCATCCACATCTCCTGCCCAATTTGCATTTGTGTATGCACATAGATAAAAATTTTGATCTCTAGGATACCATAGTTGAAGATTTGCAGTGCCTTGTAAGTACCAAAAAATCCTTTTTACTACTAATTCATGATTTTCCTTAGGATTACTTTGAAATCTAGAAACAATACATACTACATTCATAATATTAGGCCTGGTTTGTGTCAAATACAGTAAATCTCCTATCATAGATTTGTATCTAGTTGGATTAATAGGTGTAGATTCATCCCTTTGAGATAATTTGTCATTTGTAGTCATAGGTGTGCTTACCGGTTTAGAGTTCTCCATCCCAAATTTCTTTAGCAATTCTTTGAAGTACTTGGATTGACTCAAAATATACCTTTATCAGTCTGTGAAATCTACAATCCTAAAAAGAATTTTATTTCTCCAATAATAGACATTTCAAATTCTTGTTGCATTTTAATAGAAAATTCTTTACATAATCCATCTTCTTCTCCAAAGATCATATCATCAACAAATACTTCTATAATCAAGATGTCATCATTAGTTATTTTGTAATATAAATTGTTGTCTGCATTTCCTTTAGTAAAACCAATCTTTAAAAGATACTTATCCAACCTTGTATACCAAGCTCTTGGGGCTTGTCTCAATCCATACAAAGCTTTTCTTAACCTGCAAACCATATCATTGTCATCTGTCAAAGAAAATCCATCAGGTTGTTCAATATATACTTCCTCTTCAATATCTCCATTAAAAAATGCACATTTAATATCCATTTGATAAACTTTGTAGTTCTTGTGAGCTGCAAAAGCCAAGATTAATCTAACTACCTCAATTCTAGCTACTGGTGCAAAGGTTTCATTGTAATCAACTCCTTCTTTGTGAGAATATCCCTTACACACTAGTCTTGCTTTATTTTTGACAACCTTACCATTTTCATTAAGTTTGTTTCTAAATACCCATTTGGTTCAAATTACATTTTTATCTTTAGGCAAGGGAACTAATGTCCAAGTATTATTTTTCTCAATTTGTCCTAATTCTTCTTCCATAGCTTTAATCAAAAATTTATCTTCACATGCCTCATTGATAGATGATGGTTCAATTTGAGAAATAAGACATACCTCTTCATTTGCCAATCTTCCTCTTGTCATAACTCCTTTAAATTTGTTTCCAATTATCTGATCTTCAGAATGATTCAATCTTACATACTGAGGTGTCTTAGTTTGCTATTGTTCTTGAATTACTGTGGAATCCTTTGATGGTACCGAGGTAACTGGATCTTTATTCTGTACTGGTGGATTTAGTGTAGGTTCATTTGTCATAGTTTTTGTTGTCAGTTCAGAGTCTATATACCTTGAAGTTCCTCTGAATTGATCATTAATCTTTACATTTGTACTCTCAACAATTTTCTACAATCTCTTATTAAAACATCTATATGCCTTGCTCTTAGATGAATAACCAAGAAATATTCCTTCATCAATTCTAGAATCAAATTTGCCAATATACTCATCTTTTCTAATATAACATTTACTTCCAAAAATTCTGAAATACTTAAGAGTAGGAGTATCACCAAACCATAGTTCATGAGGGGTCTTACCAGTTTCACCTTTGATGTAAATTTTTTTGAATGTATAGACAGCATTGTTAACTGCTTCTCTCCAATATACATGTGGTAAATTTGCTTCAGATAACATACTTCTTGCTGCATCCAAGATAGTTCTGTTTTTCCTTTCAACAACTCCATTCTGCTGTGGTGTCTGAGGTGCTGATAATTGTCTTCTAATTCCATTCACTTCACAGAATGTATTAAAGTCCTTAGATGTGAATTCTCCTCCTTGATATGATCTTAAACATTTGATTTTCTTACTGGTTTCATTTTCAACCATTGCTTTGAATAGTTTGAACTTTCCTAGTGCTTGTGATTTTTCTTTGAGAAAAGTAACCCAGCACATTCTAGAATAATCATCAATAATTAGCATGAAATATCTATCACCTTGTAAGCTTTTAGTTCTAGCTGGACCACATAAATCAGTGTGAATCAAATCAGGAGCGTTATTGAATTTTTTCTAGAATACTTTTGAAACTAGCTCTAACTTGTTTTCCAAATTGACATTCCTTACAAATTGTATTATGAGGTTTCACAATTTTAGGTAGATCTCTAACTGCCTTAGAAGTACTGATTTTTACCATGCAATCAAAGTTTACATGACATAGTCTCTTATGCCATAACCAACTTTCATCTATATGTGCAATCAAGCATGCCTTTTCACTGTTGTTCAAATGAAAGATATTACCTCTAGTTTGATTACCGGTTGCAATTTCCAAACCAGTTCTATTCATGATTTTGCATTTTCCATTTTTAAATTGTAACTGAAATCCCTTCTCAACTAATTGACCAACACTTAAAAGATTATGCTTTAATCCTTCAACATAGTAGACATTGTCAGTTTTATGCTTACCATCAAGAGATATTGAACCCTTACCTTTGATTGAACAGGCTTTGTCATCTCAAAATCTTACTAAACCTCCATTGTATTATTGAAAGTTCAAGAATTTACCTTTGTCTCCTATCATATGATGTGAGCATCCTGAGTCAATGATCCATTCATCCTTTACTTCAACTTTAGCTGCTAGGGCTTCTTCTACCGATGGAGCAGTAGGTGCCGGTTGATCTTCTGTTATAGCAACAAAAACCCATCCATTGTCTGCTATATCCTCATCAAAATCATCAGTCACACCTTCATCAGTAATATAGCAAGATTTGTCTTTGTTCTTCTTAAATCTGTATCTCTGATATTCAGGATTAGATTGTATATTCTTCTCGCTTCTTCTCTTAGTCTAGCATGTCTATCAGGGCATCTCAAAGCCATATGACCAATCTTATTGCAGTTGAAATATTTAAAGGGTGTTTTACCTTCATACTTACTTCCAACTGGACCTTTTGGCATTTTCCTTGCAAATAGTGCTTCAAGTTCTTCAAGCTCTTCATTCTCCTTCCTAGTTTCTTCAAGTTCTCTTGCATAAAAGGCTTTCTAGTCTGATTTGTCAAATGATGGAGTAGATGATGTTGATGCTTTAAAGGCCAAATCTATCTTTATAGTAGCAATAGGATCAAATTCCTCAATTTCAAAACCTGAAAGTTTTCCAATCAATGTATCCCTAGTTATTGATGTATTAGGCATTGTTCTCAACTCATTTATAGCAGTAACCTTCATTTTATATGCCGGTGGAAATCCTCTTAAGATTTTTGAAACAATTTCATCCTCACTCAAGCTTCCTCCACAACATTTAATACCCAAAACAATTTCATTTACTCTTTCCATAAAAGCAGAAATCCTTTCATCTTCTTCCATTTTCAGATGTTCATACCTGACTCGGAAGCTTTCAAGTTTTGCAATCTTGACTGTGGAATCTCCTTCATTCAGTGTTTCCAAATGATCCCATTGAGCTTTAGTAGTAGACCTATCTGATAATCCCATGATTTGTTGATCTGATAATGCACTCAAAAGTGCTTCTCTTGCTTTGCAATTATTCTCTAATTCTTTAGCTAAGGTAGTTGGAGCAGTTTGACTAGCTACAACAACAGTATAACCATTATTTGTAACTTCCCATATATCTTTACCAATGCAATTCAGATGTGTCTACATCCTGATCTTCCATATCCCATAGTTGGTTCCATCAAGTTTAGGACTTTCCTTCCTGAAATAATTAGTAGACATTGGATCTCCTCAAGTTGTTAAACTTCTGCAAAAGAGGGCTAAGCTCTAATACCAATTGTTAGGTCCTGGAGACAATTGAAAGGGGGGGGGGGTGAATCAGTTGTCTAATAAATTTAAACCAAAACCATTTAACCAACTTAATGCTTAATACTGGAAAACTAGTTAAGTATGCCAGTAGACAGTTGTTAGTTGTGTTTAGAGTCGCCATATTAATTCAAGGGTTCCCCTTTAAAAACCACACCTATCTTATTCGAGGTCTCCTCTTCATCATCTAAGTGTCTATCGTCCTTTGAAGAAATTTGGTCAAGTTCGCAAGCTTCCACGGTCATTCCTCCCCTCCCTTTTGAATCGCTTCGAATCATTTCGAACCTCGGTTCGAAGTAGTTCAAAGTGGTTCAACCAAATTTTTCATACTAATACTCTTTCTTTGGCAGGAAGTATCTTTTATCGCGGCAGTCTTCTTTGAAATTCTTTGAACCATTTTGAAGCTCGGTTTAAGCCTATTCAAAGTGGTTTTTGGCAAGTATTGACGGCGGGAGTTTATTTTTGGAATTACGATGCGCCGCCTTTCTCTCAAAGCAATCAATGGTCCCGTCAGCATGTCAAATCAAAAGATTTTATTTCTTTTTCAAGGAAAAGGGCATCATTGTTATGAGTATGAGTAGACCTTCATTTTATGAATGACTGGATATCGCATGAAATCAATTATTATTAACTCATGTGAAAGGGTAAATCATTAATCGAGGCATTTATGCATCGACGCCTCGAGCATGTCAATCCTGATGTGAGGTGATGAACTATCATTATCCAATCTTCCCATGTATAAAGTTCCCCTGTGATAAATTTTCATTCAGTTGCCTGGTAAGTTATCCAAAAAACAAAGAAAAAGGATAAAGGAGAGGAGGTCTGATTTCGAAGAGAAGGAGCAGTTAGGGAAGCTAGAGGAGATTATTTGCTTTTCAATGGAAAACAGGTGAGAGTTTAGCAACCTTTGTTCTGTTCTGAAAAACTGTTATTTTCAAAGGTTTGTCTGAAAGAGGTCTTGCTTGTTTAAGTTGAGAATGAAGTCGGTTATGCATTTTCTCGGTAATGTTTCTATCCTTGAATGTAAAAGACCAGTGATTTGTGATATCAATTTAGAAGGGGTAAATGTGGAAAGTCTTCAAGCAAATTTTCTTGCGAATACGGAAGAGGTTAAGGGATGTATGGAAATATTAACGAGCGGGTTAATTGAAGCTGCTGCGTTTCCCCCCGCCTTCGTAAACCCTGAACTCCTACAACTTTGCATTGACCATTATGATGTAAGAAGCAAGAGCATAGTAAGCAAAAATGGTAATGTCATACTTCCTGTCTCCAGGGAAACCATTTCTTTTGTTTTGAAATTAACAGCAAGTACCTTTGCCGCTTTCTCACCCATTCAAGCTGAAGCTGAGTATTGGGAAAACCCTAGTGTGTACCGAAACACCCTTGCCAGGAAATGGACCAAGGTTAACTATGGAGGTGGGTCTAGACTCCCGAAGGTCATTACTAGAAGCCACATGAAACCCCACATACACGACCTGGAGTTATTATTACATCGGGTGAAAGGATCAGCTGATGTATGTTTGTTCGAAGAATGGATGTATAGGTACATTGAAATTATCTTAAAAGGTGAACAATGGATGGATTGGGCGGAGATTATTGCCACTTCCCTGAGAAACCAGCTCAAACACGCCAAAGAGTCTAGAGAAGATTTTTGTATGGCCTCATATTTGACTTATTGTATTGCCTGCACATGTGATCTCACCGCTCTTCCGCATGAGGTATGGAATGAGGAAATGACCATCTTCCAATATTGTCCGTTGTTGCAAAAAGACAGAGTTCTGGAGGATTTCCGTAAGGTGCATGATATATTGTTTGAAAACATTTATTTGGCTCTAGAAGGTGTTCAGATGCCACGACTCTCTTCTGAATTGTTGAGGCTGATTCAACATTATGGGAGTTCTTTTATTCAGTTTCCTAGGTTCACATATTTGAGAGTCGGAGGGTTTGAGGAAGAACCTGTGAGGTTGCCTCGATATGCCCTTGATTGTTTCATTTTAGCCGAAATGTGTAGGCAACTTTTTGCTGTCATTAAGGATAATCTCCCTCAGGAGAAATGGGAGATGGCTTTCCCTATTAGGCTGCACTCTTTGGTCTATAATAACATGAATGACGCTTCCATCATCGGAAGCAATTTGCTGGGATTCAATCTTGGTTTCTACCACAGCAGGAGAAACTTTGATAGTAAAGGATATGCAGCTCTGACCCTCGGCCTTGAAATCAACTCATCAGTTGTTCCACAGCTAGAAGATCTATGGGAAGACTGTGAAAATGAAGAAGAAGTCTTGAAAAGGGATCATTCTAGACTCACCTTGCAGCAAATTAGCTCTTTCAAATTGAAGTTCAAAACACAGGGAATCGTCGAAGATGGTTCATTTTTAGTTGAACCCGGATGGGAAGGATCAAACGAAGCAAAATTCTTGACAGTTGATTGGAGCAAGGAGGAAGATGACGATATTAATTTGAGAGCCAGATCCAAATTTACTTATAAGGATGACTGGCTGCAAAGGAAAAGAAATGGAAACATCAATGAGTCTTCTCCTAAGGTGATTTCTCTCTCGGAACCACTTCAATCTGACATTCCACTTTCTCATGTTGCAGGTGATACATTGGCCTTAGATAAGAAAATAAAGTTTCCTTCCCAAGTCACGGCTCCTAGGATGAGATCCCATTCCAGGAACAAAGCTTTGAAGCAGCCTAGTTCCCAGAAGCAGAAAATGACATCACCAGAGCGGGATTCAAGTGATAAATCCCCTTTTCAAGATGAAGTAGACGATGAAGTCCAATTCATTGAAACACCAAAGATAGATCAACCCAAGTTCTTGACTCCAATTAAAGATACTCAGATGATATCAACCACTCCCACTGTTCCTTTATGGTTGTCAAATTCAATCAATAAGAAACGGAGTTTACAACCAATGGCCTCGCCAGTAAAAGATATTGTCACTAGGTATGCGGCTAGAGGATCTAAAGCAAAGAAAATGAAAACAGATGCTTGTCTCTCTAAAGATCTAGTGATGGGGAAAATCATAATGGAGGTGGCTACTTATAAACAGAAAAGGGAATCAGGGGAAATTGATGAGGAAGGATTCAAAGTCACTTCTATTGAACTAGGTACCCTTAATAGGAGTACTGGTAATAATTTCTTTAAATTTTCTGCTGATCACATGCTCACTCAATCAGAAAAAGATTCTAAAGAGAAGAAAGAATTGAAAGCAATGGTGGTGACGATGGCCACATACATCAATTCGCTAATTAATTTAGGGCCTAACCCAATAATCCAGCTGCCTCAGCCATTCGATCCAAATTCCGCCGAAAGCCAGCAATTGATGAAATAGATGCAGAGGTGAAAATTGCTGTCTGATGTTGTGGTTAGTTGGGTAAATAGCATATTAGAGCAAGGGAATAAGTTTATTTCTGAAATTACTAGTATCTATTCCGAGGGTGAAGCATTGCTCAGGGAGATTCAAACTTTGATACCAGTATGGGAGACAGAATTATCACGGTGCCAAACCATAGTTTCCCGGGTAACTGAGGTTGAAAAGTTTGGATTTCTCAAATTCTTAGGTGAAAACCCCATGAAAGCCGTGGACCCGTGCACATTATTTATCCTGAAAAGTAATATGAGCTGGAAGGAGTCCATCTACAAAGAAGCCATCAAAGAGGTCCAAGGCGTCAAGAATCAAATCAGAGACATGCATAAGGAACTGGTTAAAGACATGAAGATTGTCAACCCCACAGGCATCTTACATTTGGATGAAGGTAGCATGGACATTGAAGTGTTAACCAAAAGTTTCACTGAAGCAGTTGAACAGATTAGAGATAAAGAAACGCCCAAGGTCGATGATTTCACTTCGTTGGCAGGTATAGAATCCATGTTGCGCCTCAATGAGAAGCTGATGCCATGTCAGAGCTAAAAGATGAAGGAGTACAGGTGGCAGAAGGATGCATGTAGAGCCCGGCTGATGAGTTTAAAGAACCCGCACTCACAGGCCACGCAGGAATTCATGTCTACTTTCCAGAGCTGGAAGCTGGTATGACAAACCGTCAGAAATGAGGAGGAAGCCAACGAATATAGTGGGAACTGAATCGTCACCCGCTGGCATTCTATCTTTTTGATAACTGCTTTCTAGTTTCATAACGGTTTCTTGTATTAACCTGATAGGGCTGGGTTTTAAGTGAGGCCCTTCGGGATTTTAAAAAATGACTATAAATGCTGGGGCATAAAACTGTCTTAGGGGGGATTAGCAATAGAGGGGAAAAGAATAGCAAGTTAAATATAGTTTTAAGATAGATTTTTCTGAAGTACAGTGATCAAGGATAGTATATGCATGTTTTAGCTTCCAAAGACTTTGTGCATTGAAGTTGGATATACATATATGAAAAATTTTGAGTTATGCTTTGAAACTTTGCGTTTTGAGTGTTGAATTATTATCACTTTGTGGAGATAATTTGGCGATTCGAAATTTCCTTATTGTTGTTGGTTAGTCGTAAGTTCATCTATTTCCTGTTTTGATATATTTTGAAAATCTAGCAGAAAATCTATTCTTTGAGATAGATTTTGTTGATTATATGTATGTGAATCTTTTCATTTGCGATCTGTATTTTGTAATTACCTCACTACCTAAGAGTAGTTGAGAGAACCATATGCACTTTCAGGAAAAAGTGTAATTATAAAAGTCGAATTCATTGTAAATCAGATAAGGGAGCTGTACCTGTAGAAAAATTCAGAGAGGAAGTTAAAGTAAAATTAATACTTTCTCAACTGTAGTGAATGATTCTGTTCTCTTCATAACATTGGGCATAGAGTAAATTAAAAGAAATTAAGTAAGAGGACAATCTGTTCACCAACAGATTTTTGGCGACTCTGCTGGGGAAATCGAGTCCTTTTGAAGGAACCTTAATTTTTAAATGTAATGTATAACCATGGTTCTTCAACATAACGAGGTCTTTCCTGTATTACAACCCAATCTTCGATTTGAAGATACTCAAGAAGATATAATTTCAAACTTAGTGGCAACTGCTTGGCGAGAACGTAGAAGTGGTCAACACTATCAGCAAATATTAGTGGTTCTGGAAATAGAGGAAGAAAGAGCCGAGTTCTTGAGAGGAGTGCCGGAAGTTCAGGAGGCTGCTGTTGTAAATAGACTAGCCCAGGCACCCGCAAGACCTTGAATGCACCAGTAGTTTAGAAACTGGCTACTCGTAGATACACAAGAGGGGAAAGAAAAAAGGGAATTCTTGATGAGAACTTTGAGCCTTTGAAAAACCTAAAACTCTTGCCAGATTTTACCGACCCTAAAAAGAAGCACATTAAATCCCAAAGCAGGCCTAGCTCACCACCAAAGCCTTCTCTCTTCTCACCTCTAGTTCAATCCTTGCTTCCATTGAGTGCCCTTGTTCTAGCCTATATATCAATTCCACCTTTGCAAGTTGTACCACCCAACATGGCTACTAATCAACCTTGGGGGCAGAACATAGGTCCACTGAATTTAGGCATGAACCCTGCACCACTTCCTAAAGGAGCTACTGAAGTTTTACCCAAGTTTAGTGGAGATGGCAAGGTCTCAACAGATGACCACTTAAGTGCTTTTCATTCTACTTGTGCTGTTATAAGCATCCCTACACAGGAGGTTGCTGTGAGATTGTTTGTGCGAACCTTGACTGATGCTGCTGCTGATTGGTTCAATCATTTGCCCCATCTTTCTATTACTAGTTGGGATGATATGAAAAATGCCTTTGAAAATAGATTTAAAACCCCTGAAAATGAATGTTCTCTATTTTCCCAACTCAATCAAATGAAGAAAGATATGCATGAACCTATGAGAGAGTTTGTGGCCAAATTCAATAGATTGGTTCAAAGAATTCCCACGGCGTCAAGACCTAGTGAAGAAAATCAGAAATCATTTTTTATTAATGTCATTCCAGCAGATATAAGTTTTCATCTTATTAAAGATGCTTGTGCTGATTTAGGCGCTGCTCAGAGGTTGGCTATTCAACTGGAGGATGCATTCATTAATGCCGGTAAGTGGAAAAGAGAGGTACATACTCCCGGGACCATTTCATCTGCTACACCCACAGACCCAGTCTTACAAAAGCTGATGAATGACATAGCAATGATGAAGAGGCAGCAGAATAAAACACATAATCAGTATCCTTCCCCTTATCAAGACATTCAAAGATGGCAGCAGTCTCAAAATTTTGGGAGAACTCCCCTATTAACTGCTCCTCAGCCGAGACTACAAATCGAAGAAGCCCCTAAAGAAACAATGTGTTCTTTCCATATGACTTCGGATCATGATGAACGAGAATGTCCTGACTGGCTAAATTGTATTCAGCTAGCAAAGAGTGCTCTTATGGCAGAAGCGATGATTGAAAAAAAAGATGTAGAAAAAGATGAGTCTGGTAGTTACTTCCTAGAATATGAATCTGATTCAGAGAGAGGAGGTGATGTTTTTACAACACTTCAAGAACCTGCCTGCACAGTCATGACTAGAGGCCAACGGAATCAAAAATTCTATCCTGGAAACACCCCAAATGTATCAAATTCTAAAGGTAAGGAGCATGTTCAGATTGATACTATGGAACCTAAGATTTTATTCAGGGCTGAAACGAAAGCTAGTGCCTCAGCTTTTGACATTGTGGAATTCTGTAAAACCTCTTCTATATCCATTTCACCAGCTGAATATTTAAAGCTTAATCCTAAGGAGTTAGACAAGTTGGTTCAATACGTGAAGGGAAGTTCAGTCACTAGTGCACATGTTATAGATAATGTTTCCAAGGATGTAGGAGCTGCAGATGAACCCACTTTTGTATTCGAGAGATGCTCAAAGAACATTGAAGCTACTGCTAATTCTGTTCAAAAAGAAACGGATGAGAAAAAGCCCAATCCATTTTATATATCTTTGTTATTAAATGGTCAAAGGCTTAGTAACTGTATTATTGATTCCGGAGCATCAGATAATATTATGCCTTAGCCAGTTGCAAAAGCCCTCGGTTTGGAGCTCACAAAAACTTTTGGGTGTTGCTATGCTATGGATGGGAAGCAGGTACCCCTGGTTGGCCAAGTGAAAGATGTACAAGCTATCCTTTACGCTTGCCCTGAAAAGAGAGTGAAGCTTACTATTCTGGTAGCTGACATTCCAGCTAGCTATGGGATGCTACTTAGCAGAACTTTCTGCAAGGATATAGGTGGAGAAATTAAAATGGACTGATCCGAAGCATATATTCCTGTAGGAAAGAAGAAAATAAAGTTAGAACCTGAGCCGAAAAACAAATATTCTGTGGTACTTTCTGATAATCTCAAAGCACAGATATTATATGAGGAGTGTCAATTCAGGAATTACATCATCTTACCCGAGAAGTCATGTGAAGAGAACACGGTAAGTGCTGAAGAAACCTTGTGGATTTTAGAATTTGATGGAAGTTGCTCGAACTCAGGCTCAGGTGCTGGTGTAGTACTCATATCACCTTCCGGGGAAATTTTCCCTTTCTCTTTTAAGCTGGATTTCCATAATACAAATAATACAGCAGAATATGAGGCGTTACTTCTAGGTCTACAAGAAGCAAAGGGAAAAGGGATAAGGCAGTTAAAAGCAAAAGGGGATGCTGAACTCATTGTCAAGCAGGTGAGAAAACAATTCTCTGTAAAAAATGAGCGACTGAGGCATTATAGAAATCTGGTTTGGGATGAAATTGAGTCATTTGAAGCTTTTTCTATTGAATTCGTCCCTCGTGCTCAAAATACCAAAGCTGATTCTTTAGCTGTCTCTGCATCTTTATTATTACCCCATCCCGAATTCAAAAACAATACTTATAGGACTGAGGTGTTATACAGACCAAGAGTCCTAGATAATATTAATCATTGGCAGGTCTTTAATGATGATGAACAATTAAAAGAATTCATGGCATGCACAGGAGATTTCGCTGAAATCCTTTTCGAAGGATCTGAACGTGGGGGCAAGCCAATTGGTGAAGAACCAACGGAAACAGGGGAAGTGATCCAACTTCAAGGAAACAGAATTCCCAAAGGCCTGGTTTCTTTGGAACATCTTTTTGGTAGAAAGGATGACAGTACTTTAAAGAAAGATGCTGGTTCTAATGAAAGTAAAGAGGAACATGACAAGATCAACATTGGAAGTGAAGAGGATCCTAAGCTGATCTTTATAGGCAAAACTTGTTCTGCAAGGGAAAAGAGGAACTTATTTGAGCTTTTAATCCAATATCAAGATGTTTTTGCATGGGGTTATGGTGACTTAAAAAATTTCAGAAATGGTGAATTCGTGCATCACATACCATTGAAACCAGGGGCCACCACCTTCAGACAAAAGCTTAGAAATTACAACCCCAAAGTTTCAGAAGCCATTTTTAGAGAGGTAGAAAAGATGTTGAAGGCCCGTATAATTTACCCAATACATCATTCAACATGGGTGGCAAATATTGTTCCAGTAAGGAAAAAGAACGGTGAAATAAGGATTTGTGTAGACTTTAGGAATCTGAATCAAGCAAGCCTCAAAGATAACTATGCGCTTCCTGCTATGGATCATGTCTTGCAGTCAGTAGCTGGATCTGAAGTAATGTCGATGCTGGATGGTTACTCAGGATATAATCAGATTAGTGTCACCTCAGAAGATCAACACAAAACAGCCTTCATCACTCCCTAAGGTACTTTTGCTTACAACCAAATGCCTTTTGGTCTAATTAATGCCGGAGCTACTTTTCAGCGAGCGATGAATTCCTCTTTCAAAGACCTGCGAGATAAGATCATTGTTATATATCTTGATGATTTAACTGTCTATTCTAAAAGAAGGAAACATCATTTGAGGGACTTAGAGAAGGTGCTGGAAAGATGTAGATAGCATGGTATATCTTTGAATCCGAAGAAGTCTATTTTCTTCATTGAAGAAGGTAAATTGCTCAGGCATATTGTTTCTAAAGAAGGTGTAAAAATCGATCCAGAGAGGGTGAAAGCAATACAGAAGCTGGTTCTGCCTACAAATAGAAGTGATTTGAAATCTTTCTTTGGTCAGATCAATTTCCTGAGAAGTTTTGTACCCGAATTTTCTGAAAAGGTGAGATACATGCTGAACATGATGAGCGAGAAACGTCCTTTTAGATGGCGAGAAGAGGGTAAGAAAGCTTTTGAAGATATCAAAACAGTTATCGCAAGTGCTCTAATGCTGGTAAGCCCTAATTTTGAGAAAGACTTCATTATTTATTGTTATGCTTCTGAGCATTCTCTATCTAGTATTTTAAACCAACCCAATGATGAAGGAAAAGAAGCTCCAATCGCCTTCATGAGTGTTCCATTGAAGAAGCATGAATTAAATTATAGTCCAACAGAAAAACATGCCTTTGCTGTAGTGAGGGCATTGAAACAATTCAGGTATTACATACTGCACTCTCATTCTATTGTATTTGTGCCCGGGACCGCAGTCAAAAGCATCTTGACTCAGCAAGAAGTAGGAATGAATAAACGAGCGACTTGGGTAGCTAAAGTGCAAGAATATGATTTAACAATCAAACCTACTTCTCTAGTAAGGGGGCGTGGTTTGTGCAAAATGATAGCTGAGAATAGAGATGTGTCTCCAGGTAAATCCGATGAAGCTCATACGGTTTTACTGGTCAGTCTAACAGATCCTTGGTTCTCTGACATTGCATATTTTCTTTCATACGGTGAATGCCCATCAAACATGAATTATAAAGATAAACGGAATCTCAGGCTGAAAGCTGCCAAATATGTAATTTCAGATGGTGTTCTATATAAGAGGGGAATCGATGGAACATTTTTAAGATGTGTGGATGCAGAGCAACAAGAAAAATTGTTAAAAGCGTACCATTCTGAGGCTTGCGGAGGACACTTTTCATCCACTGTTACCGCCTTTAAAATTCTCAGGAATTGTTTTTACTGGTCAGGTATGTTCAAAGATGCTTATAAATTTGTGAAAAACTGTGAGAAATGTCAACTTTTTACTGGACGTCCTCAATTAGCAGCATTACCTCTCAGACCTGTAGTAATTGATGAACCGTTTCAACAATGGGGCATCGACTTTATTGGACCTATAAATCCTCCATCAAGCGCTGGACATATCTACATTTTAAGAGCGACAGATTATTTCACTAAATGGGTGGAGGCAATTCCAACGAAGAAATCTAACTCTCAAGTGGTATGTGAATTTCTGATGGAGCAAATTTTTGTTAGATTTGGTGTACCTCAGAAAGTGGTTTCAGATAATGCCACTTATTTCTCATCAGAGGAAATATCACTTTTCTGTTACGAGCACGATGTGTCATTGGCACATTCATCAGATTATTTCCCACAGGGAAATGGGCAGGCAGAGTCCAGCAATAAGAATCTAGTGGCCATCATAAAAAAATTGGTATCTGACAATTCCCGAGATTGGCACAAAAGGCTCTATGAAGCATTGTGGGCAGACCGGATCACACCAAAAAGAGCTATTGGGATGGCTCCATTTGAATTAGTATATGGGATTGGAGCTCAAGTATCTTTACCCCTGGAGTTATCAGCTGCTAAATTGCAATCGGTCATCGAAGATCAATTCTTTAAAAATTCATTGGAGAAGAGAGTCATGTATCTGCACAAGTTGGAAAATGAGAGGAGCAAATTAGTTGATCACATCATAGAGCACCAGATGAATGTGAAGCGCATCTTTGACAAGAAAGCTCGACCAAGAAATTTCCTTAAGAATGATGAAGTACTCCTGTGGGATAAGAGGAAAGAACCAAAAGGAGCTCACAGAAAATTTGAATCTCTTTGGAAAGGTCCGTTCTTTATTTCAGAAGTTGTTGGTCCTAACACTTTCCGTTTGAGATACCCAGATGGAACAATTCTACCTTTTACATATAATGGGCATGATTTGAAGCTGGTCAAATTCTAAGTTTTGATGTCCCCTGCTATGTACATAGTATTTTGTTGTGTCTAGTTTTCTCATTCTTGTTGTTTTCTTTCCTGTCTGCTGTGTTGAGTCCTATCTCCTGTTTCTGAGTTCTCTGTGTATTCCGCATACACAGTCCCCAGTCAGAGCCCCTGTTAGTTGTGTTTAGAGTCACCATATTAATTCAAGGGTTCCCCTTTAAAAACCACACCTATCTTATTCGAGGTCTCCTCTTCATCATCTAAGTGTCTATCGTCCTTTGAAGAAATTTGGTCAAGTTCGCAAGCTTCCACGGTCATTCCTCCCCTCCCTTTTGAATCGCTTCAAATCATTTCGAACCTCGGTTCAAAGTAGTTCAAAGTGGTTCAACCAAATTTTTCATACTAATACTCTTTCTTTGGCAGGAAGTATCTTTTATCGCAGCAGTCTTCTTTGAAATACTTTGAACCATTTTGAAGCTCGGTTTAAGCCTATTCAAAGTGGTTTTTGGCAAGTATTGACAGTGGGAGTTTATTTTTGGAATTACGATGCGCCGCCTTTCTCTCAAAGCAATCAATGGTCTCGTCAACATGTCAAATAAAAAGATTTTATTTCTTTTTCAAGGAAAAGGACATCATTGTTATGAGTGTGAGTAGACCTTCATTTTATGAATGACTGGATATCGCATGAAATCAATTATTATTAACTCATGCGAAAGGGTAAATCATTAATCGAGGCATTTATGCATCGACGCCTCGAGCATGTCAATCCTGATGTGAGGTGATGAACTATTATTATCCGATCTTCCCATGTATAAAGTTCCCCTGTGATAAATTTTCATTCAGTTGCCTGGTAAGTTATCCAAAAAACAAAGAAAAAGGATAAAGGAGAGGAGGTCTGATTTTGGAGAGAAGGAGCAGTTAGGGAAGCTAGAGGAGATTATTTGCTTTTCAATGGAAAACAGGTGAGAGTTTAGCAACCTTTGTTCTGTTCTGCAAAACTGTTATTTTCAAAGGTTTGTCTGAAAGAGGTCTTGCTTGTTTAAGTTGAGAATAAAGTCGATTATGCATTTTCTCAGTAATGTTTCTAGCCTTGAATGTAAAAGACCAGTGATTTGTGATATCAATTTAGAAGGGGTAAATGTGGAAAGTCTTCAAGAAAATTTTCTTGCGAATACGGAAGAGGTTAAGGGATGTATGGAAATATTAACGAGCGGGTTAATTGAAGCTGCTGCGTTTCCCCCCGCCTTCGTAAACCCTGAACTCCTACAACTTTGCATTGACCATTATGATGTAAGAAGCAAGAGCATAGTAAGAAAAAATGGTAATGTCATACTTCCTGTCTCTAGGGAAACCATTTCTTTTGTTTTGAAATTAACAGCAAGTACCTTTGCCGCTTTCTCACCCATTCAAGCTGAAGCTGAGTATCGGGAAAACCCTAGTGTGTACCGAAACACCCTTGCCAAGAAATGGACCAAGGTTAACTATGGAGGTGGGTCTAGACTCCCGAAGGTCATTACTAGAAGCCACATGAAACCCCACATACACGACCTGGTGGTATTATTACATAGGGTGAAAGGTTCAGCTGATGTATGTTTGTTCGAAGAATGGATGTATAGGTACATTGAAATTATCTTAAAAGGTGAACAATGGATGGATTGGGCGGAGATTATTGCCACTTACCTGAGAAGCCAGCTCAAACACGCCAAAGAGTCTAGAGAAGATTTTCGTATGGCCTCATATTTGACTTATTGTATTGCCTGCACATGTGATCTCGCCACTCTTCCGCATGAGGTATGGAATGAGGAAATGACCATCTTCCAATATTGTCCGTTGTTGCAAAAAGACAGAGTTCTGGAGGATTTCCGTAAGGTGCATGATATATTGTTTGAAAACATTTATTTGGCTCTAGAAGGTGTTCAGATGCCACGACTCTCTTCTGAATCGCTGAGGCTGGTTCAACATTATGGGAGTTCTTTTATTCAGTTTCCTAGGTTCACATATTTGAGAGTCGGAGGGTTTGAGGAAGAACCTGTGAGGTTGCCTCGATATGCCCTTGATTGTTTCATTTTAGCCGAATTGTGTAGGCAACTTTCTGCTGTCATTAAGGATAATCTCCCTCAGGAGAAATGGGAGACGGCTTTCCCTATTAGGCTGCACTCTTTGGTCTGTAATAACATGAATGACACTTCCATCATCGGAAGCAATTTGCTGGGATTCAATCTTGGTTTCTACCGCAGCAGGAGAAACTTCGATAGTAAAGGATATGCAGCTCTGACCCTCGGTCTTGAAATCAACTCATCAGTTGCTCCGCAGCTAGAAGATCTATGGGAAGACTGTGAAAATGAAGAAGAAGTCTTGAAAAGGGATCATTCTAGACTCACCTTGCAGCAAATTAGCTCTTTCAAATTGAAGTTCAAAACACAGGGAATCGTCGAAGAGGGTTCATTTTTAGTTGAACCCGGATGGGAAGGATCAAATGAAGCAAAATTCTTGACAGTTGATTGGAGCAAGGAGGAAGATGACGATATTAATTTGAGAGCCAGATCCATATTAACTTATACGGATGACTGGCTGCAAAGGAAAAGAAATGGAAACATCAATGAGTCTTCTCCTAAGGTGATTTCTCTCTCGGAACCGCTTCAATCTGACATTCCACTTTCTCATTTTGCAGGTGATACATTGGCCTCAGATAAGAAAATAAAGTTTCCTTCCCAAGTCACGGCTCCTAGGATGAGATCCCATTCCAGGAACAAAGCTTTGAAGCAGCCTAGTTCCCAGAAGCAAAAAATGACATCACCAGAGCGGGATTCAAGTGATAAGTCCCCTTTTCAAGATGAAGCAGACGATGAAGTCCAATTCATTGAAACACCAAAGACAGATCAACCCAATTTCTTGACTCCGATTAAAGATACTCAGATGATATCAACCACTCCCACTGTTCCTTTATGGTTGTCAAATTCAATCAATAAGAAACGGAGTTTACAACCAGTGGCTTCGCCAGTAAAAGATATTGTCACTAGGTATGCGGCTAGAGGATCTAAAGCAAAGAAAATGAAAACAGATGCTTGTCTCTCTAAAGATCCAGTGACGGGGAAAATCATAGCGGAGGTGGCTACTTATAAACAGAAAAGGGAATAAGGGGAAATTGATGAGGAAGGATTCAAAGTCACTTCTATTGAACTAGGTACCCTTAATAGGAGTACTGGTAATAATTTCTTTAAATTTTCTGTTGATCACATGCTCACTCAATCAGAAAAAGATTCTAAAGAGAAGAAAGAATTGAAAGAAATGGTGGTGACGATGGCCACATATATCAATTCGCTGATTAATTTAGGGCCTAACCCAATAATCTAGCTGCCTCAGCCATTCGATCCAAATTCCGCCGAAAGCCAGCAATTGATGAAACAGATGCAGAGGGGAAAATTGTTGTCTGACGCTGTGGTTAGTTGGGTAAATAGCATATTAGAGCAAGGGAATAAGTTTATTACCAAAATTACTAGTATCTATTCCGAGGGTGAAGCATTGCTCGGGGAGATTCAAACTTTGATACCAGTATGGGAGACAAAATTGTCACGGTGCCAAACCATAGTTTCCCGGGTAATTGAGGTTGAAAAGTTTGGAGTTCTCAAATTCTTAGGTGAAAACCCCATGAAAGCCGTGGACCCGTGCACATTATTTATCCTGAAAAGTAATATGAGTTGGAAGGAGTCCATCTACAAAGAAGCCATCAAAGAGGTCCAAGGCGTCAAGAATCAAATCAGAGACATGCATAAGGAACTGGTTAAAGACATGAAGATTGTCAACCCCATAGGCATCTTACAATTGGATGAAGGTAGCATGGACATTGAAGTGTTAACCAAAAGTTTCACCGAAGCAGTTGAACAGATTAGAGATAAAGAAACGCCCAAGGTCGATGATTTCACTTCATTGGCAGGTATAGAATCCATGTTGCGCCTCAATGAGAAGCTGATGCCATGTCAGAGCCTAAAGATGAAGGAGTACAGGTGGCAGAAGGATGCATGTAGAGCCCGGCTGATGAGTTTAAAGAACCCGCACTCACAGGCCACGCAGGAATTCATGTCTACTTTCCAGAGCTGGAAGCTGGTACGACAAACCGTCGGAAATGAGGAGGAAGCCAGCGAATATAGTGGGAACTGAATCATCACCCGCTGGCATTCTATCTTTTTGATAACTGCTTTCTAGTTTCATAACGGTTTCTTGTATTAACCCGATAGGGCTAGGTTTTAAGTGAGGCCCTTCGGGATTTTAAAAAATGACTATAAATGCTGGGGCATAAAACTGTCTTAGGGGGGATTAGCAATAGAGGGGAAAAGAATAGCAAGTTAAATATAGTTTTAAGATAGATTTTTCTGAAGTACAGTGATCAAGGATAGTATATGCATGTTTTAGCTTCCAAAGACTTTGTGCATTGAAGTTGGATATACATATATGAAAAATTTTGAGTTATGCTTTGAAACTTTGCGTTCTGAGTGTTGAATTATTATCACTTTGTGGAGATAATTTGACGATTCGAAATTTCCTTATTGTTGTTGGTTAGTCGTAAGTTCATCTATTTCCTGTTTTGATATATGTTGAAAATCTAGCAGAAAATCCATTCTTTGAGATAGATTTTGTTGATTATATGTATGTGAATCTTTTCATTTGCGATCTGTATTTTGTAATTACCTCACTACCTAAGAGTAGTTGAGAGAACCTTATGCACTTTCAGGAAAAAGTGTAATTATAAAAGTCGAATTCATTGTAAATCAGATAAGGGAGCTGTACCTGTAGAAAAATTCAGAGAGGAAGTTAAAGTAAAATTAATACTTTATCAACTGTAATGAATGATTCTGTTCTCTTCATAACATTGGGCATAGAGTAAATTAAAAGAAATTAAGTAAGAGGACAATCTGTTCACCAACAACAGTGTTAACAGTAAATTGCTATACCGATAAAGATTAATGCATGAAACATAAACATAAAGTCATCCACAACACATAACACCAATATTTGTACGTGGAAACCCTATAAGGGGAAAAACCATGGTGGGAAACCTTACCCACAATCAGATGATACTACTGCAGATAGTAAGTGTACATAAATGGGGTCTACAAATGGAGAAAGGCCAACAACCTAGATCTCACTGCTCAATCACAAAATGGGAGTCACACTGACTACAGTTGGATGGTTAAATCCAATAAGAATGTACTACACAAAATAGCATCTTCATATGTTGGATTCAGTACCAGTGTAATGCTGATATGCTTCTACAAAAACCTAGCTTCACCTTCAAATGATGTCTTTGTGTATACCTCTGTTTAATCTCGCATATACCTTCTCACAATTCTTCTTCGCATTCCACATTCGATCTTACAAATAAGATCTTACATTTATATCATAACCTAAAACCAATTTCAGTAGGTTGGCTCTACAAGATATTACAATAAAATTTTTTTACAAATAATATAATATCCGATGCAATAACCAATTGAACATGTGATCTTAATGCATTTACAACAATAATAAATCATCTCCAGAGCGTGCCATACTGATCTGGAAAAGATAAACCTGCCAGTGTAACCTTAGGTAACCCTGGACCTATTTGCCGGTAAAAGAAAATATGCAAATATGAATATACCAATAATAATTCTTCAGAACAAAGTGTCCACATGATGTGTTCGACATTACCAAGTGTCTTCCATATCATTCCAAGTGTCAGTGAACATTATATCCTACCGGTGAACCATATACCAGTAATTGTGCAATAGTTACTTGCTTGCCAATGAATGTTGCTCGATCCCCAAAGTGCTAGTGTTTTAGTAGGTGTTGAAATCAATGACAAAACCATACCAAAATACCAACAAGGTCCTCTTTGCAAAAGCTTAACCGCTTGAGGAGATCTGATGGCAATTGGATCAAGTTCTTCATTCAATCCCTATCAGAAGGACAATCCCATATTTGATGGTACAAATTACAAAATATGGAAGGAGCAAATGAAGATTCATCTCAGATGTCTTGAAGCTAAAGTTTGGGAGATATTTGAGAAAGGGTATATACCTTATGATCCTAATTCTGGAACATCGACACCTACTGATGAATAGAAGAAAGCTGAAAATGATGTTAGAGAGAAATAAGCATTGCTAAGTGCCCTATTTGATAAAAGCTATTAAATGTCATAGAGTTGGAGAATGCTAAGAAGATCTAGTTGAAACTTGAAACTCTTTATGAAGGTGACCAGGTAGTGAAAATTGCAAAGCTTAAAGGTTTTCGGGTGAGGTATGAAACTTTGAAGATGGAAGAAGATGAGAAGATTAGTTCTTTCATGAATAGAATAAATGAGATTATCATGGGTATCAAATGTTGTGGCAGATCAGTTAGTGAGGATGAGATTGTGTCAAAGGTTTTGAGAGTTCTACCTCTAGCTTACAAGATGAAGGCTACTGCAATCAATGAAGTCTAGACAATGTCAAGTACCCCTGTTACGAGAGATAAATTGCTTGGGAAATTGACTTCTTTTGAGCTTGAAGAACTTGGAGATCAGAGTGCTACTAAAACTGAGACTACATTTAAAGCATTTGCCTCCAGTAAGCAGAAGATAGATTGGAAAGAGATGTGTGCTAAATATTTGGAGGATATTGAGAGAGAAGAAAGAGAACTTGAAGAGCTAGAAGCCTGGATTGCTAGAATAATTACTAAAGGACCAACTAGAAGTAAGTATGAAGGAAAAGTCCCTTTTAAATGTTTTTCATGCAATAAGATTGGTCATTTTTCTTCTAGATGCCCTGAAAGAGCTATTAGGAATCATGAAAGATTTATGAGGAATTATAAGCCTAATCCAAAATATCAAAGCAAACCTAGATTCTGAAGGAGTAAAGATAAATCATGCTATTATGCTAGTGATGATGATGATGATGATGATAGACCGGTGAGTGGATCCGACAATGGAAGCTCTGGTAAAGACTGAGTTTTTATTTCTATCAAGAATGATTCTCCAAAACCTATCATTGAAGAAACTCATATTGAGGAGAAAGATTTAGGTACGAAAATTGAAGAAAAGGATGAATGGGTTATAGACAATGGTTGTTCATATTACATGACTAGTGACAAGAGAAAAATTCTAACACTGCAAGAATTTGATGGCAGATTAGTCAGATTTTGAGACAACGAGGCATGTAGGATCAAAGGAAAAGGAACAATACCATTGGATGATAAAACTAATACTGATAATGTTTATTATGTTGAAGGCTTAAAGAATAATCTTTTAAGTGTAGGTCAGATGGTGGATAAAGGATTTCATTTTCAATTCAAGGATGGGAAATGTAAGATCATCAATAGATTTGGATCAGAAATTGCTTCCATATTTCAGACCAAAGGAAACATATTTCATTTGAACTTTGGTGAGAAGGCTTGCTTGATTGCTCAGATTGATGAAAGTTAGTTATGGCATAAAAGGATATGTCATGTAAATTTTGATTGCATAGTGAAGATCAGTTCAACATAGGTTGTTAGAGATTTGCCCAAGATTGTTAAACCTCATAATCCAGTATGTAGAGAATGTCAAATGGGCAAGCAAGTTAAAACCTCTTTCAAAAGTATACAAGAATAAATCTAATGCAATTCTTGATCTTATTCATACTAATTTGTGTGGACCAACAAGGACTAAAAGCTTCCAACGTAATAGATACTTTATGTTACTTATTGATGATTATTCTAGAATGATGTGGGTAGCATTTTTGAAAGAAAAATATGAAGCTCTTGAGAAATTCAAAATCTCTAAAGCTATGGCTGAGACAGAACTGAAGACAAAGTGTTTAAATTAGATCAAGGCGGTGAGTTTAGATCCGGTGAATTCGACAACTTTTGTGAGAGGAATGGAATCAGAAGACAACTTTTTGCACCTAGGACTCCACAACAGAATGGATTGGTGGAAAGGAAGAACAAAACCATATTGGATGTTGCCAAGAAAATGATGATAGAAGCTAGATTGCCTGATATCTATTGGAGGAAAGTTGTCAATACAACTATATACACTTTCAATAGAGTACACATTAAAGGTGATACCGGTAAGACTCCTTATGAATTATGGTTTGGTCATACTCCTACTGTCAGATATTTTAGAAATTTTGGAAGTAAATGTTATATTAGAAGAGATGATGCAATATGAAAGTTTGATCCTAGAAGTGATGAAGGAATATTTTTGGGTTATTCTACTAAGAGAAAAGCACATAGATGTTATAACAAAAGATTGAATAGGATAATTGAAAGCATAAATGTCAAGGTGGATGAGCATGGCAGTAATCAGATCAAATCATATGACTATGGACCTGAAGATGAATTTATCAGACCAAAACTGGTAATGAAAGAATCAGTTCAGAACAGTGAACCAGTGACACCAGTAACATCAGAAAACTCAACAATGATAAAAAAATCAAGAAAATTCAAAGACTCCCAGGTATGTGAAACTAAATCATTCTGAAGATTAGATCATTGGAGATAAAAGGAAAGGTGTGATGACTAGAAGAAGATTAGTTGTTGAAGAGGTATGTTTAATTTCTCAAATTGAACCAAAATTATTTATTGAAACTAGTAAGGATGAAAATTGGATAAAAGAAATGGAAGAGGAATTAGATCAGATAGAAAAGAATAAGACATGGGAACTAGTTCCTAGACCTAAAGACAAAAATATTATTGGAACTAAATGGGTTTTCAGGAACAAATTGAATGAGGAAGCTCAAGTTATGAGGAACCTGATGGATTTTGTTTATCAAAAGACAAAGACATGGTTTGCAGACTGAAGAAATATTTATATGGACTAAAACAAGCCCCTAAAGCATGGTATGCTAGATTAGACAAATTTATTTCAAAGCTTGGTTTTAGCAAAGGTAATGCTAATAGTAACTTATATTCAAAAATTGAGCATGTTGATGTTGGCATTGCATGAAGATTGCATTGAAGAAGTATATTATTGTCATTGATGTCAATAGCAACCGTAATGAAACAATAATGCGACCGGTAATGAAGCAGTGAAGATCAACTGGTAACCCTATCTAGTTGATAAGCATAACCCTAATCGATGAAGCTTGGAGATCGGTTGTGATGATTTATGACTGAATGATGATCGGTGATGAAGATGCCACGTAAGCTTGTTGCACATGATGAGTTTCGAAAAGGTTTTTGCACGTAAAGATACTCGTTTATCTTGGGAATGATCAAATCCATAGTATGAAGTGACAAATGCATGATGTGTTACAAGATTCAAAGTGCGATGATCCACGAGCAGTTGTAGATGCCTAGAAGAATGTAAAGTTTATTGCATGTAATCTAACGATCAAGATTGAACCAATGTGTATGTAATCTCTATGTAAATTTTAGGGTCTGTGTTGTGTTACTGACCTGGTGTATTTGTTTTTAAGGTCGATGGATTGATTGAAATAGTGGTTGGCAAATTTGGTTAAGTGTGAAAGTGATTGTTGCCAAACCAGAAGGTGTGTCTGTAGAATAATGTGAAGACAGATAGGAGTGGTAAAGGATCTGATTGAGCAAGGAAGTGTTATTTCTAGATCAGTCAAGAAACTATTGTTCTCTAACCATTATAGTAGTAAAATCCATTAACCAAGTAAGCTCTAACAGGCTTATTGTTAAAATCCTCTAACCAGGTGATCCATTAGCTTGGATTTGAAATCCTTCACTGAGGTTACCTTTAATATGGTATTACCTTTAATAGGGTATTTGTAGTCAATCCCTTAACCAGGTGGTCCTTAATCGGATCTATTCCTAATAGAACATTCTTGTATAAGCTTCTAACCAAGCTTGGCTTCTAATAGGGCGAACTTTAGAAGAGTTCAAAATACTTGTGGGTATTCATCTCCACCATGGTTTTTTCCATTTGGGTTTCCATGTGAAAAATCATTGTGTCAAGTGGTGAATGATTTTGTGGATGTTTTTTTGGTATGGTTGATATGAATGATTGGTAAATGTGCATAGATATATCTAAATGATTGGAAATAAGCTGAAATATGTTATTGTTGGTATTAGTGAAGTGGTTTAAGGTTTTGGTCAAAGGATATTTAAGTTTCAGATATGTTGCATTATATCACTAAAGTATTAGGTCAATCGATAAGGTTTAACATTGTAGCTGCAGATTTGTTAAAGTGTCCAAACCCGTATACTTTTTGAGTTGATTCTAAGTTGGAAATAA
The DNA here is from genome assembly GCF_030272615.1 of Cryptomeria japonica. Lineage (NCBI taxonomy): Eukaryota > Viridiplantae > Streptophyta > Pinopsida > Cupressales > Cupressaceae > Cryptomeria > Cryptomeria japonica. The sequence goes on along the minus strand of NC_081405.1, from coordinate 82,880,848 downwards.
GTTTGGTGAAAGTTTAGTTAATTTTCTATCTATTGATTCACCTCCCCCCTCTCAGTAGCTGATCAGATCTTTATAGTTTCATCATATTATCAATTGCTATCAGAGCATTTGAGGTCCTCTTGAGTATAAGCCTAATAGCTTGAGGAAAAGATCAAAGAGAAAATGATGAAGAGAGAAGGTCCGAATTTCAATAGAGAGAATTATAGAATCTAGAGTGATAGGATGAAGATTTACATCAAGAGTTTAGGAAGTCAGTATTGGGATCATGTTGTCTCTAAGTGTAACTTGCCTAATGGAGTTTTGACATATGATCAGAAGAAGGAGCAATAGGAGAACAACCAAGCATTGGAGGCTATCATCAATACCTTGTCAGATTCAGAATATGTTGATGTTCATAGATTGGAGACTACACATGAAGTTTGGAAGAAACTGGAAGATATCTCTGGCAATGATGAGCATGTAAAGATAGCCAAGGAAGAGAGTCTTAGAGGAAAATTTGATGACATGAGAATCGCTGAAGGTGAAAACATTCAAGAGTATGTTCAGAGGATCAAGGAGATAGTTGGAGAAATCAAAAGTGTTGGAGGTATAGTGGTGGATGCCACTATGTTAGAAAGGTATTGAGAACCCTTCTACCGGTCTACGCTATCAGAGTTGCAACCATTCAAGAACTAAAATCTATTGACAAAACAAAGGTAACTCTTGACTCTATTATTTGTAAATTGACTGCATTCAAATTAAATTGCTTTTGATGGAAGTGTTTAGAGGTCGGAATCTGCATTTAAAGCCTCAGTCTCAACCCCACTAGTAAGGAAAAGCAGAGAAGTAAGTTTCAGTCATGAATCTAGATCCAACAAAGAGGTAGATGATGAAGAAAGCCTGATAGAACTTGAAGCATTATTGGCCAAGCGGTTACCCAAAGGTACTGGTAAGTATAGAGGTAAATTACCACTGAAATGTTTTGCATGTAACCAGATAGAACATATTGTTGGTAACTATCCTAATGGAGATAATGAGGAAAAATGAGAGAAATATAGAAAGCATAAAAGAAAAGGAAAAATAAATTCTTTCATTGCAGTGGATGAAGGTATTACAGATGAAGAATCCAAGAAAGATACAAATGAGGACATTGTCTTTGTTGCTATGAAAGAAGGCATATCAGATTAGAAGGCATTGGTATCTGACTTGGATAGTTCAGATGACTGGATTATAGATAGTGGTTGTTCACACCACATGACTAGTGACCAGAGAAAGTTTCTAACATTGGAAGAATTTGATGGAGGTGTTGTCAGATTTGGGAATAACACTCCTTGCATGGTGAAAGGGAAAGGATCCATCTCCTTGAATGGTAAGAGTAGTGCAGTGATGTATACTGGGTTGAAGGTCTAAAACACAATCTTTTGAGTGTTGCTCAACTCAATGATAAAGATTACCCATAAGAATCCAAGAATGGAGTTTGCAAGATCTTTGGAAGAAAACGTAAACTGATTGCAATAGGCAGATGAACCAGAGGTAATCTTTTTCACTTAAACTCTAAAATCAATAGTTGTTTGATTGCAAAAGTAGAAGATAGTTGGCTTTGGCATCAGAGGTTTTGCCATGTGAATTTTGATAATGTTGTAAGAGTCAGCAAGTCAAAATCAGTAAGAGGATTGCCATAGTTGGACAAACCGGTGAATGCTTTGTGCAAGGAATGTCAGTTAGGGAAAATGACAACCTCAACCTTCAAGAGAAAATATTTCTCAGCTGAACATTTTCTAGATTTGGTTCATACTGACCTATGTGGACCAATGAGGACTAGGAGTATTCAAGGAGATTGGTACTTCATGATATTTACCGATGACTTCTCAAGAATGATGTGGGTCACATTCTTGAAAGACAAGATATAAGCATTCAACAAATTTAAAGAATTCAGAGCCTTGGTTGAGAATGAAAGTGGAAGGAAGCTGAAATATTTAAGGACTGGTCAAGGTGGTGAATTTACTTTAGAGGAATTCACTGGATACTGTGAAAACAATGGGATCAAGAGGTAGCTATCTACACCAAGGACACCACATCAGAATGGTATTGCAGAAAGGAACAACTGGTCAGTGGTTGAATTTGCTAGGACTATGTTAATTCAAGGAGGTGTAGCAAAGATATTTTGGAGAGATGTTGTTAGCACAACTGTTTAGACAATGAACTAGTAACTAGTGAAAAGAGGTAAATACAAAACACCCTATGAATACTGGTGTGGTAGATCACTGAATGTCAGTTACTTCAAATTTTTTGGTAGCAGATGTTTTATTAAAAGAAGTGATTATATTGGAAAGTTTGATGCAAAAAGTGATGAAGGCATATTTTTTGGTTACTCCACCAAGAGCAAAGCTTATAAGTGCTACAACAACTAGACTAAGAAGATCATTGAAAGTGTCAATGTCCGAGTAGATGAATTTCCTAAAAAATCTGAAGAGACTAGCATGAAGAAGGAAGAAGAAGAACCAAACATAGTGTTTTTGGAATCATAATCGGTAAAGCCAGAAGTTGGAGAACTGAACATAGAAACCCCAGTTCAACCAAAATAGGAAGGTCCAGCAGAAGATGAAGAAAGTGAAGAAGAAGAAGAACCTGAAAACTAAGATCAAGTTATTCCAAGGTATCTCAGACTAAATCACAACCCCGATCAAATTATTGAAGACAAGAACATAGGTGTGTTAACTAGAAGAGGGCTAAGAGAAAACTCTTGTATGATCTCCACCATTGAGCCTAGAACAAAAAAAGGATCCTTTGTAGATGAAGACTGGATCAAGGCAATGGAAGAAGAACTTGATCAGATAGAGAAGAATAATACATGGTCATTGGTACCTGTAGATGTATAAAAATGACCATATTCCTAAATGAATATTTTATGTTCATTTCTCTATTTGATTAAATCCAATTTAATTAAATTATCCATATTCCTCTATTTAATTAAATAAATTACTCAATTTATTTAAATAAATTCACTATACCATTTAATGAATAAATCATTTTGTTCAATTAAATTCCCCCTATCCACTTTTAATTAAATTCAAATTTAATTAAATAGTTATCCTAAATTGAATAAATCTAATTTATTTAATTTCTCCAAATGGCAACCAAATTGATTTAAATTATTTCAATTAAATCCTATTATCCCTCCATCCACTTGCAAAATCCCAAACCCCTTTCTAATCCCTTCTAGAATCTTCTAATCACTTCTAATTAACCTAACCCTCCTCTAAACTTTGTCACATCCCTAAGCAAAGGGAAGTCACTTCTCAAACCCTCAAAGTCTTTGATAACCATTAAAGGCTTTCAACCTTCAACCACTAAATGGCTCAAAGTCTTTGATAACCATTAAAGGCTTTCAACCTTCAACCACTTAATCCCCAAAGTCTCCAATAACCATTAATGGTTAACTCAAACCCTCCCACATGGTTAAAACATTTGTTTTGACTTAACCTCTACCCAACCCAAAGGTCTCATCAACCCATTAATGCTTTGAGTATGATTATCTCTTAATCATTTGCACAAAGGTTTATCCTTGGATTAACTCTTAATCCAGTGGGTAATCTTAATTTAGACTTGACCCTTAGCCTTTAGATAACCATGAGGTCTTCTCAGGCCTTTAATGCCTCCAACCCCTTCTCTCAACCCAATCCTATATTGACACTTGTCACCATTTCATTGGTGTCAATTGTGCACATGGATCCTCAACTTTCAAACTCAACCCTTGATTAAACTATTCAATCCTGACCATCTATTGCCCTATTTTTGCTATAAATAGAGCTCTCATTCCTCCATTCTTAACAATCATCCTTCAAATTTGTAGCATCACACTTATGCTCAAATACATTCAATCTTTCATATCATTTTTATGTTCATAATTTTAGCCTCTCTTTTAAATCAGGAACTAGTCTAAATATGCATGTTTAGAATACTTTCTTTATCATTTAGCTCAATCATAGACTAAATATATCATGTTAGGATTGTATTCATATTAACCTTGTCATCTTATCATTTAGTTTATTGCATTTTAAAATCATACATAGCTTATAACACATTTTATTTTAGAAATCTATCAGAGCATCCCTCGTTCTTACATTTGCCATCCCTAAACCATTTTGCTCAGTGATCTGAGAGAAAAACATTGGTTTGAGGGACATTGTGAGATAGAGAATCATGGGACCCACCTTGGGAAGCTGAGTAATACTACGTTACTCCATAGCTTGCACCAAGAAGTCCTGTGTGTGTGTGTGGACTAGTATTTCATAATTTTCACATATTAAGTTTTATCAACCCACTTTTCCCGCATACATTCCTGGCGCCCACTGTGGGGCTCGAATCCACGATAACAAATCGGTTTTTCAAATTAATGACTTTTATAGGTCCACAGGAAACAGGAATCGGCGCATTGGAAACATTCTATAGTGCATCCGGTTAATAGTCTAGCGCATCCCACTTACTGTTTAGCGCGTTGGAGCCATACTTTAGCGCGTGAAAATCTTTCTTTAGCACATGACACCCTCTAAAATTTTTCTGTAGGTCTCAACGTGGACAAAACATAGAATAACGCATCAAGTTAACATATTAGAGCATCCAACTCACAGTTCAGCACTTGTAGTCCATCATCCAGCGCGTGAAACTCAAAAGTTAGCGCATCATATTTCAAATTTTCTTACAGGCCTGAGCACGGGAGAAAGAAAAGGGACAGAACAGCGCTTCCAGCACACAGATTAGCGCATCCAAGCAACAGTATAGTGCAGAGGAACATCATTTTAGCGCATCTAGTTTTTATTGTAGCGCATGAAGTCCATTCTGTAGCGCATCGCAGACAGAGGACTAAAATTTTATTGTAACTGCACTGAAATTTAGACTTGTAAAAGTCCCTCAGATCATCTAACATTTTCTTTTTTTCTTTTGCTTGCAGGATTCTAACGGTTTCTTGCAAGTAGAGCGAGGAATTTTATTTTAAAACGATTTATTTTGTTGACCTCCAAATCGGAAATTTTTGCTTTATTGACCATTTCCTTTTCATAGATCAGAAAATTATTGTTTTGGAGGGATAAAATGAACATCATGTTTTTGTGGAGCAACATCTCCACATAGGTTTTAGCAAATCACTGATTTGGAAGGATAAAATAAACCCAATTGATTGCTTTGTCTCGAAAGTGGAAGGAATATGCTCTCCCCTTAACTGGGTGATCAAAAATCCAGACCACTCTTACAGCTTTCAGTAATTCAAGCATTAAAACTTTTAGCAGGCCTACCTTCCCGAGGAGTTGCAATCAACTCTTAAAGCCATTTATGGCCGGTGTGAAGGGAATGAACTAAGCGGGGAACGAATTTGACGCCAAGAATTCCAACCCACTATAATCAAATGTGAAAAGTGACAAAAGTCCTTTTCAACAATTGCGCGTAGTGATTAGCCTTCCCCCAGTATCTTTGAGATACGTAAAGCCTTTGTTCTAAAGGTTGGGAAGCCTCTTGAGGGAGTTTATCACTGACGGTCGAACAGGAAGCTTGATTACAAACCATAGCAATAGAAACTTTGAGCCAAGTTAGTAACTAGACATTTATAACATCATAGTGCAAGGGTGGAGAAGAATCCGCCCCCAAGATTACTCACCATATATCTCCCAAGATAACTACTCAACTGTGAAGCAATTCACTTTGGGTTAATTTCTGGCAAAAGGCAAAAAAAGGGCACCCTCTAGGGGGTGACACGACTGTTTGAGCTGACGGAGTATCGAGACTAGTGGGATATGATGTTATTTATGACCCTTGACTAAAGAGTCTTTCTGAAGTGTCTTAATTGTATCAAAACCTATTAAAACATTGGGGATTTGAACACATCCTCGCAAAAACATACACTTTTTGTTAGATTAGGCAAAATGGTTGTACTTTTTGTGCCATGCTTGCATTTATTATTTTAGAAAATCATCCATCAAGCTTGAAAAATCCACAAAAACTTTCAAAATCAACAAAAACCGAAACAAAAGAAAAATCACCGCAGTCTAGCGCATAAGATCAACTTTTTAGCGCGTGGAATACTTCTTTTAGCGCATCCAAACCTCAAGTTAGCGCGTTAGTCCAAAACAGTAGTGTTTTCAGCTAAGACAAAATAGTGCATAGTCCTTTAGCGCATCCCAACAATAGTCTAGCGTGTGGAAGCAACATCTCAGCGCGTGGGAACCAAGAATTCGCGCATTAAATCTAAATATTAGCGCGTGACAGGCCCAGTATAGCGCATAGCTTTTCCAAACAAATTCAACAATAATTTTCAACAACCTGAATTTTAGCGCGTGAAAGAAATAGCTTAGCGCATGGAACCCAAATTTTAGTGCATAAGGTCGAACAGCTAGCACGTAGAAAACCTAGGATAGCGCATAAACTTTTCAACTGTTAGGCCGCCATTTTCAGAAAGTCCAAACTTTAGTGCATGTCTAGGGGCAGATTAGCGCGTGTGCTCATTCTTTTAGCGCATCAAGTAAATTCAGTAGCGCATGTAGACTCTGTTCTAGCGCGTGATCCAAAACAGGAAAACAGAGAGCAAAACCGAGAAAAATTTGAAAATTTCAAAAATATTTTTTAGAAGTCTTTTTCATCAAAAAACCATTTTTCATTAAACCAGAGTGACAAACAAACCACTAAAACTATTTCTTGAGCTCAATTTGTGTCAAAAAAAAAGTTGTCAGAATCCTAAACAAATCGCACAATAGAGGACGTCTTTCCTATCATAATCCAGAGATTTCATCATCAGTATCAACAAAATCCTTTACCATCTTATGGATTTCTATCTCAAAACACTTGTTTAAAATTCTCAAATTGTCAAATCCAGTTTCCAGATCGGGAAGCTTTTTATCCACATCATTTGACATGCTTTGTCGTGAAGGGGCATCTAAACCTTCATTCTGATAAAGTAAGATTTGAAATTTTTCAAAACAAGAATCAACTAAATCCAAACAAATCAAAGGAAACCATTGATCACTCATGCATGACTAATCCCCTTATTCTGAAAAGAAAGAACCTCTATCGTAACATCACGTTGAAGAAACAACAACCTAGTTTTTCCAAATTCATCAAGAGAAATAAGTTTTTATACATCAATCGTCAACTCTTCAAATCTCATCGGGTATTCCTTCATCACGTCAAACGTTATATCCAAAACAAATCTAGCGAATTTGACAAAGAACCTTTGAAGATAAGAGCATACTATCAAAAGTCTGCTTTCAATCAAAACATAAACCATGGAGGAAAGATCAATCCAGCATTCTTGCCCGACGAGTGCATCACATATAACACATCTCGACCAGAACCACCAACACCTGAGAAACACATCTAAGAGACTTTTATCCCTTTCATCACTGAAATTTTTTACTAAAATGCCTATTACTCGTTCTCAACGAGACAAACAAAGCGAGACACACGTAAAATCAAGTATGAATCGCAGATTATCAAATCCTTTTGAAGTTCCACCAGTAGAAGAACCTGAAATTACTGAAGCCCTTCTTCGGGAATGTCAAGAAAACCCTTCCTTCCAAAAACTTGTAGAAAAGCTCATGGAAAATGACAAAGAAAAATATCTGTTGATGCTTACAAGCAAGGGCATTAAACTTCCTGAAGATTTCAACCCAAACACTTTTCAAACCGGATCTCGACAATATGCATATCAAGAACAAAACAGAGAAGAAGAAACTCACATACTTGAACAACATAACTTTGAGCAACACATTCCAGAACAACGCATACTAGAAATGCGTATACCTGAGCTCGAAACACCAGAGCAACATATACCATTTACCACACCTTTTCAGCTGAGAACCAATACAAGGTAAGAACTTTTTCCTCGACATGACAATATACCTTTGGTAGCCCTTACTCAACAAATGCAAATGTTGCGAAGGCAAATATAGGATATGCAACAAGGGACAATAGTGCGGTACTCTTTGAACGAAATCTGTCCTTACCCATTTGACAGAAGCTTGAACATGGTGCCTTTTCCTCCAAACTCAGACATTCCCAAATTTGATAAATATGTTGGGAAAAGTGATCCCCGAGATCATGTTCAGGAATTTTGCACATTGAGCCTGGAATTTGCTCATGATGACACCTATTTAATGAGGTTATTCCCTAGAAGCTTGGGAGGGCAAACCATGGAATGGTTATCCAAAATCTCACCACCTATCAGATCATTTGATGAGTTGGTTAACAAATTCATAACCCACTATTCCTACAACATCCAACATGCCATAACCATGCTAGATGTTTGCAATACCAAACAAAAGAATAATGAAACATTCATGGTATTCCTTCAGTGCTGGCGATGCATGGTCTCCAGATATCCTCGAGATATTCTTGAAAAGGAGAAAATGGAAATCTTCATCGATAACCTGAATGGCGAGATGAGTTACCGACTAAAACTTCAATGCATACCATCATTCGCTAAATTGATTGAAAATGGCATTCAAGTGGAAGAAGCATGTGTCAAAAAGGGCACACTCAAGTTCTACAAGGAAGGAATGAACTCATCAAACTACAATAACCAAAACAACACCAACCTTGACAAATCTCGATTTTGGACTCGAAACAGAAACGAAGGCAACAACGAATCACATGATCCCAAATCTAAGCAACCAGTGCTTGCATTATCTAGAAATCCTCAGAACACGAATAATCTCAAAAATGCTGCACCAAATGCTAACACATATGCACAAAACACTAATCAAGGACAACTCAATACAAACAACACTAACGATACTCAAAGCGAAAACATGAATCCAAGACCTAACACCAATTCACGCAACACAAACAATTTCCAAAAGCGTATCTTCACACCATTGGGACAATCATTAGAATCCGCATTCAGAGAACTTTTGGAAAATAAGATTCTTTCTTTGCCTCCAATCAACAACTATGAACCCCCAATCAAACCACCTTGGTGGAATGATTCGCACAATTGTGATTTCCATCACAATAGGGGTCATAGAACAAACGAGTGCATGAGATTGAAACACATAGTGCAGGACATGATTGATCGAGGTGATTTAATGGTCGATGGTCTCAAAACGAATGGTGATCACAGAGCCTTCAAAAATCCTCTCCCAAATTACAACAAAGATGGAGCATCAACCTCAGATGATACACATGGAGCTCGTATTAATCACATCTACAATAACACCATCAACCACATATCTGCTGAAGATCATCAAGTAAATGTCATCACCATTCGAGATCGACATGATCATGAATCAGTCAATGTCACAACCCAAACTCAGAAATATGTCTTGAAAGGACATACTACACCTGCAACTACCATACCAAAAATCCAATATGACTTGGTTAGCCAACTACGCAAAACACCAACTCAGATATCTATCCTGGAATTATTGAAACTATCACCAAAATACAAAGACATATTGGAGCAAGCGCTATTGGAAACCAATGTACCTCAAAATCTGGATACAGACAAATTTCAAGCCATGGTCGCCCATATGACAGGACCTCATAACCTCACCTTCTCAGAGCATGATAATACTTCCTTGAGTCATCCGCATAATACTCCTCTCCATATTGAAGTCATTGTTTGCAAAAACCGAGTAAAAAGAGTCTTAATAGATGGAGGAGTTGGACTTAATATATGTACTTTAAAGCTTATCCATGCATTAGGCTTCTTAGAAGAATCTATTGATCCCTGCAAGAAGATTACCATAAAAGCATATGATGATGAGGAAAGGTCCTTTAAAGGAACAGTGATATTACCTATTCAAGTAGGCCCAGTACAAAAGGATACTATCTGTCAAGTCTTAGACATAGATCTAACCTACAATATTTTGTTAGGACGACCCTGGATACATGAAATGCAAGCAGTACCTTCTACGTATCATCAGTGTGTCAAGTTCCCTTATGATGGACAAGAAATCTCCATATCAACTGATCACAATCCATTTCAACATTGCAACACAATGGGGGCAGCCCAAGATAGTTTGGTTCCTCATAATAGAGAAAAGCAGCAATCTTCAACATCAGATCCACACACAGCAAAATCCAACTCCTTGTGGGGAGACTTCAAACAGAAAATGCAAATCAAAGACCAAGGCATAGGCGAATATTCTTTGGAGCCTTTATGTTTGGCAAAGTTGCCAATCTCACCTAGATCGCATAGTTTGCCTACTACATCAACACAATTGGCTACTCAGCCCATCACCAAATTTGATGGTACCTTCATACAATTGGGTACTCTAGCACATGAATCAGAAGACACAGACGTTCTTAGCTGGTTATATAAAGATGAAGAAGAAAATCATAGAGCAGCCACTCTGGACATTGTTCTACCAACACACCTATATGGAAAAGGCTACTTAATCATGAAGCAAATGGGATATGGTGGTAAAGGACCTATTGGAAAATGCAAAGAAGGAGTCACTGAACCCATAGATCTTCCTTCACAACCTAGTAGAAACAAAGCGGGATTGGGTTCTAAACTCACGTTCCTATTGAAACGGCTGCCACACACAGCTACAAAAACTCAATGGAAGGAAAAGAAGAAGTACAAAGATGAATCCTGGCAGGAAGCACTTTTTGAATCAGCAGAAACAATCCGCAAGGCACAGGAACGTCAAGATCAGAAGTTACATCAGGAAAAGCTTCTAAGTCATAAGAAGGCCCTATCTGTAGCAGTAGCTCATATTCAAACACCAATATCTCAAGAACAAATCATGTCATCTCCAGATACCATTATCCCTCCCTAAGGAAGCACAGTCTACGAACAAATCCAGCAAGTAGAAGACGGATCTGATACAGAATCTACAAAGACCATCAAAATGGTATCCATTATCAAAGATTTGTTTTCACCATACAACATACCTGTTTACAACACAGATAGAATCTAGGACGATGCCTATGAGACAGATTCTAATGAATATGAATGGGGTACCTGCTCCAATGCTACTACCGATATCCTAGATGATACTGATTCTATATCCCTTTCTCAAGAAGAACATAACACAGGAGATAGACCTCTTGAGTTTGGACCACAAAATATCTATGACGCCAAGGAAAGCGAACAGAAACAATATGAACAAGTCTATGTGGAAAATGATAGCATCGAGGACCTCGACGAAATCCTGGACCTCTTTAAAACAAAAACCCAGCACGATGAAAACTCTATCCTAACACTTACAGTAGCCGAACTTGATCCACCCAATGATTCCTTACCACTTGTCTTTCCTAACCTCATCGACTGGGATGAACCTGAAACACATGATATACCCATTTTGCTAGATGATGCATCTATTATCCATTACCTATGTACCGTAAATCCTGAAACAGGATCTACCAGTGAACAAAATAACGATATCTGTCAATCAGGGAGTGCCAAGTCTCTCAGTCGCAAAAATACAACAAATAAAGAATCTGATGCTGAAAACCAGTCAATGGCAGCTCTAGATCATAAAAAAGTAAAAATAAAGGATGCATCTGAGGGTGAAAACCTTTTAGAGGCACCTAATGATGGGAGACTTGACACTCTTCCTGAGCACTTTCATGAGCGATCACCCATTTTGATTGAGCCCACTCAATCAATCAACATGGGTACAACAGAAATAGCTAGAAACATACACCTTGTAGAATCTCTAATAGAGGAAGAAAGATCAGCATTCATCATCTTCTTTAAAGGACAGCAAATCAACTTTGTTTGGTCATATGCTGATATGCCCGGAGTAGATCCTCACTTAATCATGCATCACTTGTCCATTTCTACCGGAGTTAAGCCAGTTAAGCAAAAGCTACGCAAGATGAACCCACAGGTGGCACTCATGGTCAAAATTGAACTAAAGAAATTATTAGATGTCAGATTCATTCGACCCATTGACTATGTAGAGTGGATTTCCAACATCGTTCCCATATCAAAACCAGATGGTAGTATCAGAATCTGCACTAACTTCAGAGACGTCAACAAAGCTTGTCCAAAAGATGACTTTCCTCTGCCCAGTATCGACATCATTGTAGATCTCATAGCAGGCCATGCAATGCTCTCACTAATGGATGGTTTCTCAGGTTATAATTGTTGGATTTTTCCAAGATCAAGGGCACAATGAAAAGCATAAAAGAGACAATAGAATGACAAGAACAAACTGTATTCTCATCAATATTAAATGATCAACTGGATTAACCAATACAATGAATAGAGGCCTGCTTATATAGGCAAGGCCATATGGATGTATGAGCACACAAATATGACAAGTGGCTCAATGAGAAACAAGGGTAGGTAGGAAATAGGTGTGAGTAGGTAGGAGAAATAATATAATATTCCACATGAGGTGGATCACCCACTGAAGGTGGAATTATCACTCCACAATAAGTGGATATGATAGTGTAATAACAAGATCAACACCATACGAGGTGGAATTTCTCCTACACACACTATCCCAATGTGACACAAACACCCAAGTGTCTCATATCCAAACTACTATGAAATGAATTATCCTAAGTAAACTTAAGTAAGTGTAATAATATCCATGATGAATAATTATTTACACCAACACCCCCCCTTAAGTGCAACTTAGGGGAATGCACTTAAGTCTACAATGCAACTAAGCAATGCAAGATGGGTCCCGGCTACGAGGCCATGATAGGTACCCATGTACAACATGCAAATGCAAGCAAAACAATGCAATGCAATCTCTCACAAACGGAGAAAGGGAGAAAACCCAGTGGGAAAAAAATCCCCCCCAAAAGAGAGAGGAATGTACAAAAGAATCTCAAGGAAGAAGGACAAAACCTCAAAGAGGAAAAAGTCCCCCCCATAAGAGAGGAAGGAGAAGTCAGCTGACCCCCCCTAATGACACATCCCGCACCCCCAAGAGAGCTCGCAACTGCTGGAACTTACTCTTGGTGAAAGGTTTGGTGAATATGTCAGCAACCTACTCTGCTGTAGGACAATACTGCAAATCAATGACTTGCTCCTGGATGAGCTCTCGGATATAGTCCATATGAATCTCAATGTGTTTGGTCCGCTGGTGCTGGACCGGGTTCTTCGAGATGGCAATGGCACTCTGATTGTCACAATGTAGGACTGTTGGCCATGGAGTAGTGAATCCAAACTCTGTGAGAATCTGCTGGAGCCAAATGGTCTCAGTTGCTGCATTAACAGTGCCTCGATACTCAGCCTCAGTCGAAGAGAGAGTAATAGCATGTTTCTTCTTGCTCTGCCAACAAATGGGGCCCGAACCAAGGTGAAAAGTGTAACCAGAAGTAGACTTACGATCAACTAGATCGCCAGCCCAATCGGAGTCTGTGTAACCAACCAAGCAAAGTCCTGTGCCTGCTGCATAGTGAATCCCATAGTGATGTGTACCCTGGATGTAATGTATAATGCGTTTGGCGGCTTTCCAATGAAGCTCATGTGGTTCCTGCATGAAGCGGGAAACCATGCCAACTACAAATGAAATATCAGGGCGTGTATGAGTCAAGTAGATGAGACTACCCACAAGCTAACGATACAAAGTGGAATCAACTAGTGGAGAAGAACACTGAGCCTCAAGCTTGACTCCTGAAAGAAAGGGAGTCGGGGCAGGATTACAATCAGTCATATGAAAGCGTACAAGTAGATGAAGAGCATACTTGGGCTGCGATAGAGTAATCCCGGAGGATGACTGAGAAATCTCTATCCCAAGAAAGTAGTGCAAAAGACCCAAGTCAGTCATAGAAAATCTGTCATGCAAAGCAGATTTGACCCTGCTAATGATGGATGAAGTACTCCCTGTAATGATCAAGTCATCAACATAGAGCACAAGTATTAAGTGAGAGTCATCCTGTCACAAAATGTAGACATTCGGATCAGAATGACACCTGGTGAAACTTGCGGAGAGAAGAAAGGAATCCATCTTGGCATACCAAGCCCTGGGGGCCTGCTTAAGGCCATAGATAGATTTCCTTAGTCGGCAAACCAAGGAAGTATCCTGGATGAAACCCTGTGGCTGCTCCATATAAATCTCCTTATCAAGATCACCATGAAGAAAGGAACTCTTCACATCCATCTGATGTACAGCCCAACCATGAGTTGTAGCAATAGCAAGTGTCAAACGAATGGAGTTCATCTTAGCTACGGGTGCAAAGGTCTTAGTATAGTCAACACCTGCAACCTGCGAGAAACCTTTGGCAACAAGCCGAGCCTTATACTTATCCACACTACCATCCGCTGCAAACTTGGTCCGATAGATCCACTTACATCAAACCATCTTTCTCCCATTAGGGAGATGGACTAGATCCCATGTGTTGTTCCTCATCAAGGAACTATACTCTTCCTCCATAGCTTGGTCCCACTCAGGAACCCCTGATGCTTCCCTAAATGTTTGTGGATCGGAAGAGGTAGCAATAAATGCATGTGGAAGATCCTGATGTTGTGATCGAGTTCTCCATGTATCCGAAGGATCCCCAACAAGAGAACCCGCGGACTCAAGTGTCTGTCGAGCCCAACGAGGTCTAGGTGGAGGTGGAGAACGAGGCACCTCAACTGCAAGTGGACCCTGTGGAGGTGTAACCCTACGAGTCGGAGTTGAGGGAGTCTCATCATCGGAATCACTAACATCACTATCCACAATGGAGGAAGGTGGAGGAGGTAGAGAGGCTAAGCTAGGAGAGCTTTCCTCAAAGTGAACACTCCTTTCAATGAATACCTCATGTGTCTCTGGATCCATCAATCTGTATGTCTTAACACCCTCAGGATATCCAACAAATATGCAAGGCCGACTCTGTGGTTCCAATGCCTTGCGTTTCTGTGGAGGTATGCGAGCCCATGCTGGACACCCAAAGACTCTGAAATGTCTCACAATCGGTTTCCTACCAGCCCAAGCTTCAAAAGGAGTAATACCTTGTAAAGCTTTGTGAGGAACCCGATTCTGGATGTGTGTGGCACAACTGATAGCCTCTGCCCAAAAGGCGGGATCAAGAGAACGTGCATGAATCATACAGCTAGACATTTCTTTGAGAGTTTGATTCTTGCGTTCTGCAACCCCGTTCTGCTGTGGAGTGTATGCAACAGAATGCTGAAGATCAATCCCCTCAAATGTACAAAAATCCTCAAGTCTCTTGTTCACATATTCCCTGCCATTGTCTGTACGAAGAATCTTGACCACTTTCCCTGATTGCTTCTCCACACGAGTCTTGAAGTCCTGAAATCTGTCAAATACTTCACTCTTATGAATGAGAAAGTAGACCCAAGTGAAGCGGGAGTAGTCATCAATGAAGGTAAGAACATAGCGGGCCTTACTAAATGAAGGTGCTGGAAATGGACCTACTACATCATTGTGAACAAGTTGAAGGACTTCCAAAGCTCTCCAAGTTTTCTCTTTATCAAATTTCTCTTCGGGATGCTTGCCCATGGAACAACCTGAACATACACCCTCTGAAAAGTGATTCGAGGAAGACCTGTGACCATGTCTTTAGTGCTAAGCTGCTGAAGATAGCGGTAGTTGAGGTGACCAAACTGCTCATGCCATAGCTTACTTTCTGAATTTGAATGAGTAAGCAAGGCCCTAGAAGGTGAACTTGGCACAAAGTGGGAAAATGAATAAAGCCTTGAGTTGTCATTGACTTGTCCCACTGCTACCAAGGCATCATCATCAAGTTCCTTTACCACAACTGAATCTGGTGTAAACTCAGCCTTTTTCCCATTCCCATAGTGAGTGATTTGGTAGATGGAGAGAAGGTTGGTAGACAAGTTAGGAACATAGAGAACATTCTCAAATGTTCCATCATCCATGTCAACTGAACCTTTCCCTTCAACCTCTACTTGTGTATCATCACCTATGTAAATGTGAGGTACCTTAGATGGCTCTAATGAAGAAAACTGCTCCTTTGTGGAACCCATGTGATATGAGGCACCCGAGTCAAGTATCCATTGTTGTGAAGAACCTGTTGTAGCCACAAATGCTTGCCCTTTTCCCTTAGACTATGAGGAAGAAGAAGAAGATGAATCCTTCTTTGTGTAGGTTGATGGCAAGTTGATGTTGTTTTTCTTGAGAAGATTGGTTAACTCATCAACTTGCTTTGCGTGGCATCGATGCTCATCATGACCATAATTTTTGCAATATGCACAAGTTGGTTTATCCTTCTTAGGTGGTGTCCCCTTCTTGGAAGAGGATTGAAGATTGCCTTGTGATGGAGAGGATGATTGTCCCTTTTCCTGTTGTGGTTGAGACTTAGATTGCTTCTTCTTCTTGTTGGAATTTTTGCCTTGACTTCCTTGATTTCCTTGATTTGCTACCAAAGCCTTGGACTTTGAAGACTTGAGAAACCCCATGTTCAACAACTTAGATTGTTCCAATATCAACATTTCTGTGAAAGCATCAAAAGAAGGCATAACATAGGAACTCCCCACTGTCAAACGATGAGTTTGGAAGCTAGATACAAATGCTGCATATTCTGGTGCAAGCTTGTCCAACAAGTTGAATATCAATTGAGCATCCTTTTTGTCAATTCCACAATCCTTTAGCTTTGCTCTTAGCTCATTTGCTTTGGTTACATAATCTTGGATTGTATCAAAATTCTTGGGATCTAAGTTGGTGAGCTCATTATCAATCTGATAGCCTCTGATTTCATCAACTTGTCCATACAATTTCTGAAACATATCCCAAGCCTCTTTAATTGTTTTACACTTCTCAATGTGGAAAATGAGGTCATCTGATACATACTTGCGTAAGGTTCCAAGAGCCATGCAATTCTTAGTGAGCCATTCTAATTGAGCATTTGGATCAGCCTTAGGATCAGGTGGTGCTGTTATTGTTCCATCTATGTAGTGTGTGAGACCCTTTTCCATTAGTTTACTCCATACTTTAATTTTCCATGATGCATAATTATGTGGAGTTAATGGTGGAAACTTATTAGGACTCATTGCAACAAGAATGTAAAGAGCACAAAGAGAGGCACAATCACACAAGACACCCCCCCAAATTCACTCAATCAAAGAACCCCCCCCAAATGTGATGATTTAGGCACTTTATAAGTAGTGCGTATACAATAGGCCACTTGCAAAAAATGGCAAAGTGGACTTCTGATTTACAATTTTACAACTACCTCAAGAAGGCCAAAAGAGACTCAAACTGATAATGCAAGAGATCTAACTAAGATCCAAGCAATTTACAAGTACCTAATAGGCCAAATAAGACCAATATTTGAAAGTACAATTTTCACTCAAAATCTCTGAAATCTGATCATAGATTCTGAAAGTAGACAAAAAAATAAGCACTTTCAAAAAAAACGGCACCTGAAAAGGAGGTCGTATGAGCTCAAACGAGGCCTTTGAAGTTGCAGAATTGAGGATTGGACAGGTACAGCTGAGAGAATCCGAAAATTCTAAAAAACCTATGCATCAAAATCAGAAAATAACCACACCACTGCGAAGATCACAAAATTTTAGCCCATTTCAAAAAAAATTGCACCAAAAAAGGAGCAAAAATGAGCAAGATATGGCCTTCCAAAGTTGGACTGCAAAACTGAAAAGCCCAATGGAGAGGGGTTAAAATTTTTCCAGAAATGCTGATGTGGCGCTGACGTCAGCAAAACACTGTGTTAAATTTGATGGCCGTATGACCGTCACGAAAACTTCACCCTCTGCTGACTGAATGTCCGTACTGTACGGACGGATGACTCAGCTTGCTGACTGTACGGTCCGTACTGTACGGAATAGCTGACTGGATAGCCACATGGCAGATGATGGTGTACGAAAATCTACGTGGCAGTGTTTAGTCCACGGGCCAGTGGCCTCCTGCCACATGGCGGGCGTGGATTCGCCGGCCTGGACTCTGCGTGGCGGAGGAGCTGGCTGAGCCGAGAGACGGCGGTGCTGTAGGCTGAGCCGGGAGGAGCCGCTGGTGGCGTGGGGCGGAGGACCACGGCACGGAGGACGGGTGGAGATGGCACTGCGGGGGCCGCTTCGGCTGTCTTTGGCGGAGCAGGGACCAGCGGGCGGGAGGAGCTGTGCACGCAGCGGCGGTGACCGGGAGCGTTCACGGTGCCGGAGCTGTGGGACGTGCCGGTGGCGACGACTTTCTGCGGGCACTGTCGAAGTCAGATTGTACACGGCGACGGCGGGTACGGTGCGGCAGGCAGGGTACACGGTCTGCGCAAAGTACCTGCAACCTGCAGGTACGATCGGCACGGGGGGGGGGGTCTGCGGACCCCCCAAAAATTTTTTCTTTTTTGATTTCTTTTTTTTTTCAATTTTTTGATCGAAATTTTTTTCAAATTTTTTTGATTTTGAATTTTTTGAAAACAAATTTTAAGAAAAATGAAAATTTTTTGAAAAAAATAATTATATTTCGAAAATCCGTACGAATAGGGCAAAAATGGAGAAAAAAATTTTCTCACCAAAATAGGCCAACTTTATAACCAAAATTCATGGAAACGGCCTTCCGGACGCAATGGAGAGGTCAGATCTAGTCTAGGACGCCTCCAAAAGATGCTGCTCCTCAAATCTGCCTCTTGACGTCGCAATAATGTCTCTTCAAGACGAATCAATGAAGCCCCAATAGCTCTGATACCATGTTGGATTTTGCCAAGATCAAGGGCACAATGAAAAGCATAAAAGAGACAATAGAATGACAAGAACAAACTGTATTCTCATGAATATAAAATGATCAACTGGATTAACCAATACAATGAATAGAGGCCTGCTTATATAGGCAAGGCCATATGGATGTATGAGCACACAAATATGACAAGTGGCTCAATGAGAAACAAGGGTAGGTAGGAAATAGGTGTGAGTAGGTAGGAGAAATAATATAATATTCCACATGAGGTGGATCACCCACTGAAGGTGGAATTATCACTCCACAATAAGTGGATATGATAGTGTAATAACAAGATCAACACCATAAGAGGTGGAATTTCTCCTACACACACTATCCCAATGTGACACAAACACCCAAGTGTCTCATATCCAAACTACTATGAAATGCATTATCCTAAGTAAACTTAAGTAAGTGTAATAATATCCATGATGAATAATTATTTACACCAACAATAATCAAATCAAAATAGCCCCAGAAGATCAAGATAAAACCGCGTTCACCTGTCCTTGGGGAACGTACTGTTGGAATGTTATGCCTTATGGCTTAAAGAATGCAGGGGCCACTTATCAAAGAGCAATGACCACAATATTTCATGACATGATGCACACATTTATGGAAGACTATGTGGATGAATTACTAGCTAAATCTTTCATCAGAGCAGAACATCTTAGTATCCTAACAAAAATCTTTGATCGATTGGAGAGATTCCAAGTCAGGCTTAACCCTAAGAAGTGTGTCTTCGGGGTTACTTTAGGCAAGTTACTAGGCTACATAGTCTCAGCTAAAGGTATTGAAGTAGATCCAGCAAAAGTACAAGCCATCATGGACATGCCACCACCAAAGAATATCAGTCAACTCAGATCTCTACAAGGACGTTTTCAATCAATCAGGCGATTCATCGCTCAGCTAGCAGATAAAAGTCTACCATTTAATCATTTACTACACAAAAATGTACCATTCAAATGGGAGGCCAAGTGTGCAGAATCTTTTTACCAAATCAAACAGTACTTGATGAATCCACCAGTTTTAGTACCTCCAGTCGTAGGAAAGCCTCTTATTTTATATATCTCAACCACAAACATATCACTGGGGGCATTATTGGCACAAGAAGATCAACAAGGAAAGGAACGCACCATATATTACATTAGTAGAACATTGAATGGCTATGAACTTAACTATACATTTGTTGAAAAGGCTTGCTTAATAGTGGTCTTTGCATCTCAGAAGTTCCGACATTATATGCTAGCACACACCATCAAGCTAGTTGCAAAAATTGATCCTCTCAAATATCTACTCAGCAAGGCAGCTCTTACAGGCTGATTGGCTAAATGGGTCATGATTCTTAGTGAATTTGACATCCAATACATAGAAAGATGAGCCATCAAAGGACAAGCAATTGCAGATCAGTTGGCTGAAGCACCACTACCAGGCAAACAAACCATGGAGGTTGAATTTCCAGATAGGGATGTTCTTGCTCTTTCTACCAAACACTGGACCCTATACTTTGACGGATCCTATACACAACATGGTTCCGGTGCTGGCATTCTGTTCATCACTCCTGAAGGACACACTATACCAAGATCATATAGGCTTATGTTTCCATGCACAAATAATGTAGCTGAATATGAGGCACTGGTCATAGGCATCAAAATGGCCATAGAATGGAAAATGACAAAGTTAAAAGTCTATGGGGACTCGCAACTAGTCATCCATCAAATCAATAACAACTATCAGACAAAGGATGATAAGCTACTACCCTACAAAAGAATGGTGGATGACTTCAAATAGTATTTTGTGCACATCACCTTCGAGCAAATACCAAGGTTGAACAACAAAGCAGCCGATGCAATGGCTACTATTGCTTCATTACTACAAATTCCAGAGCAACATAGTCGTTATGAGTTCCTGGTAGAGCAACTGTTCTCCCCGCCTATGACCACTCTGAATCCCATGTTATCTATGCCTTAACTGGTTCGGATTCTCCGTTATATGGACCAATATATGACTATCTCAAGCATAATATCTTACCCATTGACCAATCTCTTAACCAAAAACATAACTTTATCCGACAAGCTGCCCGTTACACCCTTACCGCTGATACTTTATATCATCGAGGTCTCGATGGTACTCTTCTTCGTTGTCTTGATCGTAATGATTTTGATTTTGCTTTACACGAGCTTCACGAAGGTATTTGTGGCACACATTCAAGTGGCACTACTCTTGCTAAAAATCTTCTAAGGATGGGATACTACTGGCCTACAATGGAGAAAGACTCATATCACTTTGCCAAGAAATGTCCTAAATGCCAAATCCATGGTAATCTAATACATGCACCAGCACAAGAACTGCAGCCATTTACAACATCCTGGCCCTTTTGTCAGTGGGGACTAGACCTCGTTGGCAAAATTCATCCTTCGTCTTCAAATGGACACAAGTTCATTATAACTGCAACAGAATACTTTACCAAATGGATAGAAGCAGTTCCCATGACCACAGTAACCGGGAAACAAATTGCCTCTTTTATCCTAAATTATCTGATCTGCAGATATGGTATTCCAAGTTCAATCATTACAGATAATGGATGACCCTTCAAGAATCAAGATGTCCAAGAACTATGTGAGAAATTCAAAATCCAACATAGGTTTTCTACACCATATTACCCACAAGGAAATGGTCAAGCAGAGGCATCTAACAAAACAATACTGAAAATCCTCAAGAAAACAGTAAATGATGCAGGCAAAGATTGGCATGTACAACTCAATCCAGCACTTTGGGCATACAGGACCAACATCCGCACACCTACTGGAGGAACACCATACTCATTGGTATATGGATCAGAGGCTATTTTACCACTAGAGGTATAGATCCCATCTCTCAGAGTCTCTTTGAAAGGCTTAATCCCAGATGAAGAGTATCGAGTTAACCGCCTGCAAGAACTTGAGCTATTAGATGAAAGACACCAACATGCTTATACTCATCTCAAAGCATATCAGCAACGCATGTGCAGGAGCTACAATCAAAAAGTCATTCCCCGCAACTTCAAAGTTGGCGACCTAGTCCTTAAAGAAAATCCAAGAAATCAGCAAGATCGAGAAAAGAAAGGGAAATTTGAGCCTAACTGGCTAAGTCCCTATGTCATCATCTCAGTTTATGGATCAGGTGCCTATCAGCTAACAAATTCTAAAGGCGATGTGCTCGACGAACCAACTAACAACATCCATCTGAAAAGGTACTATACTTAAGTAGCCTAGTGCACAGAAAAAGCCAAAAACAAACCAAAAAAAAATTTTAAAAATCCAGAAAAAGCAAAAACAAAGTACAATAAAAACAAAGGCTGAAAACTTGGTAAACAGGCGCTCTTGTTAAAGAATGGCTCCTCCATCTATATCCATACCATTTTATCCCTACAAACACTATCGGCCATCGCCTGACACTTAGCAAATATCCATTCAGGACATACTTAGCGTAGTCACTATCCTGATTTGTCTATGTATATCCTCTTACCACTAATCCACTATGGCTTGGAATCACTGTCTATATTCACATCAAGAGGCACACTCAGCTAGGGGTATGTAAATAATATTGCAAACACTCAAGACATCAAGACTAGATGCAAAACTCAATAGCATGACATCCAACACACAACTACGCTTCATCGCCAAATAAAACCAAACAAATCAAAAATAACAAGGATGGATGATTTTCTAAAATACTGAATGTTGCACTATAGCATAAAATCATAGCTAGTTTTGCATTTTGAACTTTTTGAATGTTTGGATTCTCTTCCTTGTCTCACTAAATGCTTCATAGCTAGAGGTCAAGGGGAACTTCCAATATTTTCTTAGTCTTCTGTTTGGGAGGTGATCACTTGAACTGTGTGAATACATGCCTCGAGACGTGATACATCGTATATCACTGAGGGCCTGATTCCACTTCATGCATACAAATGATCAAATCTTGTCTGTTTACGCAATACGCACTTAGGTCATCCTGGTTCAATTATACCTTGACACTTGTGCTATCTTGCAAAATCAAATATCATGTAAATTTTTCTTAGGTCATTATGGTTCAATTATACCATTATGTTTGTATAAATTTTCAAACATATCCTAAACAAATCAATGCTTAATGATGATATCTACAAAGAAAACAAACAAATGGCTATATCGGATGGCAAATACAGAATGAGGGATGCTCCAAAAACATTTAGTTGCACATCATTTTACAATTAGTTGCATATCATTTTATAATTAGTTGCACATCATTTTACAATTAGTTGCACATCATCATTCCATATCATTTAAAATGTGTTTGCATATCATTTAAACATCATTTACATATCACGATACATTTAGCAGCATATTAAAACATACATCTCATTTTCAAGATATATCTCATAGCATATACAAACCATACATCTTGCATCATGCATTACATATTGCATCATCACATAAGATAACCCACATAATATGCATCCATATAAACACATCACATAGATCAAAAATGGTGCCGTATATATATCTCAAAAATGATCATCTACAAAATGTGTAAAAACACTGTGTCCAGTCCAAAGGATAACAATGATCCAACAATACAATAGAGACCATGTCTCTCAAGTATGACTATCTCTTGACGGAGATGGTCTCGCTCCAGATGCACCCACCCCTGGATCTCCAGGAGGGTCCTGTCTCGGTGGACCAGTGACACCTCGGCTCTCTGACCGTGACCCAGTAGCTCGAGATTGGCTGGATCTCGACTGAGCAAAACTCTCCACTCGTTGATCCTTGGGTACTACTGCCTCATAATGCCAGCTGTAGTAGTCTGCCTCCTGGGCTCTCAACGCCAGCTCTCTCAGGGTGTCTCTCATCGGACCACCCACCGCTGCTCTCTGCACACTCGCCACCACCTGCTCCGCTCGTCCTCGCTACTCTATCTCGATATCTCTCTCAGTGGTCAACTGAGAAATCTACCACTGATAGGTCAAAATCTGCGCCTGCAGCTGCTGAACGGTAATCTGCAAAGTCCGGATCTGCGCATCCTCCACATGACTTGGCACTTGAACTCGCAGCGGTACCTGTGCTAGAAGAACCCCTCCCACGCGGCTTGTCCTCGGTACTGGAGGTGGGAGTACATCCGTCCTCCTCCTCTATGCTGGTCTACTCAGCTCCTCCTCACCCCCCACTACAGCTAGCACCTCCCCCACTCTCCCCTCTCTCCCGGCTCTGATAGCCAATCCACCTCTCCCTCTCTCTATCCTCCCCTGCCGCACTGCTCTCTCCACACCTCTCTCTCCCCGCCTCCCTCTGGCTCCTCTCCCTCATCCTCCTCCTCTATCCTCCCCATCATCTCCATCATTTCCCCCATCTCCCTCCTCCTCATCTCAGTCAAAAGCTAACCTCATCTCCTCTGGATCTGAGATCCTAGCCACTGCCCGCACCGCAAACAATCGAGCGAACTCGTCTGTCATGCCTGCATCCTGAATCTCTGGGGCATAATCCCAGATCTGCCCAACCAACCCCACAAACTCCTCCACTACCACTGCACTATTAATAGTCGGCCCCCAATCGACCACATCCTGCTGCCTCCGTGCATACAGGAACGCTCCCTGAGGAATCCCCTGCTGGCGCCCGAACTGCCTCAAAACTCGGGTCACCACAAACCGCTCAATGACGAACGAGGTCCTCCCAATCAGATACCTTGTCATAAATACAAAGGGAATCTCCAGCCCATCCTCTGCCCATACCTCACAGCCTATATATGGTCTCCAAGTGACCGTATCTATGTCGTCAAAAACCCTCCTCCAATGCTCTAGTTTTCTTAGCTTACGCTGGACAACTAGACCTCTATAACCGTAGGCATATGCTGCACCTACAGGCCTGTCCCTATCTGCTAGTGGCCTCGCTACTGGAATGTGCTCCCAGCACCATACCTGTAATAGGGTCACGCCAGCTGACAAACTGCCATACCCGAGGTATACTACCTCATGTAAACTCCTGTATAAGTGAGCCAGCATCGCTGACCCCCATGTAAACCTCCCGCCCTGCGTAACCATCTCCTCCAAAACCAGTCCCCATCCCACTAAGAATCCCTTCGACCTGCGATCAGGACAAAGGAATCATGGTGCATAATCCAAATCTAAAAACTCCTGCCAGGGGATCTCATAACCACAAACTGTATCATCCTGGAATATGCGGCGTAGTGCCTCTGTGCCACCCTCCACTGACTGCTCATAGGGAAGTAGTGCCCCTACTACAAGGATGCGCAAAATCCGGTAACAGTCCTCAGGGGTGACTGTCATCTCTCCAGTGGCAAAATAGAAGGTGTTCGTGTCGCTATGCCACCTCTTTGCCAAAGCTGTCAATAGCCCCCAGTTCATAGTGAACCGAGGCATATCCAGAAGAGAGGTCAATCCACATCTCTCAATAACATCCAAATTTGCCTATGACAACCACAGTATCAATGTCCACGGTCTCGGGAATCTCTCCCTCAACTGTACAACACCCAATCGCTCCTGTCAACAAACAAAACATATCCAATATCAATTTCCACATCAACACAAAGATATCAAAATCAAACTTACATCAACAACATGAAACAATTTGCTCATCTCTATCAAAGTTCAAAATCCTATCATTTCATATCAACTTGTAAAACAACTCAAGTTCTCAAAAATGATATCAAAACTTGTAACACAACTCAAGTCTTCACAATCACATAAACTTATAAAACAACTCAAGTTTCCCACCCATATCAGCTTGTAAAACAACTCAAGTTTCCAACCCATATCGGCTTGTAATACAACTCAGGCTTCACACACATTGAATTTGAAACAGAACACGCGGATATATCATATTCTGATTAACAAAACATGTTGAATCTATACATAACTTGGAAAAATCGCAAATCAAAACAAGTTATACAAACACTCATATTGGATAAATTCATCAAAACATGACAGGCAATCAATACAAATTTTTAAATCGGCCAAACAAAAAAAATTTCAGATGCGCTAAAATAGATCTTTAATGCGCTAAAAAACCCCCACGCGCTAGGCTGTCTCTCCTATGCGCTATTCTATCTAACCTATGTGCTAGATTCAGTCTACACACTAAAATTTTCACCCCATGCGCTACCTAATCCACCCCATGCGCTAGACTCTCCCTACGCGCTAATCTACCCTTCCCAGGCGCTACCCTTTTAGCCCTATGCGCTAGGTTAGTCCTACGTGCTTAACCCCCTTCCCTATGCGAACCCCTGCGGCCCCTATGCACTAGGTCACCCCTATGCGCTAACCTGTTGACGCGACGCGCTACCCGACACTTTCCATGCACTATTCTACATGCATGCGCTAACCTAATAATTTTATGTGCTAACCTATCTTTTTCAGACGTGACCCCTGAATTTGACCTCGATGCGCTACTCTAAACTTCGTATGCGCTAAACTAAACCTTAGATGTGCTAAACCGTTAAACCCGAACTTTAAAATTCAAAAACTGACTAAAAACGACAAAACAAAAAATCAAAACAGGGTCAAAAATGTTGACTTACTGGTGGTCCATGCGCTACAGGTCTTCGGTATCTCTGGACGCGCTCGAAACGGTGTCTGTGATAAGAAATAGGCATTTTCTCTCTAGAGCAAATTCTCTTTCTCCAAAGTCAATAAAGCACAAATGAACCTAAATCAAGCCCTTTTCCCCTTTTATAGGAGGAAAATGAAATTAGGGTTATTCAACTGGACCTGTAATATGGTCGCGGTCTCCCCTATACCAAAAAATTTATAACTTATCAGGAGATGAATCAATTCAAACACATTTTACATGCACGAAATCATACACATCATACGCAACTCATCAAATTAAATCAAAATTTTTTATTTTTTTCAAAATATTGATTCATCTCCCGAGGGGGCATCACCATCAAATATCGAATCTGGAGCATCACATCAAATCTGGGGCACAACTGGCAAATCATAAGAGTGACACAAAAATTGCATTTAATCATAAATCATGATAAGGCATCATTTTCTTTGAAATAACATGTGCACACATGTCACTTTAAAGAGGGGCAAAATGTAGACGTATAAAAATGACCATATTCCTAAATGAATATTTTATGTTCATTTCTCTATTTGATTAAATCCAATTTAATTAAATTATCCACATTCCTCTATTTAATTAAATAAATTACTCAATTTATTTAAATAAATTCACTATACCATTTAATGAATAAATCATTTTATTCAATTAAATTCCCCCTATCCACTTTTAATTAAATTCAAATTTAATTAAATAGTTATCCTAAATTGAATAAATCTAATTTATTTAATTTCTCCAAATGGCAACCAAATTGAATTAAATTATTTCAATTAAATCCTATTATCCCTCCATCCACTTGCAAAATCCCAAACCCCTTTCTAATCCCTTTTCGAATCTTCTAATCACTTCTAATTAACCTAACCCTCCTCTAAACTTTGTCACATCCCTAAGCAAAGGGAAGTCACTTCTCAAACCCTCAAAGTCTTTGATAACCATTAAAGGCTTTCAACCTTCAACCACTAAATGGCTCAAAGTCTTTGATAACCATTAAAGGCTTTCAACCTTCAACCACTTAATCCCCAAAGTCTCCAATAACCATTAATGGTTAACTCAAACCCTCCCACATGGTTAAAACATTTGTTTTGACTTAACCTCTACCCAACCCAAAGGTCTCATCAGGCCATTAATACTTTGACCATGATTATTTCTTAAACATTTGCACAAAGGTTTATCCTTGGATTAACTCTTAATCCAGTGGGTAATCTTAATTTAGACTTGACCCTTAGCCTTTAGATAACCATGAGGTCTTCTCAGGCCTTTAATGCCTCCAACCCCTTCTCTCAAC
Organism: Cryptomeria japonica; assembly: GCF_030272615.1. Taxonomy (NCBI): domain Eukaryota; kingdom Viridiplantae; phylum Streptophyta; class Pinopsida; order Cupressales; family Cupressaceae; genus Cryptomeria; species Cryptomeria japonica. The sequence goes on along the minus strand of NC_081405.1, from coordinate 82,853,396 downwards.
CCAATCCTATATTGACACTTGTCACCATTTCATTGGTGTCAATTGTGCACATGGATCCCCAACTTTCAAACTCAACCCTTGATTAAACTATTCAATCCTGACCATCCATTGCCCTGTTTTTGCTATAAACAGAGCTCTCATTCCTCCATTCTTAACAATCATCCTTCAAATTTGTAGCATCACACTTATGCTCAAATACATTCAATCTTTCATATCATTTTTATGTTCATAATTTTAGCCTCTCTTTTAAATCAGAAACTAGTCTAAATATGCATGTTTAGAATGCTTTCTTTATCATTTAGCTCAATCATAGACTAAATATATCATGTTAGGATAGTATTCATACTAACCTTATCATCTTATCATTTAGTTTATTGCATTTTAAAATCATACATAGCTTATAACACATTTCATTTTAGAAATCTATCAAAGCATCCCTCGTTCTTACATTTGCCATCCCTAAACCATTTTGCTCAGTGATCTAAGAGCAAAACATTGGTTTGAGGGGCATTGTGAGATAGAGAATCATGGGTCCCACCTTGGGAAGCTGAGTAATACTACGTTACTCCATAGCTTGCACCAAGAAGTCCTGTGTGTGTGTGTGGACTAGTATTTCATAATTTTTACATATTAAGTTTTATCAGCCCACTTTTCCCGCATACAGTACCCATACCGGAAAACAAGAATGTAGTAGGCACAAAGTGGGTATTCAGAAATAAATTGAATGAAGATGGAGTAGTGGTCAAGAATAAAGCCAGGCTGGTATGCAAAGGATATGTACAAGAGGAAGGTGAAGACTATGGTGAAACATTTGCACCAGTAGCAAGTTTGGAAGGAGTAAGGACTCTACTTGCATTTGTTGCATACAAAAGATTTAAGTTATATCAGATGGATGTTAAATCAACATTCTTAAATGGAATATTGGAAGAAGAAGTCTACATAGAATAGCCAGATGGTTATGCATTAACTGAAGAAAAGGATATGGTGTGCAAGATACATAAGGCACTATATGGATTGAAACAAGCACCAAGAGAATGGTATAAAAGATTGCACTCTCACTTAGTAAAGATGGGTTTTCAAAGAACCAATGAAGATAGGAATATATATCTCAAGACAAAAGGAGATAAAATACTGGTAAGTGAGGTATTTGTTGATGATATCATTTTTGGAGGTAATGATGATATGTGTCATGATTTTGCTAATGAAATGAAGAATGAATTTGAGATGTCACTGGTAGGTGAGATAAATTTTTTTATAGGTTTGCAAATCCAACAGATGAAGGAAGGAATTTTTATAACACAATCTAGGTATGTGAAGGAAGTGTTGAGAACTTTTGAAATGGGAGATTGTAAACTAGTTGGAACACCAATAGTTACAGGCTATAAATTGTTAAAGGAAGATGATTCTGCACCAGTTGATAAAAAAAAATACAAATCCATGATAGGTAAGCTACATTATGTTGTTCACAATAGACCAGACATTGCTCATGTAGTAGGATTGGTTGCTAGATTTTAGAAAAATCCAAAGGAGTCACACATGATTGCAACAAGTACAACCAGAGGCACATTTTTCTTGGAGGCAGATTAGTGTCTTGGAGTAGCAAGAAACAAAATTGTATCTGTCAATCAACAACATAAGCTGAGTATGTTGTAGCTTACATGAATTGTACCCAAGCAATTTGGATGAAACACATATTGGAAGGTTTCAAGCTGAAGATATCAGAACCAGTAAGAATTTTTTGTGATATCACAAGTGCTATAAATATTTTTAAGAACCCGGTGTTGCATGCTAGGACTAAGCATATAGACCTGAAGTATCATTTCCTGAGAGAGAAAGTTCAAAGAAAATATGTATCACTGGAGTATATTTCCACTAAAGAATGGCAAGCAGATATTTTTACTAAGCCTCTACCTAAGACTACATTTGAATATCTCAGAGGTGAGTTAGGGGTTGTACCCCTACATGAGGTCAATTAAGCAGATATAGAAGACATCAATCCCAAAGCCCATTGAAAATCTTGAAGAAGGATTGGTGAAGAATGGAGCTACTCCACAGGGGGAGCAGTTAATTGCATATCAGTGAAGCATGGATAAGAAACAAAATGGTTTACCTTCACTTTGGCATTGTTGTCAAAGGGGGAGAAGAATAGTATATGATTGATAGTCTTATATGTTAAGGAGAGAAGACCGATTAAAGACCAATTACCTACTGAAGACATGAAGATACAGTTGAAGAATAGTATATGTTGAAAAATGTAAACCGAGATTCCTATAACTGTGTATATGTTTTACTCTCAATCATGACAATCAATTGGTATTGATATTTATATTGCCATCAATGCCAAAGGGGGAGAATGTTGGCATTGCATGAAGATTGCATTTAAGAAGTATAGTGTTGTCATTGATGTCAATAGAAACCGGTAATGAAGCAATGAAGATCAATTGGTAACCCTATCCAATTGATAAGCAGAACCCTGACCAATGAAACTTGGAGATCGGTTGCGATGATTTATGACTAAATGATGATCGATGATGAAGATGCCACATAAGCCTGTTGCATGCGATGAGTTTCAAAAAGGTTTTGGTGCATAAAGATAATCATTTATCTTGGGAATGATCAAATTCATAATATGAAGTGACAAACGCGTGATGTGTTACAAGATTCAAAGTGCAATGATCCAGGAGCAGTTGTAGATGCCTAGAAGAATGTAAAGTTGATTGCATGTAATCTAACGGTCAAGATTGAAACGATGTGTTTGTAATCTCTATATGAATTTTAGGGTTTGTATTATGTTACCGACCTAATGTATTTGTTTTTAAGGTCGATGGATTAATTGAAATAGTGGTTGGAAAATTTGGTTAAGTGTGAAAGTGATTGTTGCCGAACTAGGAGGTGTGTCTGCAAAATGATGTGAAGGCAGATAGGAGTGGTAAAGGATCTGATTTAGGAAGGAAGTGCTATTTCCAGATCGATCAAGAACCTGTTGTTCTCTAACCTTTACAGCAGTAAAGTCCCTTAAACGGGTAAGCTCTAACAAGCTTGTTGTTAAAATCATCTAATCAGGTGATCCATTAGCTTGGATTTGAAATCCTCCACTGAGGTTACCTTTAACACGGTATTACCTTTAACAGGGTATTTGTAGTCAATCCCTTAACCGGGTGGTCCTTAACCAGATCTGTTCCTAATAGAACATTCTTGTATAAGCTTCTAACCAGGCTTGGCTCCTAACAGGGTGAACTTCAGAAGAGTTCAAAATACTTTTGGGTATTCATCCCCACCATGGTTTTTCCCATTTGGGTTTCCATGTGAAAAATCATTGTGTCAAGTGGTGAATGATTTTGTGGATGTTTTTTTGGTATGGTTGATATGAATGATTGGTAAATGTGCATAGATATATCTAAATGATTGGAACTGATCTGAAATATGTTATTATTGGTATTAGTGAAGTGGTTTAAGGTTTTGGTCAAAGGATATTTAAGCTTCAGATCTATTGCATTATATCACTGAACTATTAAGTCAATCGGTAAGGTTTAACAGTGTAGCTGCAAATTTGTTATAGTGTCTAAACTGGTATACTTTGCGAGTTGATTCTAAGTTGGAAATAAATTTGGTGAAAGTTTAGTTAATTTTCTATCTACTGGTTCACCCCCCTTCTCAGTAGTTGACCGAATCTTTATAGTTTCATCATATTTTCAGATGACATACTAATCATTGAAGTCTTTGTGGATGATATCATTTTTGGAGGAGAAGATAGTATATGAATGAAATTTGCTGATGATATGAATAATGAATCTGAAATGTCTATGATTGGTGAGTTGAAATTTTTCTTAGGTTTGTAGATTACTCAGACTAATAAAGGTATTTTCATTTGTCAAACTAAATATGTGAAGGAGTTACTTAAGAAATTTGGACTTGAGAATTCCAAACCTGTTGGTACTCCTATGATAACCGGTTGCAAATCTTCAAAGGATGATGAATCTCCTAAAGTGAATCCAAGTAGATAGAAATCGATGATTGGTGGATTGTTGTACCTAACTCAGACTAGACCTAATATTATGAATGTTGTTTGTATTGCCTCTATATTTCAGTCAAATCCTAGAGAAACTCATGATATTGTTGTTAAGAAGATATTCAGGTATTTGGAAGGAATAACAAACTTTGGGCCTATGGTACTCAAAGAATGATGACTTCAGATTATGTGCCTATACAGATTTTGATTGGGTAGGAGACGTGGATGACCAGAAGAGCACTACTAGCAGTGCATTCTTTCTTGGGAAGAATTTGGTTTCATGGCTTGGCAAGAAACAATCATGCACCTCATTGTCTACTGTTGAAGTAGAATATGTAGCTGTTTCTACCAACTCTACTTAGATTTTATGGATGAAACTAATGTTTAAAGAGATAAGGGTAAGCTATGATGAACCTGTTGTTATTCACTATGATAATACCACTGGTATTGATATGTCAAAGAATCTAGTATTTCATTCCAAATCAATACACATTTCTATAAGGTATAACTTCTAGAAGGAAAAGGTTGAAGAAAAGGAAGTCAAATTGGTTTATGTGCCTACTAAGGAACAAATTGTATTTATTATAACAAAACCATTGCCTAAAAATACTTTTGAATATCTCAGAGATCAGTTGGGGGTTACCAACCATCCAAGAGATACTTAGAGATGCAGGAATGCATCAATCTGGTGAGCTTATTAGACATATTTTTCTTGATCCGGGTTGATGAGATGATGCTACTACTCAGGGGGAGTAGTCAGTTGTTTAGTTCATTATTCTTGGTTTGGTATCTATCCTTTGTCATTGATGTCAAAGGGGAGAAGGTGTTCATGTGAAAAACTACTAATCTTAGAGGGAGTTATATATTTTAGATCGGTCTTTTGGTGATTGTTGGCATTCCTTGGCACTTGGATGTTTTTCACATTCAATGTTGCCATCAATGCTCAAGGGGTAGATTGTTGGCATATGCTAGATTTATTTTAGTTTTTTCATTGATGTCAACATTGTATCCTGGTTAGTCTTGGTGATCATCTTGGTTTTGGCTATGATTCTGATCCGGTATGATCATATCTTTGGAATCAGTTTTGGATTCTTACTCTGGATGGTTATATGCTTGCCATACTCTATTGGTTCATGATTTGGTGCTCTGGTTGCTATTGCTTTTGTTCCCGATTGGTATTTCCTAGTACTGGTTAGCTTTATCAGTAAGCGATATTTGATGTTTTGGTCAGATGATTTTGGTCCAACTTATGGAAATGGTTTCTATCATGCTAAAGGTCCTTCTTAATCATGGCCTAACTCTTTGGTGATATTGTATTGGCTAGCGTGTTGTTATGGTCATCCTATTTGGATTCGGTTAGAATTTTTGTTATTTCACTAAGGGTTTCTACCGATTGGTGAAGCATGTTGGATTTTGGTCTTAGCGGAATTTTTGGCAGATGGAATTGTTTGGTTACTTGATTTAGATCCATGCTATGTAATGTAAATTATAATATTGGTTCGATGATATCATGTGATGTAATTTTTGTAATAATGGGTTTATGGGTTTAGGGTATAGCTGACCTTTTCAATAAGGTTGATGATTAGTATTTATAGGTGACTTATTCATGTAATTAGTATGGATGGTTGTGGGATGGTTATGTCTACATTATCAAAGAGTATTGGTTTATGTGTGAATAAGATTATATCATTCAGCGAAGGTTTGAGAAGGTTTTGTATTGTAGGGCAAACATCTGTTCTTAATTGAAACTGTATCAAGCATTAGTAGATGCTATTTTCATAATCCATTCTTTCTAAATTGTAGTCCGATGCTTTGTAAGTTAGTGAGACTTCCCTTTTGTGTTAAGCAGTGAGCTCTATGTGGTTGGCCTAATTGCAAGTGCAATCCCCATTGTAATTATTTCACATACTGTTCTAGAAGTATTATCTGATTGTGGGTAGGGTTTCCCACCATGGTTTTTCCCTTTACCGGGTTTTCCACGTTAAAAATATTGGTGTTGTGTGTACTTTTCTTTCATATTTTATTCTTCATTGTGCTGGTTTCTTTGTGCTCTGGTTCAAAGGTTTTGATATGCAATAGTTCTAATTACTAATAGTAAACTGATTCACCCCTCCCTCTTAGTGTACCCCCGGTATCAGATCTGTCTAATAGTATAACTACCTATAAATAGTATTAAATCAACAAAAAAGTACATATAAAGCATAAGTCATGGAAAACTTATCTATAAGGTGTGAGATTTTGCCAAGATCAAGAGCTCAATGAAATGTACAAAATAGAGACAAAATATAGGACAAGAATAAACTGTATTCTCATCAATAGAAAATGATCAATAATATCAATTACATATAATGTAGATGAGCTTGCTTATATAGGCAAGGCTAGGGATATGTGAGAACACAAAAATGACATGTGGCTCAATAAGAAACAAGGGTAGGTAGGAGAAATAATATAATAGTCCACATGAGGTGGATCACCCATTGAATGTGGAGTGTAACAACAAGATCAACACCATAAAAGGTCGAATTTCTCCTACACACACTATCCCAATGTTGCACAAACACCCAAGTGTCTCATACCCAAACTACTATGAGATGCATTTCCTAAGTAAACTTAAGTAAGTGTAATAATATCCAAGATGAATAATTATTTACACCAACAGCCCCCCTTAACTGCAACTTAGGGGAATGCACTTAAGTCTACAATGCAACTAAGCAATGCAAGATGGGTCCCGACTACGAGGCCATGTTAGGTACCCATGTACAAATGCAAATGCCTGAAAACCAATGCAATGAAAACTCTCACAAAGTGGGGAAAGAGAGAAAAACCCAATGGGAAAAAACCCTTCCCCTAAAGAGAGATGAAAAACATACAAGAGAACTCTCATAGAAGAATGTGAAGGACAAAACCCCATGTGAGGAAAAAGTCCCCCCCATATGAGAGAAGAAGAGAAGCTAGGAAGCCCCCCCTCAATGTGGAATCTGCACCAATGATAGAAGATCAATGTATGAAGAAACTACTCCACGAACATTGAACAACATTCCTCCCCTTAGGAAGAAACAAAACCAAAGGTGTATCCATGAAGTCTCCCCAATCATGAAGGGAAGATGTATGAAGAAAACTCATGATGAATGGAATCTCTAAAAACTGCTCAAGTGTCCCCATGTCGATGCTGAAAGATACCCCCTCCAGAGGTGGTAAACTGTGCCACACTGCTGAAAAAGGCACTCCAAGATCTAGTGGAGATGGATGTAGAACATTTCCCAAAGACTCACATGTCTCCTCAAAAAATAAAGAGACCTCCTCCAACTGTTGTACATAAGTATCTACAATCATGTCAACCTCGAAAGAATGATCATGTAGAGAATGAACAAGAGGGTCAGAGTGTGCCCTTGCAACAATCGAAGAAGGATCACCTTCATCAAAGAGAAGATGAATGTCATCAATGATGTCTCCCAAATCTACAATGTAGGATTCCACAAACAAACCTGCAATATCTGTCAAGTAATCATCCCATGAATCTGAAGCTTGAAGACAATGAATATCCTGCTACACTGAATCACATGAAGGCAAAACTGTCACACTATCTGCATCATCAGGTGCAATAGGTGATGTGATATCAATATGAGGAGATGAAATACAAGGCTCAAGAATGGAGTCACATGTGAGAATCTCCATGTTCAAGTGCCCAAAGTTCTCCTCAAAATCTGAACCATCACAAGAAGTGTGATCATCATGTGTAGAATCATCAAATGTGAAATCATCATCATCAACAAAATCTGAAAAGGAGTATAACTGAGATGCATGATCAACCACCCCAGTCGCAATGATAGCTCTAGTCTCCAAGTCTCTAATGAAAACTGAGTCAGGTGTGAACTCCACAACTCTCTTAGTTGTGCCATGTGTGATTTGATAGATAGAAAGGAGATTGTTTGTCAAGTGGGGTACACACAACACATCATTGAAGGAGTTATCCCCAATGTCAATAAATCCTTTCCCAATCACATCCATGTATGTATGATTGCCCATCAAAATCTGTGGCATGGTGCAAGGCTCAAATGTAGAGAACATAGACTATGAAGATGCCATATGATGAGAAGCCCCTGAATCTAGAAGCCATCTCTCTGAATCATGACTAATAGTAGCACATAGAGTTTTTCCTTTTCTTGTTCCAAAAGAGTGAGTCTTCCCACTTATAGAAGCCATGAATGCTTGCCCTTTTCCTTTTGAATGTGAGGAAGTGGAAGTTGATGAATCATCCTTCTTGTAGACTTTAGGCAAATCAATGTTATTCTTTTTGATGATATGTGTGAGCTCATCAATCTTCTTAGAATGGCAACGATGCTCCTCATGACCAATCTTTTTACAATAAGCACAAGTAGGTCTCTCCCTCTTTGGTGAATTATCTCTCTTGGAAGAGGATGAATCTCCTTGTTGTGGAGAAGATGGTGCTTTTCTTTAGGCTTTGATTGCCATTTCTTCTTGTTTGAGTTGTCCTTTCCTTGATTTCCTTTGTTCCCTTGATTTGCCACTAATGCTTGAGACTTAGAAGCCTTAAGAATGCCCATGCTTATCAACTTAGTTTGTTCCATCATCAACATTTCATTGAAAGCATCAAATGTAGGCATTGTGTAGCTTGAACCCATTGTCATCCTATGGGTTTGGAAACTAGAAACAAATGTTGCATATTCTTGTGGAAGCTTGCCTATCAAGTTGAATATCAATTGAGTATCCTTCTTATCAATGCCACAATCTTTGAGTTGTGCCCTCAACTCATTTGCCTTAGTGACATAATATTGTATAGTATCAAAGTTCTTGGGATCTAACATGGTGAGATCACTATCAATTTGATATCCCCTAATCTCATCAACTTGACCATACAAGTCTTGAAACTTTTGCCAAGCATCCTTGATTAGAGTACATTTCTCAATATGAAAAATGAGATCCTTTGATACATACTTTCTTAAGGTACCAATTGCCATGATATTTTTAGTGAGCCAATCCAAGTGACCAACTGGATCAACCTTAGGATCAATGGGAGCAACAATAGTTCCATCAATGTAATGAGTGAGTCCTTTTTCCATAAGTTTACTCCATGCATCAATTTTCCAAGTAGCATAATTATGAGGAGTTAAGAGAGGAAATTTAGAAGAACCCATAGCAGCAAAAAGGAAGGAACACAAGAGCACAAAAGCACAAGAGACACCCCCCCAAATTCACTTAATCAAAGTACCCCCCCAAAAATGATGATTTTGGCACTTTATATGTAATGCGTGTACAATAGGCCACTTGCAAACAATGGAAAGGTGGACTTTTGATTTTGTTTTACAACTGCCCCAATAGGCTGAGAACTACAAAGCAAAAGATCAGAAGATAGATCTATGCAATACAAATGCCAAATTGGCCAAATAAGACCATATGATGAAAGTACAATTTCTACCCATAATTGCTACAAACTGATAGCATATGCTAAGAGTAGACAAAAAATAACGCACTTTCAAAAAAAATGACACCTGAAAAGGAGTTCGTATGAGCTCGAACGGAGACTTGGAAGTTGCAAAAATGGGGATTGGACAGGTATAGTCACCAAAACCTGAGAATTCTGAAAAATCTATCCATCAAAATCAGAAAATAATTCCACCATGTGAAAGTACATGAAATTCTAGCCCATTTCAAAAAAAATTGCACCCAAAAAGGAGCAAAAATGAGCAAGTTATGGCCATTTGAAGTTGAACTGCAAAATCAAAAAGCTCAATGAGAGGGGCCTGCAAATTTTTTGAAAAATGATGATATCAGAAAACTGCGGGGTTAAATTTGACGGTCGTATGACCATCGTAAAAACTTCGCCTCCCTGCTGACTGGGTGTCCGTACTGTACGGACTGTTGACTGGGCAGGTGACTATGTAGGCCATACGGATGACGTGGTAATCTGCGTACGGAGGTACGGTTTAGCCCGCGGGACAGTGGCCACTTGCCATGTGGTGGACGTGGGGGCACCTATCTTTGGTGGTCGCCAGCAGAGGAAGCAGCTGGAGCCGAGGGAAGCCGGCGGCGGCGTGCAGAGACCGGCGGGCGAGCGGCGGGCGAGTAGTTGCTGAGCGATAGGGACGTGACTCGGCGGGTACCAGTGCGGGCGGTGGTGGGAGGATGAAACAACCGGCGCTAACAGTGGCAGGTTTGGACCTGCAACACCTACGACACACAGGTACAGACTGCATGGGGGGGGGTCTGTGGACCCCCCAAAAACAGCACAAAAAACCCCTTTTTTTTATTTTTTTTATTTTTGATTTTAAAAAAAAAAAATTTTGAAAGATAAAATTTTTTAAATTTTTTTTTCGAAATCAGTACGATAATGGCCAAAATGGGGAAAAAAAATTTCTCACCAAAATAGGCCGACTTTATAAGTAAAATTCATGGAAACGACCTTCTAGATGCAATGGCGGGGTCAGATCTGGTCTAGGATGCCTCCAAAAGATGCTGCTCCTCAGATCTACCTCTTGACATCGCAATAATGCCTCTTCAAGACGAATCAATGAAGCCCCAATGGCTCTGATACCATTTGAGATTTTGCCAAGATCAAGAGCTCAATGAAATGTACAAAATAGAGACAAAATATAGGACAAGAATAAACTATATTCTCATCAATAGAAAATGATCAATAATATCAATTACATATAATTTAGATGAGCTTGCTTATATAGGCAAGGCCAGGGATATGTGAGCACACAAACATGACATGTGGCTCAATAAGAAACAAGGGTAGGTAGGAAATAGGTGTGGGTAGGTAGGAGAAATAATATAATAGTCCACATGAGGTGGATCACCCACTGAATGTGGAGTGTAACAACAAGATCAACACCATAAAAGGTGGAATTTCTCCTACACACACTATCCCAATGTGGCACAAACACCCATGTGTTTCATACCTAGACTACTATGAGATGCATTTCCTAAGTAAACTTAAGTAAGTGTAATAATATTCAAGATGAATAATTATTTACATAAAGGAGATAAGACTCATATAACCATTATGAACTACTAATAGAGCATTATGTCTTCTCATTTGAAGATTCAAGAGAAGTGTTAGGGGAAATAGAGGAAGCAATGGGATTTGAAATGAAAATTAAAGGGAAATGAATTGAGGCATTACAAAGTAAAAATTAAATGAAATTAAACATTCGAACAACATTTGTACAAGTGTAGCTTCCACATTCAAAACCATTGACTTTTAAAGGTTTATTAAATTATTTCCAAAAATTATTTTATAATCCATATTATATAGTTTAAAATATAGAGAAAATCACTTCACTATTTTTAAGTCGTTGAAAAGGAACAATACCGCGTGTAGGTACAAAGCTCTTCACAAGTGCATAGGTTGACAATGACCAACAATATTTTGTTCTTAGAAAGTATGTATTATTGGACATAATTGAACCCCAATAGATCAGCAATATAATTATCTTAGATAAGGTCCTTGGTGTTAAAAATAACATAAAAAGTAGCAAGAACATAAAAATTAGCTTGATGTATGACAATTGGTAAGAAAATTTATCCAACAATTCTTGAGTGACCATGACTTTGGTAGTGTTTTCCACTTTTTTATATTCAAATGAGAAAACATATATCCCAATTTTCCATGATTATATGGTTTGAGATCCATTAGCTCCCATTTATAATAGAAAATATCAAACCTTTTATTCTTCATAACTACCTTCATTTTATCTAAGAATGTTGAGACATGGACAAGCTAGGACTCAAACCTAGGACCTTCCATAGGCTGCTAGAGTGCTCTACCACTGAGTTAATGGCCCCTCTTGGACCAGTCCATCATCGGTCCAGGTGTGGCTTATATACAACACCAACACCCCCCCTTAAGCCACACCTCTCATGTGCTTGGGGCTCCTAGCCTAGACCTGGCTCTAATACCATGTTGAGACATGGACCAGCTAGGACTCGAACCTAGGACCTTCCATAGGTTGCTGGAGTGCTCTACCACTGAGCTATTGGCCCCTCTTGGACTAGTCCATCATCAGTCCAGGTGTGGCTTATTTCCAACACCAACAAAGAAAATGAAGAACTAGAATATGTAGAAAATTTGATAGTGTCAATATATAATACCACATCTATGCATGCAACTTGAAATAAGTTTCTAGAGAAATTGCACACATCTCAATTGAAAATTGCTTAGCCTCATTTTTCATTGAATATGTGTGTCATAAAAAATTTAATTTGATTTTGACTCATCTTAGGACTACTCAATACTAATTACTAAATTGATCTTAGAGAGAGATATCAAAAGAGAATAATGAAGGTCAAATTTATAATCTAAACCTTATCACCAATAAATATTAGCATGGGTTTAAATCCACATTTATAATCTTTGGCATCTATGACCTAGCACATAAATAAAACCAAAAAAATAGGAAAAAGGAGAATATTTATTAAACTAATAGTTCTTCACATATTTTCATATGAAACATATATTCATTTACCAACTTAATTAAGAATTTATTTCCTACTATATTAAGGTCATAAAATTGAAAGGTTTATATCATTTGATTAATGAGTTGAAAAGTCTTTTGGTACTGCAAAGAAAAAGAAGCAAGAGGTTCAAACTGAATTCAATCGAAAGAAGAGGGAGAAATAGCTAGGTAAGGCCAACAAATTTGTTGAAAAAGCATCCCAAGACATCAAGGCCTTAATGGAAGTTGTTCTAGCAAAAGGAAGGAAGAGGAAAGAGCCTGAAATCTTCATTGAGCCTATTCCATCAGACTCTGGAACTGAAGACGACAATCCTTTAGCATTCAAGAGGGTATTGAGGAAGAAAGGTGAGGAGTCTAAGGAGGAGGCAAGGAAGCAACCGGTAAGGAAGGTCACAGTCAAGGTACCAGCCAACCAACCTACAAAGAAAAGAGCTCCAAAGGAAACATCTTTTACACCTTCCGTACCATTCGGTACCGATATAAGAAAGAAGAAGGAAGACATTAACCTTACTATTGTAACTGCTAATGTATCTATAGTCCCTCCCAAGATCTGTGCAGAACTGATAGATGAAATCACCAAGGATGGAATTTAAAAAAATATACAATACTATCATGAACATTTAGATGATGATGAGTAAAAATAAATTGAGGAAGCAGTCTTGTTACACCTAGATATATTTAAGAAATCTTTATTAGAAATTGAGATACAAATACCGACACAACTGTATAATAATCTAGATGCTCGAAGATTATCTGCTATGGAGGAGGACAAGCACATAAAAATTCAAGAGTTATTAACTACTTGTGGTTCAATTACTCTAAATTAATTGGATATGACCATTGAAGTTGCAGATAGAACAATTTTTCGCAGCAAGCACAGGATAATTAGCCTTACGGCAAGAAGGGTTAATGAAATAATCAGTGAGACTCACAAGGCATGGGTACAATTCTTTGTTGACAACCCTAGTTTCTTCTCTTCACTGAAAGCCAAGAATGAGACTACTAACATCCCGACTAAAGGGAAAAGCAAAGGTGTAGTGGGTGCCTCACCTACAATTTTGAAAGATACTAAGGAATTGGATGTAGAGCCCCCGACAGAATCAAATGTATAGGACATAGAGGAGATACCGACAAAAGTAGATAATGTACATATATCAATAGATACACAAAATGTATAGGTTACATATGTTGAGGACAATAGTCATCTAGATCAGAATGTATAGGTTGAGGATACAGTTCATGTGGAATTGACAACAACTGATACTGCACCAAGTGGCAAAGACACTAATGCAAAAGAGGATGTTATTAAAGGTAATAAACCATCAGAGGAAAAGGGAGAGGAATCTAGCAGGGAACCGGTAGCTAGCACATCTTTGTTGTTAGTTGACACCTCCTAGGTAGAGCAGAAGAGTATAATTGAGGTGAGTTAAACTAAGCTCATGATGATTGTTTCTCAAAAGATGTTGAAGGAAGGATCGGTGGATAAGGGAATAATTGATCAGTCAATTCCAATTTTGCACAAAATTGTCCCAGAGTGCCAGTTTGACAAAGGAGCAAGCCCCTTCGGCAAGCTCAAAATAATTACTGATCACATTTCTAAGGATTTTCAGTCATTGCAACAAATATCTAACCGACAGGCATTGGAAAGATTCACTCAAGCTAAGAGAGCCACTTTTGATCAATTGATTGAATCAGAAAAGAAAGAGATTACTAATAAACTAAAGTTAATTGATAATTCTTTAAGGCAATGTACAAATATATACAAAGTATGTTGTAACACCGGATTACTTACTGCAGATATAGATAAAGGCATTAAAGATTCTCAGGATAAAATTGTAGGTATAGTCAATTCTTTTTATGGTTCCAATTCTTTGACTACATCTATTGATGGGAATAATTTTTTGTTAGAGGCTCAAATTTAAGCTCTTGAAAGGGAAAGAGACAAAATCATAAGGAGAGCTAAAGGGCTCAGAGGATTGGTGAGTCCTCGGTTGAACTCCTTGAGTGTACATAAAAAGGAATGCATAGATATGATTGGCAAGCCCACACCGACAGAGCTTAAGGAGAAAGAGTCCCATGCTCATATGCTTAATGATCTTGTATCAGTATCTAACACATTCAAATCTAGCTGGGACACTTATCTAGAGCTTTTGGAGAAAGCCTCTCCAAATTTTATTAAGTATATTTAGCTCGGTAAAGTGTTTTGGGACACATTCTTTGTACAAAATTTCATTCTTCATCCCATTTTTTGGTGTTTTTTTGGCATTGATGTCAAAGGGGGAGGTATAGGTGAAAAATAAATCCTTGACATCAAGAGATATGGAGTATTTGTATAGATCATGATTACAGATGAATATTCATATTCAGCTTAGGGGGACCAGTCTCAGGGTGAATCCGACAAATGAAAACCATTATCATTTTTCATATGAGTGTTGTCATCAATGCCAAAGGGGGAGATTGTTGGAAATTCAGACTCATTTGATTGGTTTCATATGTTGTCATTGATACCAACATGTTCCAGCTTCATTATTTGGTTTGGTTCTTCACTGACACTGACGAGTATCTTCACCGGTAGGAAGGACTCTATGGGTATTAGCATTGAAGGCTGACATGATTTACAGATTAGGCAAGGATAATAACCGGAAAACATGTTATTGATATAGGAGGCCGACATCATTGGTGGATCCAAAAATTGACAATTCATTTTGTTGTTTATGTATATATGTAATGAGCTGACATGTATAATCATTTTTGTAATATCTATATAAGCTGACATAATTCATGAAGGATTGTAAGGGTATATAGGTTAGTTATTATATCATTTTGATATATGATAAGGATGATGTTGTGTGATTAGATCAATAATGTGAAGATTATGTGTATGAGGTCATTTGTGTATGGGATCAATATTCTGTAATGATTTGTAGATGATTTTGGATGCACTCACAGAGCGACAGTTATTCCGGTAAGGGTTTAAGGGTTTTAGAACCAAAACTATCAGAGCTTGAACTGGAACTCAATCAGGCATAACAGATGCATTTAATGAGTTTAGTTTTATGTTTTATTATTCAAAGTGACTGTAGTTAGTGAAAATCCTTTGTGTTGAGCAATGTGCTCTAGGCGATAAGCCTTCCTGCATGTGCAGGCCCCCATATTATGTACTATCTTTTCATATGGCCAATTGATTGATATTGTGGGTCACAAATCCCACCATGGTTTTTCCTCTTTGACATTTTCCATGTATAAATCCTCTGTTTAATGGTATTCATTTGTGTGATTGGTTCATTTATTGCTTTACTTCTTTCAATTATATATATATCGATTTACCGGTTGGTGAATGCATGTTATAATAAGGTTAAAATTGAACATTCAGGTAGAACACTGATTCACCTCCCCTCTCAGTGTTCTTGGATTCCAACAATAACATTTCAATTTCAAATCTAGCCTCTACCCTATTGAGGAACACTTTTATTTTTATTTCAATTCATTGTATGGTTAGTTCCAAACCTTGGGTTTGACATAGAAAAACCCCTATCATCCCAACAACATTTTTTTCTCTTGTGTTTACAAGTGACAAGATCTAAAGATAACAAATATAGATCTAAAATGAGGAGAGTGAGACACATATGACCTAATTTTGAAGAAGTAAAAACATTGGGATAAGGTCACCTTGCATTAGTGTCTGACACTTTTTCAATGAAGTTTTAGGGAGGTACTTAAAGTGACATCCTAATTCTGAAATTGTTTAAGTTGTCCACATCTGCCGGTTTTAGGACAAGGATTCCTAGCATCTCCATCAAAAATTTCAACCACAAGTATCTCTTTGGTTCCCATTTCTAGATCTATTCATCATATCTATATATTTATTTTGAAACTTTTTGTACATATTGATCGTTCTCAATTCTACATCATTAACCCTAGTTCTTCCATTCAATTCACATCATTTCAATAATCATACTCAACTCAGTCAAGGAGTATGCTAAATTCCCCTTGTGGTTAGCCCTTTCCTAATAAGTTTGAGTTTGAGCTTATTCGGTTCATTCTCCTTCCAAATGTGATTATTGTGGAATAGGTTGTTAGAAATGTGTGTTTGGTTGTCATTGATGTCAAACCTGGTGATTCGGATATAGTAAGAGTGAAGGTGATATAAAATAGTGGAAGATAGGTATGTATGTGTCAAGGTGAAGAACCTTGTTGTTATGTTAGGTAGATAGTGTTGTAGGGATAGTTGTTGCAGATGTGTTACAATTGTTGCTGATGTGTTTTTTGGAAGGATATTGCTCCAGAAACGTATGTTGATAGTATGCGGATATTCTTTTCATGTTGACCAAGTTTTGGACTAGTTGTGGCAATTGAATTTGTGCTCCAAATGTATGTGCAGTTATGGACATGACAATCAAATATTGGGGTTGTTGAGCTTTGCAATTTTTGTCTTGTTGCAGATATGGTAATACAATCTTGGTATGATGGTGGACATAGTTTAAGATTGTTGTACTCTAGTTTTGGAGCTCTAGAAGTGTATTCAATGATGATGGTATTCTAACAGTGTTTGCAGTGTTCCACATTCATCCACATTTTTTGGTTTCTGATGATGATCTTTTGGGAAAATGTTGTTCATGACCTTAACTTATTTGTGTCAAGTTGGATCATTTTTTGTGCTTCAGAAACGTGCTTGCAGAAGATCGAGGATATGATTATTCTAGGTCTAGTCGACATTGAATGTTTTTGTTTCTTGTTTTTTCTCCAGTGATCATAACATGTGATCTGGCTATTGGAGGACTCTTGAATGAAATCATGTAGAAGATTGAGAGTGTTCATGTGTTATGGTTATTGAGTGTGTTATGTGTGTGTGAAGAAGAAATGCAGAATTGGTGCGACAGTGGATTGGAGCAGGTGGATTGCAATAGAGTTGTAGATATTGTTGACCAAATCTACTACAAGCAGTTATTTAGATCTTTGAGCTTATTAGGAACTGAACCCTGAAGGAACACAATGGACCATTGAGAGGGGGGGTGAATTAATGGTAGTCAAAAAAATTTAAATTTCTAAAAGATCTAAGCTATAATAACTGTAGTCACAAAAGAATGAGAAGAGATATTAAACTCATAACACCAGATATATGAGGAAAATCCAAAGTGGGAAAAACCTCGGTGAGAAATACTACTAGAGTCTACTGCTTTAATCTAGCCTCAAAAGAAAATATGATTACAATGCTTAGGGCACCAACCCAAAGGAGCACCAACCCCTAGCTTTATGGGCACCAACCCAAAGGAGAACCAACCCCTATAGTTTATGGACACCAACCCAACGGAGCAACAACCCCTAGCTTTGATCACCCACTCAGAGAAATACAAAGATACAAACAATTGATACAATATAAAAACCTTGTTACAAATGAGTTTGTAACACACAAATGTTTTTCTCTTGAGATTGATTTGACTCACTTCTGCTCTTTGATCTTTAGGCCCCAATCTCAGATCTCTGCTCTCTATCTTTTTCCTTTTATCCTCTTCTCTTCTTTGTAACTGACTCTCTGCTTTCTACTTGGCTCAATCCTCTTTCTCTGCCTCTCACAGTGTATATAACCCACTGTGTTATCTGCCTCAACTCTCCACACTTTTGGTCATTGGTCTCTGGTCTTTGTTGCTCTCCTCCTCTATTCTTCAAGCTCTTCATTGTCCGCTCTCTGCTCTCACTCTCAGTTGCTTTTTGTCTCCTCCACACATATGAACATTCTGCATGCAGTATCTTCTTACTATGTTAGGTTTGAACTAACATCATGTTATTGACACTTGCGTGCTGCTTCTCCGCGACCCTCTTCTCTCTCTCTCTCTTTATTTTTATTTTCTATAATCTCTATTTTTTTAGAGCTTCTACTCTTTCACACTTTCAACAACAATATGCTTACTGAATGCACTTCACTCTTCTGATTGACATCCCCCAACTTTTCTTTGCCAACTCACCTTACTCATCTGCAACTATCAAATCTCATCACCTATACATTGTTCTCGTTCATCTCTATACCTGCAGGATTTCCCTCCAAAACTAGATTCACACCTTGATCTCCTCGGCCTCTAAGAGATTATGTCTACATATCGATCAGATTCTTTGCACCTATCACTCAGACAGATAACCATCCATATTAAATGCATCATCCTCCTTCTTGGAATACTCTGTGAGATCAGATTACTAAACTTAGTAATCTTCTCCTGCCCATAAGATCTAATCTCCTACCTATTGATCATCTCAAGCCACACACTAGTCTGCTATAGAATTTCCATTAATGTGTTGATCATCCTCTGTCGACCTACCCTGACGAGATGGACAACTAGCTCCATCATTGCCAACTTCTGCATATCCAAATTCCTCTCCAACCACTAGAAAATCACATGTCATTACCTTTGACATCCAGGTTACTCGGTCAAGTTTGGTTAACTATCATGAGACCCACTGAGTCTACTGACTTGCAAAAATGGCTACAAAGTTTGCAACAACCATCAATTCTATCGACAAAAATATAACCCTTCATCTTCTCAACAAGTGTCCTCTGATTCGCTCCATACATTCCATGTCATTGGGTCAAACTCAATCAATGTCCATGTGGACTATCTTCCCTATCGACATATAAATGTGTCATCAAACTCTTCGCATTGGACATCTAGACTACATAGTCGACATCAGTCAACTACAGTCAACCTGCCACATGAACCTCTGTATTTATTGGGTTGCCAACATGTCATCAAAAGTCTTCTTAATCATCAATTAGGTCTTCTAGTCAAGCTCGGTCAATGTCCAGTCATCGTCCATGTGGACACTATGATTGGGTTACTATCATTATTATCTTCCATTATCATTCCTACATCTTGTTAGTTAGATGAGAGGGGGGGGGGTGAATCAGATAAACTCACAATATAATGATCTATCCAGATTCAACCTCGGTAGAACTTACTTGATATGCAACTATGACTGTAAATCATTCAAACTCATAAACTGATAAACTTCAAACAACAAAACACATATAACACCAGATTTAACGTGGAAACCCAAATAGGGAAAAACCACTATGGGATTTCAGACCCACTAAGAAAATATACGCTTCTAGAGTATTCTCGGTTAAAAGCCAATCTTGTTAAAGATTACATAAACACATTGCTAGATGTGACCCGGTCAAGGGATTTCCCTCAAATCTATCAGAATCTTACACTTTGTTAGAAGTGACCTTGTCAAAGGATTTAAAACACTCAATCAGAATGTTACCTTGCTAGAGGATTTACAAATAAGACTGTTAGGTCCACTCAGTTAAGAGACTTCCTGTCACTTACAAAAATAAATAACAGTAATAAAATATATCTGCAACTTCACATCTGAAATGTTAAAGCAAACTCTATGTGCTCAAAATAATCTTGCCATAAGACTTATCTTCCTCCTTGCTGGGCTTCTCAATCTGCTCTTCAATCTGTTCTTCAATCTGATCTTCAATATTCTGTACTCAATAATCACTTCAGCAGCATCACTATTCTTCTATTTGCCCACATTATGTGTTCATCAACTTTTCCTTATTTATAAGCAATTCCAAACTGCTTAATCTCCTTAATCATATTTCCCATGATTAATCTTAGCCATCAGATCTTCAAACTTGACTAGGTTCATTGAATCTTTCGAACTAAAAAATGCTTTATCTTTCCTTGGAACTTGTATACCTTCCTTGGTACTTGTGCTCGGTTATGACCATTCAATCTGTGTTGTAGATCTAACTCTTGAATTTTCATTGTCGTTGATCCTTAATAAATTTCTTGCATGACATTCCAATCTTCTATAAATCTGCAGCTCATTGGCATCCTTCATTTAATAATGTATTTATTCATCCAATGTATTCTATTACTGCTCAGTTGATACTCAATAAATACAGAACTTTACTCAGTAGACATTCTTCCTTCTTTAACTAACACTGATAACCTTGGTGTTTACCAACTAGATCCTTGCTTGGTAAAATAGAACAATATCAAACCTTTACTCATTCTATTACATGAAATCTTTTCCTTCTTATTCAGTCTTCGAATACACATATATAGGATATCAAAACAATCAAAATAACATAATCTCATCACTGTCTAACTTGGTAATAGTTGCCCATTGAATAACTTATTACTCCCCTTCATTTTAACATTCTTTCTGTGTCACTTACAAACATCTTTATACTCATCAAAACATACTTTTTAAGATATGGCAACATCATACTGAATCAGAAAATCAATTGCTTGACATCAATGACAAAATAATATTATTAAGATAGTAATCATCCTTTATCAATTATATCAACAATCTTAATGTAATGCCAACAATCTCCCCCTTTGGCATTGATGGCAATACCAACTTGATTTATTCCAATTGATTCAGACAGATATTTTTCTTCTCTTGTTATCCTTGAGCTATAAACTTCTCCTGTACTCTTCTCCCCTGGAATTAGTCTTCTCCCCCTTTGACAACAATGCCAAAATTAAAACTAATTCATGATTAATTCCCCTATGAAGTAATTTCCTTGCTGTTAAAACATATACAAATGTATCATCATAGTCTCGGTCAGGGCATCTTGTCTTCACTCACTATTTCCTGTACAACTTTAGATGACCTTCTAAAGTGTGTAAATCAGCATCAACTCACAAATAGTATTCTATACAGTCATAGAATTGATTCTTTCACCGAACTCTGTCAGTGAGTACTAGATAGGGGTAGGACCCCTAACTTACTTATGAGATACTCAAAAATGTCCCTTGGCAGTGACTTTGTGAAGATGTCTGCTAATTATTCCTTTGTGCTAACATATTCCAACAAAACTTTCTTTTCTTGAACTTTTTCTCTTAGATAATGATACTTTATAGAGATATGCTTTGTCTTAGAGTGTATTACTGGATTCTTTGAAATGTTAATAGCACTTGTATTATCACAAAATATAGTTACTAGCTCAGTAACTATCTCATTCATACCTTCCAACGGTTGTTTGATCCATGCTATATTAGTACAATTCAATGCTGCAGTGACATTTTCAGCTTCAACTATTGACTATGAAATGCATCATTGTTTCTTGCTAAGCCAACTCACTAGTCTTTCTCCCTAAAAGAAAGCTCCACCACTTGTGCTTTTTGTATCATCAATGTTTCCTACCCAATCAGCACCAATATAGACTTTTAAGTCAAAATCATTCCTCTTTTTATATAGTAAACCATAATCTTCAGTGCCTCTCAAGTATTTGAAAATTCTCTTGATTGCTATCATATGAGTTTCTTTGGGATCTGCAAAAAATCTTGCAACTATACCTACTGCATGTGCTATATCAAGCCTGTTGTGAACTACATATTGCAACTTTCCAATCATAGATCGGTAAAGTGTCTCATCAACAGATGCAGATTCATCATTCTTTGATAGTTTACAATTAGTAGTCATAGGAGTACTTACAGGTTTAGAATCCTCCATTCCAAATTTCTTCAAGACTTCCTTTATATACTTGGATTGACTAATGAAAATCCCATTTTTCATTTGCAGTATCTGTAAACCTATAAAATAATTTATTTCACCGATTAATGACATCTCAAATTCTTTGCACATTTCATTTCCAAAGTTCTTTCATAAAGAATCATTACCACAAAAAATAATATCATCAACAAATATGGCTGAAATCAATATTCCATTATCCTCATCATTCTTCATATACATGTTATTGTTTTCACTAGTCCTCA
The DNA here is from genome assembly GCF_030272615.1 of Cryptomeria japonica. Classification (NCBI taxonomy): domain Eukaryota; kingdom Viridiplantae; phylum Streptophyta; class Pinopsida; order Cupressales; family Cupressaceae; genus Cryptomeria; species Cryptomeria japonica. The sequence goes on along the minus strand of NC_081405.1, from coordinate 82,831,173 downwards.
TAAATCCAATCTTGATTAAGAGTGCAACCTTTCATACCATGCTCTAGGTGCTTGCTTTAGGCCATATAAAGCTTTGTTCAACTTACATACCTAATCTTTATTCTTCTCTTCAATAAATCCTTCAGGCTATTCAATGTAAACTTCTTCTTCTAGTATACCATTCAAAAATGCAGATTTAACATCCATTTGATATACCTTGAATTTTTTGTAAGAAGCATATGCCAACAATGTTCTCACTCCTTCAAGTCTTGCCACAGGTGCAAAAGTCTCACCATAGTCTATTCCTTCTTCTTGAGCATAACCTTTGCAAACTAGCCTTACTTTATTTCGAATGACCTCACCTTTTTAATTTAGCTTATTTTTGAAAATCCACTTTGTACCAATTAGATTTTTCTCGTTTGGTCTTGGGACCAGTGTCCATGTTTCATTTTTTTTGATTTGTTCAATCTCTTTTGTTATAGCATTCACCCAATCTTCATTGCTTAATGCCTCTTTTACTATCCTCGGTTCAAACTCCGATATCAGACATGTGTTCTATCTTAGTTTGTTTCTTGTCATCACTGGATCATCCTTATCTCCTATAATCTGACTTGATTCATGATTTCTTCTGACATATTTTGCTAATATAGGCTCGGTAGGCTCTATATGATCTTCTTCATCACTCGGTAACTGAGTATTTTCTTCATTGGCTTCTTGGTTAGACTTCTCGGTTGTACATATACAAACTCTTCATAATCTTCTAGTTCTTTGGAGTTTCCTTCATCATTCCTTTCTGCAAATTCATCAATTTTCACATTTGCACTTTCCACTATTTTGTTAGATGATTTGACCAAACATTTAAATGCTTTACTCCTAGAGGAATAACCAAGAAATGTTCCTTCCTCACTTTTCTGATCAAATTTTCCATTTCTGTCACCTTTGTGAACACAACATCTACTTCCAAATATTTTAAAATAACTTACATTTGGTTTCTTGTCATACCAGATTTCATACAGTGTCTTCATAGTTCCTTTCTTCAGTTGTACTCATTTCAAGGTGTAAACTGTAGTGCTTATTGCTTCTCTCCAAAATATTTGAGGTACTCTCTTTTCTATCATCAAGGTTCTAGGATAATCTACAATTGATATGTTTCTTCTTTTAGCTATCCCATTTTGCCGCGGTGTTCTCGATGCAGACACTTGTCTCTTTATACCATGATCATTGTAGAATAAGTTAAATTCATCTAAAATGAACTCTCCTCCTCTATCAGATCTTAAACATTTCAACTGTCTTCCTATTTCATTTTCAACTCTTCCCTTATACCATTTGAAAATTTGAAAGGCTTCTAATTTCTCTTTTAAAAACATAACTGACATCACCCTTGAGTAATCCTCCACAAATAATATGAAGAATTTATCACCATAATAACTTTGAACTTTCATAGGACCACAAAGATCAGTGTGTACAAGATCTAAAATTCCTTTAGAAGTGTAAGACTTACTTGTGAAGCTTGATTTTGTCATCTTACCCATCTGGTGTCTGTGGTATATTGCATTCTCAGGTTTTTCCAAGCTCGGTAGACCTCTTACTCGGTGCTTCTTACTTATTTTGATTAGGTTATCAAAATTTACATGACAAAACCTTTTATGCCATAAACAGGTATCTTCTATTTTTGCATATAGACAATTGTTCTGAGTTGAGTCAAGATGAAATGTATTACCTCTTGTTTGAGTCTCGATAGCAGCCAACTTTCCATGTTTGTCATGAACTTTGACGATTCCTTTCTAAAATTCTATTTGGTATCCTGTATTGTTTAGCTATGCTACACTCAACAAATTGTATTTCAAACCTTCAACCCAATAAACATCATCACATTTAGCATTGTCAAGAAGTGTGATAGATCCTTTACCTTTCATAGGACATGGTGCATCATTACAAAATCTTACATAACCTCCATCATAATCTTCTAATTTAACATACTTGTGTTTATCACTTGTCATGTGATGTGAGCAACCACTATCTATGATCCAAGAATCATTGTTATTTATGTGTGATATTAAGGATTTTTCTTCATACCTTTCTTCATCTGATCCATATTTGATAGCCACATATACAACTTCCTTTGTCTCGGTCCCATCAGATTTATCATCATTGGATTCCTCATCAGCTACTAGGCATGTCTTTCTATCTCTCCTTCTGAATTCTCGGTGCCCTTTGTATTGGTAGTCTTTCTGTCTGTCATCTCGGTATTCTCTCTTTTCACTAGATTCTTTGTCAGGACAATTTGAAGCCATATGTCCAATTTTATCACAGTTAAAACATTTCAAAGGTAACTTTCCTTTATACTTACCTTTGCCTCTTGGTAACCTTCAAGCCAATAATGCTTCAAACTCTTCTTACTTTCTAATTTCCTCATATAGTTTGTGTACTTCTTCCATGTTTTTGCGAAATCTCTCACTTGCTCTACTATGATTTCCTTCAACATAATTATACATTCTATTATTGTAATCATTAGATTCATCAAGATGAAAAGAACTGAATGCAGATTCAACTTTGTTTACCAAAGACCCACTCTTATCAAAATTACTCAACTAGAAAGCATGTAGCTTACCAATGGCAACATCCAAAGAGACTTGCATGTTTGGTACAGACCTTAATTCATTAATTGTAGAGACTCGAATGTCATAAGTAGGTAGAAGTGTTCTCAACAACTTACTTGTTACATCCTTTTCTTCAATAGTTCCTCTTGCTCCTTTGATTTGATTGACAATTTCCTTTAACCTTGTATTGTACTGGATTATGTTCTCACCTTCATTCATTCTCATGGATTCAAGTTGTCCTCTTAGACTGTCTGCTTTTGCTCTTTGAACATGTTCATCACCACCATACACAGATATAAGCTTATTCCACATAGCTTTGGCATCATTACAACCTTATAGATCATTAAACTCTAAGTCAGTCAATGCTGATGTTATTTCAATCATTTATTGAATATGTTCTTGCTTTGCCTTTATCTCTTCCATTGTTATCAGGTAGGTGCTAGGTGTAGTGTAATCATTCTCCAGATAATATGTTGTATATTCTCCAATTCTTGATAAGTGCAGCTTCATCCTTTTCTGCCATGTGGAGAAACTTGACTTGTTCAGCTTTGGTACACCCCTTTTATACATCTTCAGATCTTGCCTCAAGTTCCTTTAAACTTTTCTTTCAGAGTCCAAACTCTAATACCAATTGTTAGTTACATGAGAGGGGGGGTGAATCAGATAAACTCACAATACAATGATCTATCCAGATTCAACCTCGATAGAACTTACTTGATATGCAACTATGACTCTAAATCATTCAAACTCATAAACTAATAAACTTCAAACAACAAAACACATATAACACCAGATTTAACATGGAACCCCAAATAGGGAAAAACCACTATGGGATTTTGGACCCGCTAAGAAAATATACTCTTCTAGAGTATGCTCGGTTAAAAGCCAATCCTGTTAAAGATTACATAAACACATTGCTAGATGTGACTCGGTCAAGGGATTTCCCTCAGATTTATTAGAATCTTGCACTTTGTTAGAAGTGATCTTGTCGAAGGATTTCAAACACTCATTCAGAATGTTACCTTGCTAGAGGATTTACAAATAAGAATGTTAGGTCCACTCGGTTAAGAGATTTCCTATCACTTACAAAAATAATTAACAGTAATAAAATATATCTACAACTTCACATATGAAATGTTAAAGAAGACTCTATGTGCTCAAAATAATCTTGTCATAAGACTTATCTTCCTCCTTGCTAGGCTTCTCAATCTGTTCTTCAATCTGATCTTCAATATTCTATACTCGGTAATCACTTCAGCAGCATCACTATTCTTCTATTTGTCCGCATTCTATGTTCATCAACTTTTCCTTATTTATAAGCAATTCCAAACTGCTTAATCTCTTTAATCACATTTCCCATGATTAATCTTAGCCATCAGATCTTCAAACTTGACTAGATTCATTGAATCCTTCGAACTGAAAAATGTTTTATCTTGCCTTGGAACTTGTATACCTTCCTTGGTACTTGTGCTCGGTTATGCCTGTTTAATCTGTGCTATAGATCTAACTCTTGAATTTTCATTGTCATTGATCCTTAACAAACTTCTTGCACGACATTCCAATCTTCTATAAATCTCCAGCTCATTGGCATCCTTCATTTAATAATGTATTTATTCATCCAATGCATTTTGTTACTACTCGGTTGATATTCGGTAAATACAAAACTTTACTCGGTAGACATTCTTCCTTCTTTAACCGACACTGATAACCTTGGTGTTTACCGACTAGCTCCTTGCTCGGTAAAATAGAACAATATCAAACCTTTACTCATTCTATTACATGAAATCTTTTCCTTCTTATTCAGTCTTCGAATACACATATATAGGATATCAAAACAATCAAAATAACATAATCTCATCATCATCTAACTCGGTAATAGTTTCCCATTGAGTAACTTATTACTCCCCTTCATTTTCACATTCTTTCTGTGTCACTTACCGACATCTTTATACTCATCAAAACATACTTTTTAAGATATGGCAACATCATACTAAATCAAAAAATCAATTGCTTGACATTAATGACAAAATAATATCATTAAGACAGTAATCATCCTTTATAAATTATATCAACAATATCCAACAACCTTCTCAATATCAACAATCTTAATGTAATGCCAACACATCTAGCTTAACCATGTGAAGTAAGCAACTCCAAAAAGTTCCATTTACATTGGTTACCCCGCACAACACTTTGAAGAAGTGTTGGACTCATGCTGGATAAGCATCTACAAGAGACATTGTTATCTCTTGTTAACCCACACAACACTCGTCATGGCCTCTTAACCCATGCGAGATAAGAGATTTCATTGTTCCCTTTGTCCTTATTTACCCTTCATTGTCATTTGTATGCCCTTTTAACCCATGTAGGATAATCTTATATTGTCCTCAAGAAGCCTTCCTTCATTTTTTTTTAGCCCGCACAACTCCTTGTGTAGCTTCTTAACCTATGCAGGATAAGGGGATCCACAATCTTCCCTTCAGTTTCTTATCCCGTATGAATTTTTCACTGTCAGCTCATACAATGTGGGATAGTGGGGGCTGCCATAATTCTCTTTACACATCTTATCCTGCATGACTATCACTGGTCACTTTTTGACAACGCGAGATAACAAAATTCTTATCTCGCACAATATTTTCCTTTTGACATTCTATGATGTGGGATAATGTGTACTCTTTATCCTCTTTGTAACTACTATCCCACATGACCAATCAAGGCTCGACAAGCATGTCATGGGGTAACACCTTGATAAGATAGAAATAGTCAATAACACAGTGTGATAACTTGCATAACCATCATGTTATGTGATTCTTCTTCTTCACTCTTCAACTGTGATAACCTTCATGTTATTGATATCTATTTTCACAAGACCAACATGACTAGCTTGTCATGTTATTGACAACTATAGTCACCCATCCAACATGTTATTGACCACTCGTATCGCATAACCTACATGTTATTGACATATCCGGTCCCCTTCCACAGTTTCATAGAATGCGATAACCTACAAGTTATTGACATCTGTGACTGATACTTTTTGTAACCGCATGCAACCAATATAGTGATAGCCTTTGTGTTATGCACAATTGCAACTTTAATTTTGAAGATTCAAACAAGCTTTCTCAATGCCTCCACCACATTACTGACCTTTTCCTTCTTCATCCAAATGTCTATCCTAATAGCATATTCCAAGCTTTCCTTATGTAACTCCATATGAGACTAACATGGCATGTTATTTGACATGACGTGTTATATAATGTTGCAGCAACACTTATGCTCTTGGTCAAACATGTTTTCACATGCTATCATATCTTTATGGCCATGGTCCTTTAATCACCTGCAAGTGCAATATTTGACTTCATGCAACCTCCATGCATAATCATACAACCTGCACAACTCTACCTTCCTGATGCAACACCTTATGAGCCAATTTGATCTTCCTCTAAGACTTTAACATCCTTTTTGCATCACTATCTAGTGGGTGTCAAGTTGTTCCTCTACACATTCTCTGTCATGTTGCACTTGTTCTCTAGGACACATACATCTCTACTGTTGACATCAATCAACTCAGTCATGCACACATACACACATGTTGACATCAATGACAACCTCAATGCCAACAATCTCCCCCTTTGGCATTGATGTCAACAACACTATCCAGTGGGTATCAAGTTGTTCCTCTGGACATTCTGTGTCATGCTCTACTTATTGTCTAGGACACATATTATCTATGTTGTTGACATCAATCAACTCAGTCATGCACAAACACATGTTTACATCAATGACAACCTCAATGCTAATAATCTCCCCCTTTGGCATTGATGTCAAAACCAACATTCATTCTCCCCCTTTGACAATAATGGCAAAGGGTGGGACAACCAACTGTCAACCATGCATCTTCTTCCTCGTATTAATATCTTCACTCAATTGGAAACATATGTCACTCCCCCTATGATTAATTCACCAATATGATTGTGTGAACATTTGTTCCCTATAAGAAAGGTGAACCATTATTATAATATATGTTGGAGGTGACCCAACATTACAAAAAGAAACTTTGGTCAAGTCTGCTCAACTCTCCCTGTGATGCATCACTAGCATATGCATTTTGATGACCCCGAATGGCAATAATTTATCTCCCCCTGGGAATCAAACCCAATATACTCCATCTGCTTTCCTTTCTTCCATCTGTCTTCATGTTGTCCTCTCTTCTGAACTACACATACTCTCAACATCTCTTCCCTATGTTGTCTAATCACTTTTATGCTACATAATTCTTCCATTCTTCCATACTGAAAGCAATGCACTATGGACTGTCTTTAAAATATTTTCACTGCTTGCAGTTGTACTCATCCTTATGTATGAAAGTATACACCATAAAATAAATCCATTTTACAACAATCTAAAATATGTCTCAACAATGTTAGAGCTTGATATACTACCAAGGCATAAAATTCTACAAAATAAAAAACTCAAGCAGATTTACAGACATTTAGACTAACTTAATCATTAACTATGAAATCGGTCATCTCATCTTCTTCCTCCATGTCTCCTTCTTAGAGCTGGTCTTTCTCATGACTGCAACATCCTAGTTCTTTTCAAAAAAATTGGGGGTGGATGATGTGGTCAATATGTTGCTCCCCCCTAAGGTCTTACATCTCCTTAAGCTTGAGGAGATATCACTTGTGCATGAAATGCACACTGCCAACTCATAGTAGCATCCAACTAGTGACACTCATCACTTGAGGTCTTCTTTCTTCTCCATACCCTGATAGACCCTCTATTTTGCATGGTGGGAGTGTTTTCCTTCTTATTAGGTCTATATGATTTCATTTAATTTCTCCTACATTCTTGTACTTTGTGCCCAATCTTGTGACATGCAAAGCACCTTGTGTTTGCATTAGATTTTGGAATGAAGAGGTTTCTATTTGACTGATAGGTCTTTTTTCTCCAAACCATACTATTATAACTAGTTGATGGAACAAATGAACTATTTGATATACCATGAACTTTCCTATTCTTGTTCCATGCAAATCCTTGCCTTACATAATAACCATTATAATTATACTTTACTTTTTTGTTATGGGATGAGGTGTAGGAGCTTCCATAAGACGAATGATTTTCTTCTACATTCATGACTCGTATGACCAAATTTATTACAGCTATAACATACAACATTCCTATCACCTAGGACAATAGAAACATTCTTGCTCCCATATTTTGGAGCTGATCTATGCATAAATTTACCATTTGACATTTTATACTCATATGCATCATGTTTCTCATAAACCTATTTTTACATTCACTTTTTCTATTTCCATGACGTTTGCATGCAAAACAATAACCAGAGAAGGAGGGCTTGTAACTTACAAAATTATTTTGTCACATGTGGAGATCTTGCTGACTGATTTCCTCCATTCCTTTTTCCTTTTTGGCTAATCCTGGGATTCTCTTTTGCAACAATCACATGTCCTCAGTCTTATGTGCAAGAACATTGTTTGTGATAATATGATGAAACAATAAGGATCCTATCAACTACTGAGAGTGGGGGGGGTCAATCAATAGATAGCAAATAAACTAAAATTTAACCAAACTTAATCCCAACTCAGAAACAACTTGGTAAACTAATTGGTTTAGACATTATATCAAAAACTGCAATTGCACTATCAAACTTTACCATGTTGGTATTTTGGTATGGTTTTGTCATTGATGTCAACACCTACTCTAAAGATCTAGCAACATTCACCAGCATGCAAGTAAACTGTGCAACAGTTACTAGTATATGGTTCACGGGCAGGATATATTGTTCACTGGTACCTGGAATGATATGGAAGACACTTGGTAATGACGAAGACATCATGTGGACACTTTGTTTTGAAGAAATAATCATTGGTATATTTATATTTGCATATTTTCCTTTACCGGCAAATAGGTCCAAGTTATCTATGGTTACACTGGCAGGTTTATCTTTTCCAGATCAACATGGCATGCTATGGAGATAATTTATTATTGTTGTAAATGCATTAAGACGACATGTTTAATCGGTTATTGCATTGGATATTATATTGTATGGAAAATGTTTTTATTGTAATATCTTGTAGAGCCGACCTACTAAAATTGGACTTAGGGTATGGTATAAATGTAAGATCTTATTTTTAAGATCAAGTGTGGAATCCGAAAAAGAATTAAGTGAAGGTATATGTGAGATCAAGCAAGGATATACACAAAGACATCATTTGAAGGTGAAGTTAGGTATTTGTAGAAGCATATCAGCATTACACCGGTACTAAATCCAGCATATGAAGATGCTATTTTGTGGAGTACATTCTTATTGGATCTAACCATCCAACTGTAGTTAGTGTGACTCCAATTTTGTGATTAAGTAGTGAGCTCTAGGCTATTGGCCTTTCTACATGTGCAAACCCCATTTATGTACACTTACTATCTACAGTAGATCTGATTGTGGGTAAGGTTTCCCACCACGGTTTTTCCCCTTACAGGGTTTCCACGTACAAATATTGGTGTTATGTATTGTGGATGACTTTATGTTTATGTTTCATGCATTAATCGTTACCGGTATAGCAATTTACTATTAACAATGTCTACCGGCATACTTAACTGGTTTACCGATACTAAGCATTAAGTTGGTTAATAAGTTTTTGGTTTGAATTTATTAGACAACTGATTCACCCCCACCTCTCAGTTGTCTCTGGGACCTAACAATTGGTATGAGAGCTTAGTCCTCTTTTGCAAAAGTTTAACAACTTGAGGAGATCCAATGTCTACTAATTATTTCAGGAAGGACAGTCCTAAACTTGATGGAACCAACTATGGAATATGGAAGATCAGAATGGAGATACATCTGAATTGCATTGGTAAAGACATCTAGGAAGTTACTAAGAATGGTTATACTACTGCTATAGCTGGTCAGACTACTCCAACTACCTTAGCTAAAGATGAAGAGAATGATTGCAAAGCAAGAGAAGCACTTTTGAGCGCATTATCAGATCAACAAATCATGGGATTATCAGATAGGTCTACTACTAAAGCTATTTGGGATCACTTGGAAACACTAAATGAGGGAGATTCCACAGTCAAGATTGCAAAACATGAAATCTTTCGAGTCAGGTATGAACATCTGAAAATGGAAGAAGATGAAAGGATTTTTGCTTTTATGGAAAGAGTAAATGAAATTGTTTTGGGTATTAAATGTTGTGGAGGAACCTTGAGTGAGGATAAAATTGTTTCAAAAATCATAAGAGGTTTGCCATTGGCATATAAGATGAAGGTTACTGCTATAAATGATTTGAGAACAATGCCTAATACATCAGTAACTAGGGATACATTGATTGGAAAACTTTCAGCCTTTGAAATTGAAGAATTTGGTCCTGTTGCTACTGTAAAGACTAATTTGGCCTTTAAAGCATTTACATCATCTGCTCCATCATTTGACAAATTATACTGGAGAGCCTTTTATGCAAGAGAACTTGAAGAATCCAGAAAGGAGAATGAAGAGCTTGAAGAACTTGAAGCACTATTTGCAAGGAAAATGCCAAAAGGTCCAATTGGAAGTAAGTATGAAGGTAAAGAACCCTTTAAATGTTTTAACTGCAATAAGATTGGTCATATGGATTCAAGATGCCCTGATAGACATGCTAGACTAAGAGAAGAAGCTAGAAGAATATACAAGCCTAATCCTGAATATCAAAGATATAGATTTAAGAAGAACAAAGATAAATCTTGTTACATTGTTGATGAAGGTGTGACTAATGATTCTGATGAGGATCCAACAAACAATGGATGGGTTTTTGTTGCTATAACAAAAGATCAACTGGCACCTACTGCTCAACCGGTAGAACAAGCCCTAGCAGCTAAAGTTGAAGCAAAGGATGAATGGATTATTGACTCAGGATGCTCACATCATATGACTGGAGACAAAGGTAAATTCTTGAACTTTGAAGAATACAATAGAGGTTTAGTAAGATTTGGAGATGACAAAGCCTATTCAATCAAAGGTAAGGGTTTAATATCTCTTGATGGTAAGCATAACACTGACAATGTCAACTATGTTGAAGGATTAAAGCATAATCTTTTAAGTGTTGGTCAATTAGTTGAGAAGGGATTTCAGTTACAATTTAAAAATGGAAAATGTAAAATCATGAATAGAACTGGTTTGGAAATTGCAACCAGTAATCAGACTATAGGTAATATCTTTCATTTGAATAACAGTGAAAAGGCATGCTTAATTGCTCATATAGATGAAAGATGGTTATGGCATAAGAGACTATGTCATGTAAACTTTGATTGCATGGTAAAAATCAGTACTTCTAAGGCAGTTAGAGATCTACCTAAAATTGTGAAACCTCATAATACAATTTGTAAGGAATGTCAATTTGGAAAACAAGTTAGAGCTAGTTTCAAAAGTATTCTAGAAAAATCCAATAATGCTCTTGATTTAATTCACACTGATTTATGTGGTCCAGCTAGAACTAGAAGCTTACAAGGTGATAGATATTTCATAATAATTATTGATGATTATTCTAGAATGTGTTGGGTTACTTTTCTCAGAGAGAAATCAGAAGCACTTGGAAAGTTCAAACTATTCAAAGCAATGGTTGAAAATGAAATCAGTAAGAAAATCAAATGTTTAAGATCAGATCAAGGAGGAGAATTCACATCTAAGGACTTTAATACATTCTGTGAAGTGAATGGAATCAAAAGACAGTTATCAGCACCTCGGACACCACAGCAGAATGGAGTTGTTGAAAGGAAAAACAAAACTATCTTGGATGTAGCTAGAAGTATGTTATCGGAAGCAAATCTACCACATGTGTATTGGAGAGAGGTAGTTAGCACTGTTGTCTATACATTCAAAAAAGTTCACATCAAAGGTGAAACCGGTAAGACCCCTCATGAACTATGGTTTGGTAATACTCCTACTTTTAAATGTTTCAGAATTTTTGGAAGTAAATGTTATATTAGAAGAGATGAGTATATTGGTAAATTTGATCCTAGAAGTGATGAAGGAATATTTCTTGGTTATTCATCTAAGAGCAAGGCATATAGATGTTTTAATAAAAGATTGTAGAAAATTGTTGAGAGTACAAATGTAAATATTGATGAACAATTCAGAGGAACTTCAAGGTATATAGACTCTAAAATGGCAACAGAAATTGTCACAAATGAACCTATACTGAATCCACCGGTACAGAATGAAGATCCAGTTACCCTGGTGTAGACACCTAAAATTGTCATGTCTAATTAAATAAATATTTTATTTATTTAATTATCTAAGCCTAATTCTTCTATTAATTAAATAAATCTTTATTTATTTAATTAATTCATTTATCCTCTTCTAGCCTTATTTCTCATTTAAATAAATACATTTATTTATTTAAATTATCCTTTTCCTAAATTAAATAAATATCTTATTTATTTAATTATCCTACTTCTATTAATTAAATAAATCTGTGTTTATTTAATTAATTCATTATCCTTTTCTACACATGACACATGTCACTCATCTCTTAATTCCTACACTATCTACCTCTTTCATTATTTTATTATTTCTTCTACCTACCCTCTAATCATAGCCGACCTCCTTTTTACACCTCTCAATCTTATCCCTCCATTTCATATAGTGTCTCCTATATAAGGAGATGCTTCCCTCATTATCAAACCCTAATGAACTATTTTTGATCACTTGACTACACTACGATCCTACTTGCAACCACATTCCATTCTTTGTTGAGCTCTTGTGCACATAAAATTTGAGAGCAAATATATCAAGCAAGATCAATGGAGATAGGAAGAATGGAGATCAAAACCCTATTGGACATGTGATGGTATAATATTTGTGATTTCATTTGATTTGCAGTGTCTTAGGTAATCTTCATATGTTATGGTGGATCTTTGTTGATTGTTAGGCTAGGGTTTTGTGGTTGAATTCATTTAGCCTTTCAATTTTGTTATTGTTGTTATCCATTTTCACCATAAACATTTTGGCACACCCGGTGGGACCCTTGTCCCTTTGCATTTGACCCCCTTGTTGTAGGTCTTGTGTTTTTGAAGTTGCAGATCAGACATTTTCGGCAGCATTTTTGGTATTTTCACGTCTGCGCACTTTCGGATCACGTTATTGATTTTCTGGCATGTCTGAGACAGCTGGATCCGCGTCTATGTTTTGGTCATATTTCATTTTGCAGGTTCCAGGGAGGCGTGTCTGTGTTACTAAAACGCGTCTATGTCATTTTCACCCGCGTCTGCGTACAGAAAGCGCGTTTGTGGTTTTTAATCGCGTCTGTCTCACAGAACCGCATTTCTGTTGCGGAGTCGCATCTGCGTAGGCGGTAATCGCGTCTATGTATTGCCTATTTCAAAATTTTGGAAATTTTATTGATTCAGTTTTCGGATTTTGCATTTAGGGTTTCAGATCTGGTTTATTTTGGACTAACATTTTCAGATCTAGCTAACACAATTGGTGCAGCTTTCCTTGGAAGCTAAATCATTTGATTGAAGGCCCCTATTTTCACAAAGTCTTTTGGGTTTTAAAATTTACCTAACTTGTGTGTTTGCAGGAAGGGGTGATTATTTCAAACAACCCAAACTACTAACAACTCTTTAATGCAGGTCCTTGGCAAGAGTTTTTGATTTTTATTGTGTGCCTTGTTTTCATAGACTAGCAAACACTTCCATTGGTGCACTAAAATTGAATCATTGTCTTTTGTGTCTTGAGCAATAGGCTCTTTTTGTTTAATCTTTAGAGGGCCTGTCTTCTCGTGTGGTCATTAGAACTACTAGTGAGAAGAGAATGACCCAAGTGGTAGTGAGGAAAACCCACCTCTTCCGAACCACTATAATCAAATGTATTCATGGTGAAAACTATGAATAACGTGTGCTGATTAGTTCATACCGACACTGTCTCCCCATAAACCCGTTTGATCAAATTTATTTGATCATTTGTAGGGCGTAACCCCTACCAGCTGGGAGCTTTTTGTATTTACAGAGCTGAAAGTGCTGCATGTATGGCCACATGAGCGGATGCCCTTACTAGTACCTTTTTGTTTTAGAAGCCCAAATCCTTCTAGTTGTTGGGGCAGGAGGTCGGACCTCTGGTAGCAGCCCACACACATACAGTTCTTAGTAGAGATACAAAGTTCGCCATGGGGAGTTTTCATGGGGATTGATGCTTGGCTGACCCGAGAAGTCAGTGCCAAGGGTGGAGCCAGTGAGGTCAAGCATCTAAGTATCCGCTCTAAATAGCGTAGCCTCGGGGGTAAAACCTCATGTGGGATCAACAACTATTATCTTGGCCAGCCATAAGAATTGTGCTTGACTTATTTTAAACATTCAAACATTCAAGACCAAATAGCAAAACATTGTGTCTTTTGTGTCTTCAAGTGTATGCAAAACATTTTTACATCAAACAACACACTTTTTTTGGAGTCATTTTGGAGTCTAAACACTTGCAAGCATTGAGTCCTCATCAACATTGTGTCCTCTTGTCATGAAAAATAGTCAAACAGTTAGATTTGGTCACAACAAAACGACTTCACAGATTGGAAAAAATTGCACATATTTTACAGAAATGCGTCTGTGTCTATTTTAACCGCGTCATAGTCATATAAACGCATCTGTGAAGGGCAAAATAGCATTTGTGTTTATAACAGCGTCTGTGTTGAATAGAAACACGTCTGCGTCGGATAACCACATCTGTGCAGTATACAGGCGCGTCTGTATTCAAAATTGCAAGAAAATTTCACAGTCCAACAAACAAAAGAAATCAGTTTTGGAATACTTGAGCTTCCTAGGTTGTTTCTTCAGGTTTCATCTAGCATTCAACTTGTCTTTGGGTCTCACATAGTCCATCATTGCTTCACATCTCATTTTACATTCATACTTGTCTAAACTTGGGTCAAAAGGTCACTTGCTTGTCCTCATCATACTTTGTCAACACACTACATACAACAACACTTTGCTAAGTGGTCCCTCATCAAGGTTTCTTACCTTTGGGTCTCATTTGGTCTTACTTAGGGTCAAGGTCAGCTTACTCATCAAGAGAAACTATCCTCTCTTTGGAAGTCACACCTACTCTACCACATACATACTTGGTCTTACACTTTGGACATTTGCAAGTACACCTCAGATTCATTTACATTCCATCCAACTCTTGGTCTTCCATAATTTTTCCATTTTCATCTAGTCTTACACATCTTGGTCAATACCTAGTTCATGGTTGAAACCCATCTTCAAAAATCTAGGAGAGAAACTAAAGAGGCTCAAGAGTCCGCAAACATGGGTTCTTATGAGTATGACAATGATTTATTTTTCAATACTGATCACACTACATTGCCGGACATGGATGTCTATAGAAACATTCCAAATGTGGAGAACGCAGACACTACAAACAACAATGCTACACACAATGACAATATGGACAATTTTTCAATACATTCAGCAGATGTGGAAGAATCCATTTTGAATCCCCATTTCAATCGATTGGTTGAGGAAATAATGAGGAGGGATAGACAATATTTCTTACAAATGATGGCACAAAGTGGAGCCAAGATACCTCATGATTTTGACATGTCTCAAATAATGGAAAATAGGCCTTTGCAAAAAACTCACTCCAACATGGATCAAAGGAGACCTAATAGTGGAGGAAATAGAGGACCACATATGGTACCTGAATCACCATCAGCTTTGCTTCAAAAACTAGAGGTCCCACATACACATGGTCAAGTATATGATATCACCTTCGTAGACCATTATGGAGGTCTTACGCAAACAGATATGCTCAATCACATACTCAAGCTATGGATCAACCAAAGCAATTGGATATTCAAAGGCATGCTCAAAATTTGGACACAAGGAAACCCCGTGTCAAATTTGGGGGCAACAAATTAGAACAAGACATACCTGTAGAGTATGACATACATGCACAAAATAAATATGGTGTTCCTCAACATGAATCTATACCAAGTGCTCCATATATGCTGCATCAATATAGACCTCCTCCATATGAACATGTGTATGATCAATATCATCCATATATACAACAAGCTCCTCCTCAAATTGGTGTCTCAAACATGGGGTATGGTTCAAGAAGTCGATCTCCACCTAAGAGCAATTTGGAGCAACAAATCAGAGACTTACAAAAGAAAATGGAGGACATAAATGCACCGAAGCCAACATACACAATGAGAGACATATGTCCTTATCCATTTGACAAGAGCATTCCAATGCCTCCATTTCCTACACATTTTGTGACACCTAAATTTGACAAGTATAGAGGAAAAGGGGATCCTAAGGCACACATAAGACAGTTTTTCACAGCTTGCATTGAAGTAGCTTCAGAAGAGACATATTTGATGAGATTATTCCCACAAAGCTTAGGCGATCAAGCTATGGAATGGTTCTCCCAACTCCCACCTGGTATTAAGTCATGGGGTGACTTAGCAGAGGCATTTATTCAACATTTCTCCTACAACATAGAGATAGACATATCGGTCACTACTTTGTGCAACACCAAGCAAAAAGAGGGAGAATCTTTTGCATCATTTTTACAAAGATGGAGAAATCTAGCCAGTAGATGCTCTTGCGAAATTCCACAAAAACAAATGGTAGAAATGTTCACCCAGAATGCTAACAAAGACATTGGTTATGATCTAAGAAAAACTTGTTTGTCCACCTTCAAGGATGTCATTGAAAAGGGCTGAGCAACAGAAAAGGTTCTAATTGAACAAGGAGTCATTAAGATATTCAAGGAAAACAAAGATGACTTTAAAGGAAAAGACAAGCCAAGATTTTGGAATAAAAACAAGAACACAGTCAATGATGGTGTTGTTGATGCCAACACAGTGCGACCCAAATTCATCTTTTCAGGATCAAGTTCTACAAACAATCAAGTGAATACTCAAACAACTTCTAGATCACGAAGGAAGTACACTCCATTGGGAGAACCACTTGAGTCAGTCTTCAAAAAGCTAGTGGCAAACAAGGTAATCACAGTTCCAGATTTTCCTCCATATGAACCAAAGGTTAAACCAAATTGGTGGAATGATGATGAGCATTGTGAATTTCATAAAAGCAAGGGTCATAAAATAGGTAATTGTCATCGACTGAAGAATATTGTGCAAGATCTCATTGATAGAGGTGACATTGAGATTGAGGGACACTCATCCAATCAAGAACATGAGTTGTTTAAGGAACCATTCCCAAAGCACGACAAGGGAAAAGCTAAAGTCAGAGATGATCAAGCCAACTATACTAGAGCACCTTACAACTATGATTCAACTATCAATCATATCTCAATGGACAATCATATCTCTACTATTACCATCAAGAACAAAAACCCTGAGAATCCTCCTCAGCGACCCAAGATTGTCCTAAGAGGTGTTGGATCTTCTTCCGAACCTACTTCTGAATGTCATGTTACAACTTGTCGAGGTAAAATTACTTTGCCAAGTGCTTCAACTAAAAACATTGCTTCTTCATCTACCAAACCTGAGTATGACCTTATAGAACAGTTAGGGAAGACACCCGTGCTCATCTCCATCCTTGAGCTCTTACGCATATCCCCCGCTCATAAATCTATTCTTGACAAAATCTTGAGAGACACCGCCATTCCTACTGATCTGAACGTGGACCAGTTTCAAGCCATGGTGGGATACCTTTCCATTCCACATTCCCTTACATTCACAGAAGCCGATGATGCCTCCGTAAGTCAGCCACATAATGCACCATTACATATTGAAGCCTTCATACACAAACATCGAATAAAGCGAGTCCTGATAGATGGAGGAGCTGGTCTAAACATTTGTACATTGAGCACCATTAAACAATTGGGATATTCTGATAAAGCTGTGAATTCAAAAAATCAAATCACCATCAAGGCATATGATGATGAAGAACGCTCATCCAAGGGCATGGTCACCTTACCTCTAAGAATTGGGCCAGTTACAAAGGATGTGGTTTGTCAAGTCCTGGATTTAGATCTCACTTATAATATATTGCTAGGACGTCCTTGGATTCATGAAATGAGGGATGTCCCATTGACATATCACCAATGCATTAATTTTCCTCACAACGGAGTCGAGGTAATAGTTAACGGCAATCCTAATCCATTCATATATTGCAATAACTTGAGATCACATACTGAGATCATCATTCCCAGTAATCGTGAAGTTGTTCCTTCTTTGGCAAACATTGACCTTGAGTCATTGAAACCTTCGACATCAAAATAGGGTGAACTTAAAGGTAGATTTCAGGACAAAGGCATGGGAGAATACACTTTAAATTAGACCATGTATTTACGACAAGTCATGAGCTCTCCAAAAGAATATGGAAGGCCACATCCTAACAAGCAAATATCCATCATAGTATTCAAATGGGATCCTACTACCTTTCAAAGATGGGGCGAACTGGAAGAGGAAGGTTTATACAAAATGCTCTACAAAGACATTGAAGATAACACACAAGATCAGATCAATATACCCTATGAGAAATATGGCAAAGGCTTCAAGATTCTACAAAAATTCGGGTATGATGGAAAAAGCCCTCTTGGGTTACGAAAAGAAGGCGTTATGGAGCCCTTACAACCTAAATTGACTGTAAAAAGAGAACGCTCGAAGGGACTTGGTTTTCTGACTTCCAAGATCCACACTAAAAGGACAGAAGAGGCATCACGAATCAAAATTGCCAAAATTCAACAAGAGGATCGCTATTCCACAGACTCCAATGAATGGGAATGGGGTTCAGACAAATCCTCCAGTGACTATGAGCTCACCAAGACATTCAGAGAGCCAGATGAACCCACAGAAGAGGAGGAGTTTTATAACAAATTCAGAGTTGGTGAAGAAACAACCCATGAGGAGTCTACACAGTCCTTGTCTCAAGGTTCTAGGTTGAAATCACATAGGATGAGAACACCTATTCTGGAATGCACTACTAGTGATGATAATTTGGATTCGTTTGCGATCAAGACTGATGAGGAGAGTGCCATTGATGACCTCAATAATTACCTTGACATACCCAAATATAACCACATCTTCACTCTTAACCCCGCAAACTCCGAAAACATTAAAGGTCTTCCCCTTGTTCACCACCAACTCATTGACTGGGATTATGAAGGACCAACACAGTTTGACACATTCCAAAATGATGAAGCTGTTATTGACTATCTTGGCATATGAGATGATCTCCCTCCTGGGGACCATAAAGCAAGATACACTATAGAACTCAACAACATGGCATATTTTGGTGAGGGTGTCAGACCTTCCAGTTGCAAGAATGTGAAAATAAGAACAAATCAAGGGTCTTATGGCGAAAACGACACTGTGGCGCTATCTGACCCCAAAAAAGTAAAAAGAAAGGACGTATCTGAGGGTGAAAACCTCTCTGAGGCGCCCAAAGATGGAAGGCTCGACATTCTCCCAGCCTCGTATGAGGAAAAGTCATCCATGCTGGTAGAGGAGACTATCAAAACAAACATTGGTACGGAAGAGGTTCCACACAACATATTCCTGGCTAAATCATTGATAGAGTCCGAAAGGTCATAGTTCATAAGTTTGTTCAAGGAATGACAAATCAACTTTGCATGGTCATACGCTGATATGCCTAGACTAGATTCGGATATGGTAATGCATCATCTGACAGTAAAACCAGGGGCGAAGCCAGTGAAACAGAAATTAAGAAAAATGCATCCACAAGTGGCATTACTAGTCAAAGCAGAGCTGGAGAAGTTATTGGATGTCGGATTCATACGCCCAATTGATTATCTTGAATGGATCTCCAATTTAGTACCTGTCAGTAAACCAGATCGCAGTATCAGAATATGTACAAATTTCAGAGACATCAACAAAGCTTGTCCAAAAGATGACTTCCCATTACCAAATATTGACTTGATCATTGATCTCACAGTAGGTCACGAAATGTTATCATTAATGGATGGATTTTCTAGTTATAATCAAATAAGGATCGCACCCGAAGATCAACACAAAACATCATTCACTTGTCCTTGGGGAACTTTCTATTGGAATGTCATGCCCTTTGGGCTAAAAAATGCAAGTGCTACATATCAAAGAGCAATGACCACTATCTTTCATGATCTCATGCACATAACTATGGAAGATTATGTTGATGATCTCTTGGGTAAATCAGTAGACAAAAATACACATTTGGACATACTTTTAGTCGTCTTTGATCGGTTGGAAAAATACAAAGTAAGATTAAACCCCAAGAAATGTGTCTTTGGAGTAACCTCCGAGAAGCTCCTAGGATTCATTGTGTCCAAAAGAGGAATCGAAGCCAATCTAGCAAAAGTCAAGGCTATCTTGGACATGCCGCCACCCAGAAATATCAGTCAACTTCGATCCTTATAAGGGAGACTCCAGTCTATACGAAGATTCATAGCACAACTTGTAGATAAGTGTAATCCTTTTCAACACCTGCTACATAAAAAATATCAAATTCAAATGGGATGATAACTGTCAACAAGCTTTTTAGACGCTCAAAGATTATCTTTTGAATCCGCCAGTTTTGATGCCACCAGTTCTAGATCAGCCTTTGCTACTATACATATCAACAACTCCAACAGCACTGGGGGCACTCTTAGCGCAACAAATTGCTGGGGGCAAGGAAAAAGCCATATACTATTGTGTGGGGGAAAAAGCGAGACTAGGTTATCATGTCCTAATCCTACCTCTTGTCACACATTACGGAATACGAAAGAGCCTAGAGGTATCGCACAATTGGCTACTTCTTTTTGTGAAAGAGAGAGCCACGGGCTACCTATTAGGGTTTCTATTCCTTTGTTGTAATTGAAAGGTAAGATTATGCAAGTCCAATTCCTAACCCTAAAATGCAAGTATGAACTAACAACAAGATTGCAGAATTGAACCTAGACAATGGAAAGCTGTAAACACAAGGATAAAACAAGAATGCAAATGCGTACCCGGAGTCAAAATCGGACTGAAAATGTTCGGGACGGGGGCGCGGGCGCCACTGTCCTGATTCTGCACTTGAAACTACACCGGAAACTGCTATTTTGCACTCTGGAACACTGTCGAAAACTGTCGAAAATGCTGTCTGTCCGGAGGACCAAGGCGCCCAGCGCCTTTGTCCCAGGGACTAGGGCGTCCAATGCCCCTATCCTGGTAGGACCAGGGCACCCAGCACCCTTGTCCCAGTCTTTTGCTCTGCAATTTGATGTAGAGTGCTGTCTCGACCTGTTCTCTCCGGATCTGTATCTTGCGGCATCTTTCGAGTCCCGAAACCTGCACTTATATCTGAAAAAGGGTGTATGGGCGGCTATATAGGGTTTTGCCTTAGTCAAACCCCCACTTCGGTGATTTCCACCTCCACAAATAGCCAATTTGTTTTGTAAAATGTATTGTGTGTGCAGACCTAGTGTGTGTGCAAGGTCCTAAAATGCAAGAAAGCAAACTAGAGCAACCTAGAAAGTAAACCCTAATTGCTTGTAAATGATAATGTAAATGCTCTAAATCAAGATGCAAAGTGATCTAAAGCATGAATAAATGAGATATTGAAGCTTATGCAAAGACATGAAAACAACATGAAATCATACCCAACCCTCAAGGGAGAAGTACAAGCCAATCTTCAGTTGGTAATCTCCTATTGTTCTTCAATGTCTTCCAAGCCCTAAATGGATGAATGGAATTGATAAATGCTTGATAGAGGGATGTTGTAAGATGTTGAAGTCTTCAAAGATTTGCTCTTTCACTGCATATGAGGTTCCTGGAAATAAAAATCTGATCCTTTCAAATGAAGAAAGAGAGCTCTTATGTATGAAACCCTAGGTCACAATTTCGTCTTTTGGCCGACCTAGAGATTGAATATCCCACCAATTTCTTGGGGTTAAGCTTTATTTTATGATTGGATCGCGCTCCTAAAATTTTGGGAAAAATGTCCGGGCCCGTGTGCACTCCGGGCGCCACGGTCCCGACAAATTTTCACCAAATTTTTAGGGCCGTCAGATATGATGATTTTAGAGAGAATCCCAAAGTTACAGGTGATTTCGAGATGTTTTGACCCCCGAAATCAAGCCCCCAAGTTCGAAATAGGACTTAATTAGGGTTTTTGATTAGATGATGTATTGGAGGAATAAAATAAAAAGGGGCACACTTTAACGAAAGGGCCCGACTTTATGATGTGAAGGATGATGAAATAGGACCTTAGACCTAATTAATTTGATTAATTAAGTGCTAAAGGAGCAATGCAATGCAAAATGTAAAATGCACTAAGGTGGGTGCTAAACTAGGTGTGAAATTGTACCACCCTAGCAAGTGCATACAATTTATGACGCTACATTTAGCCCCCACTTTAGCGGTCATATGAGTACTACGTGCATATGCAAGCTAAAGTACAGAAAAGTAAACATCATTTGAAAAAGGATATATCCATAAGTTGTCGGATGAAGCCCCCAGCGGTATCTGCAGTACACAGTTAGGAACCGCACCCTACAAAACACACGTTAGATCACAAAATCACCTAATGCTTACTAAAGAAAGTGATGAAATTTGTGAGTAGCTATATGCCCCCCCTGTTTCGACTTGCTTATCAGGGAGGTGAAATAGGGTAGCATGTTTACTTGCGACAAATTGTATAAGAGAGCATTGATGAGGGATGTTCACTAAATAGGCTTCATCAGAGCACTTTTTGGAACATCCCGAGAGTAGGGGAGTGAAAATACGATTCCTACGCAACAAACGGTTTGAAAATTGCATCTCCCAAACTCAAGTTATGATGAAATGAGTGACAGAGGAAAATTAGGGTTTGAAAGGTAAAGATAAAGAAATGAAAGTATATACCTTGAAAGAGACATTTGCATTTGTCACTTTGTTGTTTTCTGAATACTGTTCATTGTAGCGGAGCCCACATAGCCATCATCATGCCTTCACGATGACCGGAGCATCCCACGAGGGTTGAGATCCTGCGCCAGGCCGTGATTGATGATGAGCCACTGGACGAGGTGAGTTGACTAAACATTTGACTTTTGATTTTCCGCATTTTGACTTTTTTGTGATCGTTTGCGGGCCTTGAAGGCTGATCCAGGCCCCACCCAGTGTGCCATGGTCCCCCCAGGGCACCATGGTCCCTGTGGGGTGCCCTGGTCCTCCTAGGGCACCATGGTCCCTGACAGGGCGCCATGGTCCCTGACAGGGCGCCATGGTCCCAATCAGGGCTTGGCATACGATGTTCGACAGTTTGCATGAGCGATTTTGATGATCGAGTACTGATTACGGTTATGTTTTTGTGTTGCAGGGCCTCCCGTACATGAGAGAGCATACAGCGGGACATATTCTTCATAGTTTGCGAGATCAGATTCCGCGGCTGACTCAGGCAGAGAGAGACACATTATCGATCGTGGGATTATGGTATGTGATCCTCATGCCAGCCATTCGGTTCCATCCTGCAATGCTGATGGCATTGATGGAGCGATGGGATCCTGACACATGCACATTTCATCTTCTAGTAGGGGAGCTGACGGTTACACTCGAGGATGTGTACCGTATACTTCGTCTTCCTATCAGAGGAGCGACTGTTACATACGTGACCGATCGGTCAGCGGAGGATCATCAGAGGGAGTAGGTATATTGCATAGGGAGAGTCATGCCAAGCGAGACGAGAGGTCGCATCATGGTCAGCTGGCTCTTACATCCTACAGGGGAGGTACCCCTTCTGAGATGCCTTATGATCGCCATCATAGCACTAGCCGTCTGCCCTAATGGGTGAGGCACGCACATGCATGGGGGTCTCACATGGTGCATCAGAGCGATGGAGAGACACAGGAGAGTGTATGCTTGGGGTCAGAGTATGCTTGCACATCTCTATCACGACCTTGAGGAGTATGTATTTGGACAGGGTTGCAGTTTGATGACATGCACACTTCGCCAGGTATGGATTTTAGAGCACTTCACATGCACCAGGCCTGTTGGCTTTCCGCTGAGTACGGCTAGCGAGCGACCTAGGGTGTTTGCTTATCCACTTACCAGCGAGTGGAGATTTGGAGATCTGTTATATTGGAGAGTGATTTTTGATAGACTAACAGCCGAGGTGATAGTGTGGAGACCTTACCTGCGGATGCACAGATGGGATGGGATGGGATGGAGAGACAGTTAGCATGCTTACAGAGGAACCACCTACTATAGGGATGATATTCACACATCATAGTCCCTTTCTACTTTGACCGAGTACGGAGGCAGTTCGGGCTAGAGCAGTGTGTTCCAGCCGATGTGCCCATCTATACTCGACACTCATGAGTCCTTCCCAGACCTAGAGCAGTAGCGAGACCGACGATAGATGACATCGAGACTACAGATATAGAGGGATCTGATTAGGATGTAGTCACTGATTATTCTGCAGAGCCTGGAGCACAGCATAGGTATGTCTCATGGTTTATAAGATCATATCCAGGTCCTATCTTTCCACCGGATCACCCGACAGGCCATCTAGGCCCATGGAGACATGGAGATCGAGATGAGGACCAGGGATCTAGGTCAGAGGAGCCAGAGGAGGGAGAGGGTCATGAGGAGGTGGGAGATCCTGATCCACCTACAGGCGATCAGCCCAGTGCTGAGGAGGAGGAGGACACAGATGAGGATGAGGAGGAGAGAACTGATGATGAGGAGAATGAAGATACAGATGAGGATGAGGATGCAGATGAGGATAGAGATGATGAGGAGGAGTCAGATGCAGCTCCTCACCATTCAGGGGATGATACCATAGCTCTGGATCCTCCTCTTATTCCCCAACAGGGGGAACATGAGGCGATACAGAGACCTACTCCTAGTACTGTCCAGCCTACACCCATCGTGCACAGATTAGTCGAGCAAGGGGAGCCTAGTAGATCCCAATCACAGATGCTACCGTATCATGATCCCTGTTGGCATGAGGGAGACCAAGGTATAGTAGGTTTAAATTGATTATTAATGTTTTGATGATATAGAATGGTACTAATACAAAAATCTATTCTACTGCCATAGCTAATGTGCAGGAGTGGCGTTCCCTGATTCAGCAGGCAGTGACAGACATTTCCACGATAGCACAAATCCCCAGTTCCTCACAGATTACCTATAGGCCTCAGGGGAATGCGGGTCGGCATGAGGACTTGTTTTCCCCATTCCGAGTTCAGGTAGATATATGGAGGGAGAGAGAGAGAGTCCTATCAGAGGACCTTCAGCGGGCGCGGTGAGAT
Organism: Cryptomeria japonica; assembly: GCF_030272615.1. Lineage (NCBI taxonomy): Eukaryota > Viridiplantae > Streptophyta > Pinopsida > Cupressales > Cupressaceae > Cryptomeria > Cryptomeria japonica. The sequence continues at coordinate 82,806,378 of NC_081405.1, read as the reverse complement.
CTAGCAGCAGCTCAGGCCGAGGCTACCACCTATCGCGCGATCCTTATGGATAAGGATCGTAGGAGTTCCTCTCGGAGTCACTCATGGTTTGTATCATGCTACACACCCATGGGTCCACCTTCACGGCCAGATCAGGAGGGAGCGTCCAGTCGACACTCTCTAGCCACTAGTCCTAGGGATAGGAGATGATTTTATGATGTAGGAGAGGTCACATTTTGGATGTATAGTGACCTATATTTGTATACGATCCACATATATATATGTATATATACATGCTTCTCTTTTGTCTCAAATGTGTTATCTTTAATGCTTAAAACAATGTATATTTTGCTTTGATTAAATCTAATACATTTGGTAAATGTACATGTATGTTCAGAATTTAATTTCCATGCGATTGATTTCTCAATGCACCATGATTAAATTGATACATGTGTGACTTAATTTAATCAAGTACTACATTGATGATAGGGAAGAAATATGCATTAAGTCTAAGAATCATATAACTAACGTGATTTAATTTTGAACTTAAACACAACATGATATGATTCTACTTAACACATAAAGACACTGTATAATATGCTAGCATAATGGAAATGTAAATCTTTTACAACTTACATAAATGAATTCAAGACAAACTATGAAGTAAGGAAACACGCTTGTCAAGAATGAAGAAATATAGATTAAACATCATAACATTTAATTCTATTTTGCTCTAATTAGGAGATACTAACATATTACCCAATGTTGAAGAACTGAAAAGAAGATAAATAAGGAATAAAGAATTAAGCATAATATCTACGCAAGTGCATAGCATTTATAGGTTCTTTAAGAGGCATACCGTCTACATCCACTATTTTGTAAGCACCTGATCCATAATCCTTAATAACAATATATGGTCCAAGCCAATTAGGACTAAATTTTCCCTTTTTTGCAGGTAAGGCATTCACATTGCGCTGATTCTCATAAAGGACTAAGTCACCTACTGAGAAGGAACGTTGAATAACCTTATCATTATAGCTTCGTTGTAGAGTTTTGTGATACGCTTGAATATGCTCAAGAGCGTTTATACGCTGTTCATCAAGCATCTCAAGCTATTGAAGTTGTTGTTCTCTATAAGAGTCACCATCTACTATACCTTTGAGAGAAACCCTAAGTGATGGAATCTCTAGCTCTAAAGGCATAATAGCATCAGCACCATAAACAAGATTATAAGGAGAAGTTCCCATAGCAATTCGCACACTCGTTCGGTAGGCCCAAAGAGCATAGATTAGCTGGTTACTCCAATCCTTACCATGCTTATTCACAGTTTTGCGAAAAATTTGTTCGATTATTTTATTGGATGATTCGGCTTGACCATTTGACTGAGGATAGTATGGTGTAGAAAATCGATGTTTGATATGATACTTCTCGAGGAATTTCTTCATGTCCTTGTTCTTAAATGATGTCCCATTATCTGAAATTATAGTAGAAGGTATCCCGAATCGAGAAATGATGTTTTCTAGAAGAAATTGACAAATCACTTCAGCAGTGGTAGAGCGAAGGGGAATAGCTTCTACCCACTTCGTAAAGTAATCTGTTGTGGTTATAATGAAGGTGTGTCCTTGAGATGAAGGAGGAGAGATTTTACCAATAAGATCCAAACCCCATGCGGAAAAAGGCCAAGAAGCTACTTGAGAATGGAGTTCTTGGGCAGGAGCATGAATCAGATTATTATGTTGTTGACATTGATGACATTTCTTAACAAATGAAAAAGAATCCTTCTGCATAGTTTGCCAATAGTATCCCATACGAAGCAATCTATGAACCAAGGATTTGCCTCCAAAATGCCCCCCACAGGCACCTAAATGTGCCTCTTCAAGAGCAACGGGGATTTCCGATTTGTTAAGACAGCGAAGGAGAAGACCATCATAACCCCTTCGTTAAAGGATATTAGAAAGAATGATATATCTAGCAGACAGCTTGCGGATTCTAGCCCTAGTGTTTCTATTAGCAGAATCAGGAAAGGTACCATCGGTCAAATATCTTACTATATGCGAGTACCATTCATCTGAGTCTATAAAGTCACAACATGTTACCAGACTAGGATCGTCTACAATAGCTGGAGAAATAAGGTTGTGAATAACAAATTTAAGATCAACCACAGGGTCCTCTAAAGATACAAGAGAAGCCACACATGCCATTGCATCCGCATGTCGATTATCTTTTCGAGAAATAGGTTCCATGGTATAAGAATCAAATTTTTGTAATAAAGAGATGGTAAGGTCTTTATATTGTGATAATTTGTCTTGTTTTGCTTGATATATTCCTGTTACTTGTCTTATAATCAATTGCGAATCTCCATAGATATGTATGTGTTTTATGTTCAGAGCTAAGGCTGCTTTTATTCCCACTATAAGAGCCTCGTACTCAGCAATGTTATTGGTACACAGGAAATTTAGACGATAGGATAAGGGAAGGGGTTTCTTTGTAGGAGAAATCAGAACAACACCTGCCCCCGATCCCATACGACACTTAGAGCCATCAAAGTATAACTCCCAAGTTTCATCTTTCTCTATAGAAAGAATGAAGTCGTCAGGAAAAGACTCAAGGTTAGGGAAGGAGAAAGGTGAAGGGGCCTCAGCTAGGTGATCGGTCAATGCTTGCCCTTTAATTGCTCTTTGTGAAACAAATTTAAGGTCAAATTCAGTTAACATCATAACCCACTTAGCTAGGCGTCCTGATAAATCAGTTTTAGAGAAAAGATGCTTCAACGGATCAAACTTTACCATGACGTGGACTTCTGAGTTTAAGAGATAATGTCTCAATTTCTGAGTCGCAAACACCAAGGCCAAGCATTGTCTTTCTATTGCAGAATATTGGGTCTCATAATCAAGTAAGGTACAACTTATGTAATAAACTGGACATTCTTTACCATCTTTATCATGTTGTGCCAATAATGCTACAAGAGCATGAGAGGAAGCAGCTGTATACAGAAGGAAGGGTTTGGAAGGTTCGGTAGGTTGAAGAATAGGAGGACTAGCCAAATACACTTTTAAATCTTCAAATGCTTGCTGACAATCCTCATTCCATTGAAAAGTGATATCCTTTTTAAGGAGTTGAGTAAAAGGAAAGGTACGATCCGCAAGTTGAGACACGAACCTACGAATGGCTTGAATCTTTCCTTGTAAGCTTTTAAGTTGAGACACATTTCTAGGAGGTGGCATGTTGACAATAGCATCTATTTTCTTAGTGTCCACCTCAATCCCACAATGTGAAACTATGAATCCTAATAGTTTTCCACTATCCACACCAAAAACACATTTTTGGGGATTCAAGCGCGTGTGATATTTACAAATTCTTTCAAAGATTTGATGAAGGATTTTAATATGATCCATGCGAAGAAAGGATTTGGCTAAAATGTCATCAACATAATCCTCTAAAATCTTATGCATATAATCATGAAAGATAAGGGTCATCGCTCGTTGATAAGTTGCACCGGCATTTTTAAGTCCAAAAGGCATCATTATCCAACAAAACGTACCCCAAGGAGTGGTGAAAGCGGTTTTGAATTGATCTTGAGGGTTAATAAAAATTTGATTGTATCCTGAAAAACCATCCATGAAGGATAACAAGGCATGTCCTGCCGTAGAATCAACTATCATGTCAATGTTTGGAAGAGGAAAATCATCTTTTAAAGAAGCCTTATTTAGATCCCGAAAGTCGGTACACATTCTTATTTTGTTATCTGGTTTAGCCACAGCGACAATATTTGAAATCCATGGGGAATAATCAATAGGGTGGATAAATCCAGCCTCCAATAACTTTTCAATCTCATCCTTAACAAGCAGAGCCACCTTAGGATTCATTTTTCGAATCTTTTGTTTCACGGGCTTAGCATCAGGAACTAAGACAATGTTATGAGTAACAATCTTAGGATCTATACCAGGCATGTCAGAGTATGTCCAAGCAAAGATCTCGGGGAATTCATGCAATAAATCTTCATATTGTTTTTGTTCCTCTCCATCCAAACATTTTCCAATTTTAATAACTTTCTCTTTATTGCAAGGGTCCATCTTAACATTAGTGGTGTCACTTATGAGAAGATTGCTTTGTTGAGGAGTATCCTTTAGCTGAGGGAATTCTTTCACAATCTCATCATTATCCGTCTCTTTTCCAAAGTAGGCTTTAGTGTTCAAACAATAAGGGAGTCCCCTATTGTGATGATAACGAGGAAGAGTGTCATATGCTCCTAAAAATTTAGCTAAAGCATCATTAGTAGGGAAAACGTCAAAAGCACAAGCACACGAAGGATCCCCATCAATATACTTAGGGTGTTGCATTGATAGAGATGTAGAAATAACATTAACACTAATGCATGGTCTTTTAGAAGCTTTAGTGCGCTTGTAGGGATTATAGCCAAGTCCAAAGGCATAACTATGAAAATTAGTCTCTAGAGGAACTTTTATCCCTTGTTCATGAGCACCACAACCATTTCCATGATACCCATGCTTAGCAAAAATGTGAAAACCATGACCATAACGATCAGCCATTTCAGGAAGAGAAGGTGGTTTTTCATAAGACAAAGAATCAAACTCTTCATAATTAGAGGTGTGAGGAGAAGAAGTTTGAGAAGCGGCCACAAAATTATTACTCATAGGTTCGGGTAAGATTGATTGATTTTTAGCTTCTTCCTTCTTTTCAACTTTAAGCTCTCTAGAAGGAACCTTATATTCACCTACAAAGGTGGGATTAAAATCAAGAGATCCCCAATCGTCTTCTTCGAGGATCTTCCCAGGATCAAAATCCTTCTTATGTGTAGTTTCAAGTCGAGAAGAATCTTCTTCAAGAGCTCCAGACTCATCCAAAGAATTTTGATCATCGGAGAGCGAGGATTCATCGATAGGTATCTTATTTAAAGAGTCATCACTAGATGAGGATGGCTTAGAAGAACCCCCCTTGGAAGTAGATGTTTGCAAACAAGCTTGAAAATTAGTATCACCTATCAAGGTATATGTCTTATTGTTATAAATAAATTTAACTTGTCTATGCAACGTAGAGGGGACAGCTTACATACTGTGAATCCAAGGTCTCCCTAGTAGCAAGTTGTATGTTAGATTTCCCGACATAACATGGATAGGTGTAGGCAAAGTAACAGGCCCCACTGTGATGGGTAAGGTGATAGTACCTAATGAAGTTTTAGCCACATTATCAAAGCCTTGAATAGGATGAGAGTCCAGTTGAAATTAAGGATGTATCCACATTCATCTTATGCAAAAGATTAATGCTACACACATTGAGACCAGAACCATTATCCACTAGTGTTCGTCTTATAGCAGTGTCTTTCATGATAACCACAATCATCAAGGGATCATATTGTTGTTGGATTTCACTAGTAGGCAACTCATCTTGGGTAAACACAATTTGAGCTTTAGGATTAATCACAGAGTTAACCAAAGATGCTATATTACTAGATGTATTTGGTGGAGAAACATTCAAATCTTTCAAGGCATCTTGTAACATTCCATGATGAGCGGAAGAAGTTTGAATCAAATCCCAAAGGGATATCTTAGCACGGGTAGCTTTAAGTTGTTCTATGAGATCATATTCTTTACTAAGAACTTGCGAAATACAGGGAGCTTGTGGAAGAATCGGTTGAGGATTCGGAAGAGAAACTGGGATAACAGGAGGAGGACTAGGCTGCCTATTATTTCTGGTATGATAAGTATGGGCAACCGCATGATAACTCTCTCTAGTTATTTGCTTGGCATAACTATAAGGACTTATAGGTTTTCTTCCTTGCATAATGATGATTGGTTTATTTGGAGTACGAAAGGAATCATGATCATACCCTCCTTGTACAGTAAGGAGAGGTGATTTAGGAACTTGAAAGGTGGGAGAAGGATAAGCTCCTTGGACTTCAAAGAGAGGCTTTTTATGCTCATTCAAGTTTATCATGTTAACTAATTTAGAAGTCTTGTTCTTGTTTGAAGATTTTGATAAAGCCAAAAAGTCATCAAGAGCATCATCCAACAAAGCATGATCATATCTATTAAAGGGTTTATCTTTTGATTCAAAAGGAGACATCTCCTCATAGAGGGGATTGTTGAAAACAACCATGTTACTAGATTTAGTGGAAGAGTTGATAGGAATGTACCCTTGAGAGGACTCATTCAACTTATCTTTCTCATCGCAACGAAATGGCATAGTAACAAGGTTTATGAGTTTTTGGTAAAATGAAGGTTTGGTATCTTTAGGGTTCAAAAACTCATCTAAAGCTTCATCTAATTCATCTTGGCTATACTCATAATAATCATCATAAGCATGAACATTTTGTAAATTAAAGTCTGACATTCTGAAATAAAAGTTGCATAAAATTTAAACATACAATGTCAAGAAACACACTCTTTTTTTTTTTCTTTTTTTTTAATGAAAATGAAATGAAAACACACTAAATCTAGATCTGGATCTAACAAATGCAATGCAAGAAGAAGCAATGATAGGTTCACATCGGGCTCACCAAAATGTGTGGGGGAAAAAGCGAGACTAGGTTATCATGCCCTAATCCTACCTCTTGTCACACATTACGGAATACGAAAGAGCCTAGAGGTATCACACAATTGGCTACTTCTTTTTGTGAAAGAGAGAGCCATGGGCTACCTATTAGGGTTTCTATTCCTTTGTTGTAATTGAAAGGTAAGATTATGCAAGTCCAATTCCTAACCCTAAAATGCAAGTATGAACTAACAACAAGATTGCAGAATTGAACCTAGACAATGGAAAGCTGTAAACACAAGGATAAAACAAGAATGCAAATGCATACTCGGAGTCAAAATCGGACTGAAAATGTTCGGGATGGGGGCGTAGGCGCCACTGTCCTGACTCTGCACCTGAAACTGCACCGAAAACTGCTGTTTTGCACTCTGGAACACTGTCGGAAACTGTCGAAAATGTTGTCTGTCCGGAGGACCAGGGCACCTAGCGCCTCTGTCCCAGGGACTAGGGCGCCCAGCGCCCCTGTCCTAGCAGGACCAGCGTGCCCAGCGCCCCTGTCCCAGTCTTTTGCTCTGCAATTTGATGCAGAGTGTTGTCTCGACCTGTTCTCTCTAGATCTGTATCCTGCGGCGTCGTCCGAGTCCCGAAACCTGCACTTATATCTGAAAAAGGGTGTATGGGCAGCTATATAGGGTTTTTCCTTAGTCAAACCCCCACTTTGGTGATTTCCACCTCCACGAATAGCCAAGTTGTTTTGTAAAATGTATTGTGTGTGCAGACCTAGTGTGTGTGCAAGGTCCTAAAATGCAAGAAAGCAAACTAGAGCAACCTAGAAAGTAAACCCTAATTGCTTGTAAATGATAATGTAAATGCTCTAAATCAAGATGCAAAGTGATCTAAAGCATGAATAAATGAGATATCGAAGCTTATGCAAAGACATGAAAGCAACATGAAATCATACCCAACCCTCAAGGGAGAAGTACAAGCCAATCTTCAGTCGGTAATCTCCTATTGTTCTTCAATGTCTTCCAAGCCCTAAATGGATGAATGGAATTGATAAATGCTTGACAGAGGGATGTTGTAAGATGTTGAAGTCTTCAAAGATCTGCTCTTTCACTGCATATGAGGTTCCTAGAAAGAAAAATCCGATCCTTTCAAATGAAGAAAGAGAGCTCTTATGTATGAAACCCTAGGTCACAATTTCATCTTTTGGCCGACCTAGAGATTGAATATCCCGCCAATTTCTTGGGGTTAAGCTTTATTTTATGATTGGATCGCGCTCCTAAAATTTTGGGAAAAATGTCCGGGACCGTGTGCACTCCGGGTGCCACGGTCTCGACAACTTTTCACCAAATTTTCAGGGCCGTCAGATATGATGATTTTAGAGAGAATCCCGAAGTTACAGGTGATTTCAAGATGTTTTGACCCCCGAAATCAAGCCCCCAAGTTTGAAATAGGACTTAATTAGGGTTTTTGATTAGATGATGTATTGGAGGAATAAAATGAAAAGGGGCACACTTTAACGAAAGGGCCCGACTTTATGATGTGAAGGATGACGAAATAGGACCTTAGACCTAATTAATTTGATTAATTAAGTGCTAAAGGAGCAATGCAATGCAAAATGTAAAATGCACTAAGGCGGGTGCTAAACTAGGTGTGAAATTGTACCACCCTAGCAAGTGCATACAATTTACGACGCTACAACTATATCAGTCGCACATTGGTGGGATATGAGCTAAACTACACACCAATCGAGCATGCATGTCTCGCCGTGGGCTTTTCTTTACAAAAATTATGACATTACATGCTTACTCATATGACTAAGTTAGTTGCAAGGATAGATCCATTGAAATACCTCCTTAATAAAGCAACACTTACTAGGTGACTGGCCAAATGGGTAATGATCCTTAGTGAATTCGACATCGAGTATGTGGATAGAAAAGCAATAAAAGGACAAGCCATTGTGGATCAATTAGCAAATGCCCCCATGATTGATGATGTTCCTCTAAATTCAGAATTTCCAGACGAATCCATTTTAACAATATCACATGCAAAGCCATGGCAACTATACTTTGACGGCTCATACACACAGCATGGGGTAGGAGCTGGTATTCTCTTTATAACTCCTCAAGGAGATTCTATACCAAAATCATACCGCTTATCATTTCCTTGCACTAACAATATAGCGGAATATGAGGCATTAACAACTGGATTATGAATTGCAGTTCAGTGGAAGATCCAGGAACTTCATGTTTTTGGGGATTCCCAACTTGTCATCCGTCAAGCAACTGATGATTACCAAACAAAAAATGAAAAATTACTGCCTTACAAGCAAATGGTGGATGATTTGAAACAACACTTCACAAAGATAGATTTTGAGTAGATACCAAGAGAGCAGAATCATGCTGTAGATGCCATGGCTACAATTGCTTCACTGATTGATCTACCTCAAAATGAGACCTGCTATGAGTTCTTGGTGGACAACCTATTGGTTCCTTCATATGAGATCACTCCTACTGAAATGATATGTGTTGTTGGTCTCGAATCCCAGTTATATGGTTCCATCTTCACATACCTTCGCGACAATACCCTACCTCCTGATCTATCAAATAACCAACGTCACACCTTCATTCGCCAATCCTCTTGATATGTCATTTTAGCTGATATCCTATACCGGTGAGGTCTAGATGGCACTCTTTTTAGATGTTTAGAAAGCGATGAAGCTCAGATTGCGTTACGTGAAGTGCATGAAGGGATATGTGGTCCACATGCTAGTGGTCCTACCTTGGCCAATAAACTCATTAGGACTGGATATTACTGGCCCAATATGGAAAAAGACTCATATCAGTTTGTCAAGAAATGTAAGCAATGTCAAATTCATGGAGACCTCATACATGCACTAGCACAAGAACTACAACCACTTGCGTCTCCTTGGCCCTTTTGTCAGTGGGGACTCGATCTCATAGGCAAGATTCACCCTCCTTCCTCTAATGGTCATAAATTCATTATCACAGCCACAGAGTATTTCAAAAAATGGATTGAAGCCATGCCTCTCACACAAGTCACTAGAAAACAGATTGCTACATTCATTCTTAACTATATCATATGCAGATATGGTATTCCTGTTTCCATTATTACTGATAACGAGCATCCCTTCAAAAATCAGGATGTTCGTGAACTCTGTGACCGCTTCCATATTTCCCATCATTTCTCCACACCGTATTACCCCCAAGGTAATGGCCAAGGTGAGGCGTCTAATAAAACAATCCTTAAAATCCTCAAGAAGACAGTCGATGATGCTAGCCGTAATTGGCATATCCAACTCAATCCTGCACTTTGGGCCTACTGCACAAGTGTCCGCACACCTACAGGAGCTACACCCTATTCACTTGTTTATGGCGCTGAAGCCATCTTGCCTATTGAGGTCGAGTTACCCTCTTTACGGGTCTCTTTGCAAAACATTATCACTGATGAAGATTATAGGGTCTCTCGCTTACAAGAACTAGAACTGTTGGATGAACGGAGACAAACTGCTTTTAATCATCTCAAGGCTTACCAACAATGAATGAGTCACAGCTACAATCACAAGGTCAAGCCTCGCACATTTGAGGTAGGTGACTTGGTTCTCAGAGAAAACCCCAAGAATCAGCAAGACAGAGAGAAGAAGGGCAAGTTCGAACCAAATTGGCTTGGTCCTTACATCATTACAGCAGCATATGGATCTGGGGCATATTAGCTCTCAACTACAGAAGGTGAACCTTTGGAGGATCCTATCAACAGCATGCACCTTCGTAGGTTCTACACATAGTTCTTCAGAATATCCTAATTCAAAAATACAAAAAAAATCATAAACACAAAAAAAAATCATTACTTGGTGAAAACCTGGCAAACAGGCACCTTGTGACACAAAAAAAATGAAAAATCAAAAAAAGTAAAGAGAAATAATTTCGTCCAATGGTGAAAACTACTTTGGTGGTGCCCTGGGCAAGTACCATGGTGAAAACTGGGTCACCAGCGCCATGTGTAGAGACATTGCTCCTCCCTCCTTCAAGATTCACTTTCATCCTTTCACTTTGCACACACTCACGACCAATTCATCCATAATAAATCAAATCCTATCTGTGGCTATGGCAAATCCTATGTCTAGTGATGGGTGTGGAACTAAGAACATCACATCTTTCAAGGAGTATAGTTTCTTCCAGCTTCCTTCAGTCTATTCGTGCACAATCCGCAATAAAGCAACATTTGCATTGCCAGTCTGCAATAAAGTTTCATCTTCTCTACAATAAAGTATCAGCTTCATGGATTCAATCAGTTTTAGATGAGACAGCAGTAACAATGAGCTTCAACAAATCAAATCTTTCAACAGACTCAGACAACATCTGGTTCAGTGCTATCTATCCTTTTTGTAAAAGTAAACATTGTGACCACAATCGAATAAGACATATACAAGTGACAAGAGACACTAAACTTGAGGACTACAGTGGACGTTGGTGTCAAGTCTTGGTTTTCTTTTGATTTTATCTTTTGGTGACATGTCTTTTAGCTTTTCTGGGATGTCTCTGACTAGAGATTCTATCTCCAAGATGTTTTTGACTAGAAAGGCAAGGATGGGGTATCGTCACCTACTTGTATTTGCTGTCTGTGGATTGTCTCTTAGTAATGCTATGACTTGTCCAAGGATATGAGGACATTGTGAGTCTAGTATGAATTGGGGCATTCCTTGTTTGTGACTGTCTTATCTCCATGCAAACAGGTACAATGACTTTCTGGGTTGAACAAATGCTTCAATTGTCATAACCTACTTGCCATAATAAAGCTCAATGATGATAATGCACAAGAAGCTCTTTCACTTTCATATCTTCTATCTTTCATCCCCCTTTCTTGATTGACTTCCATCATCTTTCTTGAGTCCGTGTAGCCTGCTATCACATGACTGAGTATAATGACACACCAAAAACATTTGCGTTTCATGTAGTTGCACCTGCATTACCACATATAAGCATTTCATACATACATATAGATATCACAAATGCATCACATCCTACACACAACACCTGTTAGCACAATTTACATTTACATTATCATATTCATCTGCATTACATACATTCACATTTGCATCATGCATACGCATATAAAACATAAAAGAACATAATATATTGCATTGCATCATATACATATTTGCATCCATATTATAAGCATCACACAAAACATACATCATTAAACATCTCATCACATAGGTACACATGCATATAGCTGCCGCAAAAATGAATCATCTCATATATATAATCATAAGTGTCATGATACAATGATGTCAAAAATACATATGGCTACAATCACCCAAAGGTGTCTACATCATCATACAAAAAAATGGTACAACACTGATACAATGGGAGCCCTCTATGGCTATGATGAACTCCCTCCCTTGGAGCCACCTGGCCTCGGTGGAATCTGAGCCCCTGAGGGACCCACCCCAGGATCATCCTGCCTGTCCCCTCTATCTGGTGGTGGTGGAGGACCCATGACCCCACCACTAGATGCCTGCCTCCTTCGACTCCCTCTTGTAGCTGTCACTGTATGCGACGGTCTATGGAAGCTCCTCGCCCGCTGATCTGCTGGCACTGCACCGTAGTAGAGGTCCCTCCAGTACCCTATCTCCTCTCCGGCCCATAGGACATATGCATATCCCGCCCCTGTGTCCTCCGCTACCTGTCTCCCTGCCTTCAGCGCTGTCTCAGCCTCTGTATATTGCTGGATAGCCTGATCTCTCTCCTGCTCAGTATCTCTGAGCCTCATCCTGAGCCGATCTCTCTCCCTCTCCAAATCCTGTATCTCATCTGCCTGGCCCTGGTAGATCTCCCTAAGCTCAATCAGCTCATCCTCCTCTGGGTCAGCCCCCTCTGCCTCTGCTTGTGGCTCCCCCTCTGCGGGTGCCTGCCCCTGTACCTATACCTGTACTAGTGCCTGTATGGGTACCTGTCTCTGTACATTCCTCTATGTCTGTACTTGTCTCCATCCCTATTCCTATGCCTGTACTCGCACCTGTCCTTGTCTCTGTACCTGCCTGGGACCCTGTGCTGCTGGTACCTGTAAGGGCAATCCACCACGACCCCTCACCACCTGAGCCTGTCTCTCCTCCCCACCCTCCCTCTGAGGTGCAACCCGCCTCTCCCCAACTACTCCCCTCTGCCTCTGTCGGCCTCTACCCCCATCACCTCCACCATCATCATCATCGTCCCCACCTCCATCTCTATCCAATAGCTCCCCTGGATCTGTCAATCGTGGGAATGGATGCTATGCCCAATATGCTGAATACTCAGCATCCATCCCGGTGTCCTCAATCTCAGGCCACATGTCCCAGGGTAGGGGCACCATCTCTGCCAGCTATGTAAGCGCCTGATCATATGACAGTAGTGGCCCAAACTGCGCCTGATCTCTGACTGTGCGGGCATACATGCTCGAGCCCCATGGCATCCTCTGAATCCTACCATACTGCCTGCAAACCCTGTCCACAAGATGCCTCTCTAGCACATAGGGCATCCGCCCAATCAGGTACCTATTCCAGAAGGTGTAGGGTAGCTCCACTGCATCATCCTCCCACTCCTCACAGCCTAGATATGGTCTCCATATGACCACATCGATATCATCTAGCACCCACCGCCAATGCTCCAACCTGCCAATCCGTGGTTGCGAGGTGATCATATCGTACAGATGCACAAAACTGTGTCCATGTCCCCTGCCTCTGAAGTGTATCGGCCTCGTCACTGGCAGATGCTCGTAAGCCCAAACCTGCAATAGTGTCACCCCGCAGCCCAATCCCACTGACCCATGATAAACAAACTGGTGAAGCTTGTAATATAAATGGGCCAGCAGACATGGTCCCCAGGCATATCTGGTGTGCTGTGTCACCAGTGTCTTCAGTGCTCCCCCCAGCCCACAGCCAATCCCCGTGTCGCCCTGTCTGGACATAGGAATCTACTGATCGCTCCTCTGATCATGGCCAACAATGCTAACCCTGTAGCGGTCATGGTGTCCCATGCCACGTGTCCTACCCTCATCTCTAATCTAGGGTCCTGAAATACCCGTCTCAATGCCTCTCGGTCTCCATCTCGATTGTAGGGGATCAAATCTCCATCGATCGGCACCCACAGAATCCTATATACATCCTCAAGGGTGACTGTCATCTCACCCATCAGTAAATGGAATGTGCACGTCTCAGAGTGCCATCTCTCAGCAAGTGCCGTTAGCAAACCCATGTTTTCCTGAAACTCAGGCACATACAATACATGTCTCAGACCCATCTCCTCGATGGCAGCTCTGTCTCCAACCGACAGCTCAAGTCGCAACCTCTACGTCGACGAGAATCTCTCCCGTGACTCCAGCATCGGCAAGTACTCCTGCAGTCAAGCAAATCAAATCATGTCAGTCATAGTGGCATTCACTGTTTATCACAAAATGCTACTCGTTATCTAAATGCACATAGCTATTTATTCTAGTGACACTCACTGTTCATCACAAAGTGTTACTATCTATCCTAGTAGTACTCCCTGTTCATCACAAAGTACTTTGTGGGTGACACTCACTGTTCATCACAAAGTGTTACTCACATTTGCACTCCTTGTTCATCACAAAGTGCTGCTCATACTTTGGGTACTCCCTGTTCATCACAAAGTACTCTATCTTGGTACTCACTGTTCATCACAAAGTGCCTTGATCTATCCTAGTCTTCCTAGAGGACCTGCTTGAGTGTATCCTCTCAGCAGCTTATCCAATCGACAGCGTATGTTCATCACAGAACTGCCGATTTGACCTAGAAGACCAAAACTTGCATTTTTCAACGCAAACATGCTTGACTGACACAAATGCACCTACAGACTGCACAAACGCGCCCATACAACAAAGACGCGCCTGTATAACACAAACATGCTTATACCATGCATAAACGCGACTTGGCGACACAGATGCCCCTAAATGACATAAACGCGCCCGCATCCGACGCAAATGCGGTTCCAGACGCAGATGCACCTGGCACCTACACAGACACGCCTGGCGGACATAGACGCGCCTGGCACCAACACAGACGTGTTTAAATGGTTTTTGACATTTTTTAACTCTACTTCTAAGCACATTTATTGCTCTATTCGACATGCATTAATGACAAAATTGAATGCGTCAAAGTACAAGGAGGTTTGGTGGCACTTACCGGCTCTCCTGCCTCTGCTGGCCTCTGAAATCGGCGAACACAGTTGAATCTATGCACGAAAGCCATCACTGCTGACTGCTCCTGCTCTTTTTTTGCTCTGTACTTTCATCTCGTGAATGTGTAGATGACAATGAGGATGTTTTTTCCCCCGTGGTCTATCTTATAGACTGCTCTAGCCCTCATTTCCCGAGTCAGTCTTCATTATCTCGTGACTCTGTCACTTTATCCAGTCAGTCCATTCTATCCCATCTTTCTTATCGAGAGATTGTCTGCAATCTTTTCAGACATTTTCATCCAATCTCTCAAGGGGGCATATCATTCCCATCTTAGGGCAACTCTGTATCAGTTCATATTATCTTCTTTGAAACAATGCAACAAGCCGCATTGTCTCAAAGAGGGGCAAAATGTAGAGACCTAAAATTGTCATGTCTAATTAAATAAATATTTTATTTATTTAATTATCTAAGCCTAATTCTTCTATTAATTAAATAAATCTTTATTTATTTAATTAATTCATTTATCCTCTTCTAGCCTTATTTCTCATTTAAATAAATACATTTATTTATTTAAATTATCCTTTTCCTAAATTAAATAAATATCTTATTTATTTAATTATCCTACTTCTTCTATTAATTAAATAAATTTGTGTTTATTTAATTAATTCATTATCCTTTTCTACACATAACACATGTCACTCATCTCTTAATTCCTACACTATCTACCTCTTTCATTATTTTATTATTTCTTCTATCTACCCTCTAATTATAGCCGACCTCCTTTTTACACCTCTCAATCTTATCCCTCCATTTCATAGAGTGTCTTCTATATAAGGAGATGCTTCCCTCATTATCAAACCCTAATGAACTATTTTTGATTACTTGACTACACTAGGATCCTACTTGCAACCACATTCCATTCTTTGTTGAGCTCTTGTGCACATAAAATTTGAGAGCAAATATATCAAGCAAGATCAATGGAGATAGGAAGAATGGAGATCAAAACCCTATTGGACATGTGATGGTATAATCTTTGTGATTTCATTTGATTTGCATTGTCTTAGGTAATTTTCATATGTTATGGTGGATCTTTGTTGATTGTTAGGCTAGGGTTTTGTGGTTGAATTTATTTAGCCTTTCAATTTTGTTATTGTTGTTATCTATTTTCACCATAAACACCTGGTATCATCAGAAGATTCCACAATTATTGGAGAACAACAACAAACTAAGACACCTCGGTATGTAAGATTGAATCATTCTGAAGATCAGATAATTGGAAACAAATTTAAAGGAGTTATGACAAGAGGAAGATTGACAAATGAAGAGGTATGTCTTATTTCTCAAATTGAACCATCATCTATCAATGAGGCATGTGATGATAAATTTTGGATTAAAGCTATGGAAGAAGAATTAAGACAAATTGAGAAAAATAATACTTGGACATTAGTTCCTCGGCCTAAAGATAAAAATGTAATTGGAACTAAATGGGTATTTAGAAACAAACTTAATGAAGATGGTAAGGTTGTCTAATGCCCCGCCAGGAAACCCCTAAGGGTTTAAGTTTAAAACACTCAAATAGAGTGTAAATTTTTTTTTTTTATATAATAATTAAGAGTGTTAATGAAAAGGTTACAATATTAAGATAAATTGAAGTTAACTCAATTCATTATTAGACACGACATTAAAATACAATGGAGATTATCTATCAACTTAGATATCACAGCGGAAGGCTCAGCCAATCCTAAGGAGTTTCCTAACGCGATTACACAACCTTACACCTAACTCAACTTGCGTCATTAGATCCATTAAACTAGATAACTTAATTTCGGGATAACGCATAGATCTTGATTAATGGTTTGGCATCTTCGAATTTTAGGAATCGATCATCTACTTCGGGTGGGTAGGAGGCCCTTGATAGGTTATTTAATTAATGCACTTTATTTTCATAATTTCATTAAGAGGTCTCCCAAAGGGTTCATGCTTTTAATATAGAGAGGTTCATTCCTTGGGTATGGGGTATCCATTCACAAATGATTTCATCCTTTAATGTGTTAATAATAGGCTTAATGAGATTTATACATTTAAGGTTAAACTATGAATAGTAAAGTGAGGTTTCCTTCATTTGACTTTAAAATTTTCACCCACATTTGATACCTCTTTTAAAATAGTAAACAATATGGTTAATACGATAAATTTGTTTCTTTCGGATTAACTTCCGTGAGTAGAGTGAGGACTCTTCTTTTGTTTTCATATTTAACCAACTAATGAGTTGGAATTCTTTTATGAAAGGTATAATGTGCGTAGCCATGGAATTCATTTGAAGGGTTAATAATGCAATAAGTAGACTAACTTCATTAAGATGGATATGCATTAGGCCACACGAGAACATCTTTTAAATTAAAGTATCATTAACTAGATGACAATCAACATTTCAAGATTAGAATAATTAAAATCACGGTGACATTCTCTCTTAGGATTAAAATACAATTTCCTGATTTCTTATCACCTTTTTTTTCCTTTTTGTTAAATGAACTTAAAATGAGGGAGATAATTTTACTAAGTTAAATGTAAAAACCACAAGCCAATTACTCTCCCATTTAGATTTATTTTGGCAATCATGAGGGATTCCTTTTATAAGGGATTGAAATATGGATACCTATTTGAGTTCGCACTATTATAAGTTAAACTAGTGAGGATTATTGATTTATAATTACAACATGAATTACTAAGTATATTCATCCATTATACAACATGAATACCTAATTGGGTCCACACGGTTATCAAGTTAATCCGATGAGTATTTTTGTTAAGATTAAAATGTGACATAACTTAACCATTTCGTCCAATGTAATGAAACATAATTGACATGGCGTGATCCATTTTCTAAGGTAAAAAAAAAAAGATAGATATTTATATGATGTTCATTCTTTAGTTTTAAATCTAGGAATTGTGACATAAATTTTAACTTTGCTTCCTTTTTACATTCGTTCCATTTATATACTCAATATCAAGTTAATCCAATAAAGTAATTCTAATTAAATTTCTTCCACTATTACATTTTAAAATAACATTTCCAATTTATTTTTTTTTCCCACACTTTAATTTCAATATTTAAATACCATGCCATATTCATAATTCACCACATTTTATGAACTTGAATAACTACGTTTATCCATATGAAAAATGTTATACATTTAAATTTGAATTCATTTAGTTTACACTTTGCACTATGCAAGAATACAACCATTCAAGATAATTTAAAACATAAACAAAGTACGCTATAAACATCGCATGACACAGAATATGATCTCGGAGTTCACCCCGGATGGGCTACATCTCCGGGTCTGCTCAACTGCAAGACCCTTTTGGTATTTAATATAGTTAAGGTTACATAATTACATGTCTTTACAATCTTGCCACTTAGACGATTACAATCAATATACAACAAACACTTCGGACATTAATTACATAATGATCCCTTTTGTAACGGATCCTACTAAGTACATCAAGTAAAAAGGGCAAGGATTCCTTAACAGGTGGTACCTTAAATGGGGTCTAGACCGACGTTGGATAGACCAAGGAAAACAGATGACGGGGTCCCAACAAATTTCCAAGTTAATAGATCATGCACAAACGTTAACGAGTAAATACAACATTTTCTCAAATTGACATAAACGTCTATTCAAATTAGTTAACACTAGATCCCCACTAATGATAAGATGGTTTCACAAAGGTACTCTAGCCCCTTTAAACTGCACAAGGATACATAAGACAAATTAAGGACTAACACCACCCTTTCGGTTTACTCATTAACCCTAACCGCGAGTTCTAACATTTCCCACTTAAAAGAATTAAAGCCTACATGCACTCTTCAACATTGCCAAGATAATGAAACTCATTTCCATATTATATTTCAACAAGACCAAATCAATATAGGTCATCTCATTATATATATTTATACAGATTTGATGGTTACCTGTACTAACACATATTTTAAACATATCTATTATGAACATTTATTACTTATTACAATTTTCATCTCAACACAAATTTTAATATAAAATATTGCCTAAAATACATTTATATGAATAAACCCTTTTTTATGATAGTGTAAAATAACACAACAATACTTGAACTAAATCTATTTTAATAAGCATCTCCTTTTTTTTTCTATAATACCATGAAAACCCCCCCCCAATGCAAGTTTAAACCATAATAATAAACCTAAATTTAAAAAGAAGCATTTTTTTTTTTGAAACAAAAAAAAACTAAAATAAAATAATGGGCGGCCAAACCCTAGGCGGCCGGGCCCGAGCCGAAGAGGCTGTGGCCTCCACAGAGGACGCAGGCCCCTCGGCCTCCACTTACAGTGGAGTCGGGGGTTCTGCGCCTTCCGTGGGGGTCGCAGGCCCTTCGGCTCCCCACACAATGGCGCCGGGAGGGACTGCGGCCTCCATGGGAGACGCAGTCCTCTCGGCCCCCACTGTGTGTGGGCGCCGAAAGGCATTGAGCGGCGCGCGGGGAGGGGCGGGTTGAGCTTCGGCTCCCCCCCCGAAACCCCAAATAAATTTTGTTATTAATTTTTTTTTTGTTTAATTTTTTTTTGTGTTTTCTCATTCGAATTCACAGTTCGAATTAACCCTTTTTTTTTTTGCATAAAATCTTAACCAGAATGAAATCCTCCATTATTGCCCCATTCATTTTTTAAAAAATTTTACAGGTCTTTTCATTTCCAGATTCACCCAAAACTCCATAATAGAACAAACATCTCCACATCGGGTTTTTAAGCCACCAAATCTATTAAGAACAAGAGTTTTATTCAAGAACAATCCAAGTTTGGAAGTAAACTGAAACTAAACTTCAAACATTCATGGGTAAAACTAAATTTTTTTTTTTTTGTAATCAACAAATAAATAAGGTAGTGGATTCGAATCCTACCTCAAAATGCAATTTCCAGGCATGAATCTTGATGAAATGCTTCCCATTCTGCTGCTCCCATCCAAATCTTCCATTTTTTCTTCAAAAAAAACTCCCCAAAACCAAGAACCCCCAAAATGTCTCCCAAAACTAGGTTAAAAGAAAAAGCCCTAATTTTGCCCTAATTTCAATTTCGAATTTAGGGTTTTATTTCTAAAATACAATAAATGAAAATCCAAATGGGAATCGTTCATTCCCTCCTTGTTCATTTTTCTTTTAAAATTTAAAAGCTTCTATTTCATATTCAACTTTAATTTAATTTACTGAAAATCAAACTTTTATATTTTATCAACTATACAAGTAAGAAGAAATAATTTCTTTTAAATAATAATAATTTTCCCTTTTCCCTCCAAATGCGAAAATGCGTAATTTATTGCTATCTCCCCAAATGTCTTTAAATTTTTCCTTTCCAAAAACGCATAATCTCATTAAATTCATTATTTTAAAATTAGCTATTAAATTAACTCGCTACAACATAATAAAGCGATATTTTTAAATAAATGACTAATCTAATGCAAGAGTTTAATTTATTCTAATTTCTCGACTATAAATGCATAAAAGTTACAAATGCGTAAATGAGCACACTAACCTCAGTTAAATACCTTAAACTTGCTACAATAATAATTTAAAGCAAATCTCTTTAATTACTGATTAATCATATAAATAAGCTACCTATTTAAATTTCTATATCTCTAATGTGTACGTTTAACCATAATTTTAAATTTCATACTTAGGATAACAAACCTCACTTACCTCGTGCAAGGCACGCAAATCGAGGTAGTCCTCCAAATCTCTCGACATGCATCCCAATGAAAGGCAAGCTCCACGAATCCACGCACGATGCTCACCTAACCATGGCTAGGGCAAGACGAGCATTATATGACCACTAATTCCGAATTCAAAAGATGAAAGAGCATACTCAACCTTGCAAGTTCCAAAGGAGGTGAACCTTGCCCTATGCGGTGTTGTACCTGCAATCTCCTGCACCCATGAATTCATACAAGCATGCATATACATATACATATTCAATGAAGACATTAGCTCAAGATTTATCTCAAGGGTTAGGAAACAATTACATTTACACGAAAATCGATGCAAAAGCACAATAATAAGTATGCACAGTTTATTTATATTATCTAAACTACACATTGCATATTGGTTGATCTACCATTCAAGAATGCTACATAGGAAGTCAATCAAGGTTAAACGGGTTTTAAAAGTCCGACTAGGGTATGGGCATTACAGGTTGTCAGAAATAAAGCAAGACTAGTGTGTAAGGGATATTCTCAGAAAGAAGGAGTTGATTACAATGAAACCTTTGCACCGATAGCCAGAATTAAGGTAGTTAGATTATTCTTGCCTTTTGCAGCTCACAAGGACTACAAAGTTTATCAAATGGATATTAAATGTGTATTTTTGAATGGATATCTTGAAGAAGAAGTATATATTGAACAACTAGATGGATTTTCTTTGATAGATGACAATGATATGTGTATGCGGGAAAGGTGGGTCGATAGAACTTAATATGTGAAAAATGTTCCAAAATACCTATCCACACACACACACAAGACTTCTTGATGCAAGCTATCGAATAATGAAGTATTACTCAGCTTCCCAAGGTTGGTCCCATGGTTCTCTATCTCACAATGTCCCTCAAACCAATGTTTTTACTCTCAGATCACTAAGGAAAATGGTTTAGGGATGGAAAATGCAAGAACGAGGGATGCTTTGATAGATTTTAGTATGAGATGCATCCTAAGCTATGCATGGTTCTAGAAATGCAATAAACTAGATGATAAGATGACAAGGTTAGTATGAGTACTATCCTAACATGATATATTTAGTCTATGATTGAGCTAAATGATAAAGAAATTATTCTAAACATGCATATTTAGACTAGTTCCTGATTTAAAAGAGGCTAAAATGATGAACATAAAATGAGATATGAAAGCTTGAATGTATTTGAGCATAAGTATGATACTACAAATTTGGAGGATGATTGTTGAAAATGGAGGAATGAGAGCTCTATTTATAGCAAAAACAGGGCAATGGATGGTCAGGATTGAAAGAGTTGATCAAGGGTTGAGTTTGAAAGTTGGGGATCCATGTTTGCAATTTGCACCAATGAAATGGTGACAAGTGTCAACATAGGGTTGGGTTGAGAGAAGGGGTTGGAGGCATTAAATTCCTAAGAAGACCTTATGGTTATCTAGAGGGTAAGGGTCAAGTCTAAGTTAAGATTACCCATTGGATTAAGAGTTAATCCAAGGATAAACCCTTGTGCAAATGATTAAGAGATAATCATGGTCAAAGCATTATAGGCCTGATGAGACCCTTGGGTTGGATAAAGGTTGAGTTAAAAGAAATAATTTAACCATGTAAGAGGGTTTGAGTTAACCATTAATGGTTATGAAGACTTTGGGGAGTTAATTGGTTGAAGGTTTGAAGCCTTTAATGGTTATCAAAGACTTTGAGGAATTAAGTGGTTGAAGGTTGGAAGCCTTTAATGGTTATCAAAGACTTTGAGGGTTTGAGAAGTGACCTCCCCTTGCTTAGGGATGTGACAAAGTTTAGAAGATGGGTTAGGCTAATTATAAGCGATTAGAAGAGTCTAGAAGGGATTAGATAGGGGTTTAGAAAGGCAAGTGGGAGATGTAGGATTTTGCAAGTGGATGGAGGGATAATAGGATTTAATTGAATTAAATGATTTATTCAATTTGGTTGCAATTTTGGGGAAATTAAATAAATTAGATTTATTTAATTTAGGATAACTATTTAATTAAATTTGAATTTAATTAAAAGTGGATAGGGGGGATTTAATTGAATAAAATGATTTATTCATTAAATGGGTATAGTGAATTTAATTTAAATAAATTGAGTAATTTACTTAATTAAATAGAGGAATGTGGGTAATTTAATTAAATTGGATTTAATTAAATAGAGAAATGAACATAAAATATTCATTTAGGAATATGGTCATTTTTATACGTCTACATTTTGCCCCTCTTTGAAGTGACGTGTGTGCACATGTTATTTCAAAGAAAATGATGCCTTATCATGATTTATGATCAAATGCAATTTTTGTGTCGCTCTTTTGATTTGCAAGTCGTGCCCCAGATTTGATATTTTGATGGTGATGCCCCCTCGGGAGATGAATCAATTTTGTTTTTTTGAAATTTTTTGATTTGATATGATGAGTTGCTTGCATGTGTAGGATTTCATCGATGTAATTTGTGTGTAAATTGATTCATCTCCCGATAATGTACAACATGTAAGGTATAGGGGAGACCACAACCATATTACAGGTCCGTTTGGCTAACCCTAATTTCATTTTCCTCTTATAAAAAGGGGAAAAGAGCTTTGATTTGATTCATTTGTGCCTTGTTGACTTTGGAGAAAGAGAATTTGGTTTGCAGAGAAAATGCTGATTCCATATTCTAGACATTGTTTCGAGCGCGTTCGGAGGTACCGGAGACCTGCCGCGTATGGACCACCAGTAAGTCAATGCTTTTGAACCTCTTTTGATTTTTGATTTGGTCATTTTTAGTCCTTTTTTTATTTTTAAAACTTGGCTGTACCGTTTTAGCGCATCAAAGTCGTAGATTAGCGCATACGAAGTTTTAAGTAGCGCATCAAGTCTATTTTAGGGGGTGCGTCCAAAATAAAATAGGGTAGCGCATAGGAAACAGAGGTTAGCACATAGACGCAGAATAGTGCATAGCAATAGTCAAGTAGCACACAGGGTCAGTAGGTTAGCGTGTAGGGTAGACCTAGCGCATAGGGGTCACAGGGGTTCACATGGGTAAGGGGGTTTAGCACGTAGGGCTAACCTAGCGCATAGGATCAAACGAGTAGCACCTAGGAGAGATAGATTAGCGCGTAGAGTCAGTCTAGCGCATAGGATAGGTTAGGTGGCACATGGGAGGAAAGAGTTAGCGTGTAGAGTCAGTCTAGCGCATAGGGTTAATAGATTAGCGCATAGGAAAAACAGCCTAGCGCGTGGGTAAAGTTTAGTACAGCGGGAGTCTGTTTTATTGCATTTGAAATTTTTTTGTAAGATGAGCCAAATGGTAAATTTGTTGTGTCTGTCTGTTATGATCTTATGGATGTGTCCAATATGGGTGTTGATATAACTTGTTTTGATTTGCGATTTTTCAAGTTATGTATAGATATCAATGTGGTGTTTGGATCAAAAATAGGATTGATTTGCGAACTGTGTTTCAAGTTCAATGTGTGAAGCCTGATTTGTGTTACAAGCTGATATGGGTTGGAAACTTGAGTTGTGTTACAAGCTGATATGGGTGGGAAACTTGAGTTGTTTTACAAGTTTATGTGATTGTGGAGACTTGAGTTGTGTTACAATTTTTGATATGGTTTTTGATAACTTGAGTTGTTTTATAAGTTGATATGAAATGATAGGATTTTGAACTTGATGTAGATGAGCTAATTGTTTCATGTTGTTGATGTAAGTTTGATTTTGATATGTTTGTTTTGATGTGGAAACTGATATTGGATTTGTTTTGCTTGTTGACAGGAGCGATTGGGTGTGGTGCAGTCGCGAGAGAGATTTCCCAGACCGTGGACATTGATACCGCGGTTGTCTCAAGCTGATCTAGACATTATTGAGAGATGTGGGTTGACCTCTCTGTTGGATATGCCTCGATTCACTGTGAATCGAGGGCTATTGATAGCATTGGCGGAGAGGTGGCACAGCGACACAAACACCTTACATTTTTCTACTAGAGAGATGACAGTCACCCCAGAGGACTGTTACAGGATTCTGCGGATTTCCATAGTAGGTGTACTACTACCATATGAGCAGTCGGAGGAGGGTGGGACAGAGGCACTGCGCCATATCTTCCACGATGAGATAGTCTCTAGCTATGAGATCCTGTGGCAGGAGCTTTTGGACCTAGATTACGCACCACTGCATCTGTACTAGCAGGGTTCATTGGTGGATTCCTTTGTCCTGATCGCAGGTCAAAGGGATTCTCGGTGGGATGGGGGCTGGTTTTGGAGGAGATGATCACATAGGGCTGGTGATTTTCATGGGGATTAGCTATGTTGGCCCATCTTTATAGGGGTCTACATGAGGTGGTATACCTCGGTTACGGCAGTTTGTCAGTTGGCATGACACTATTACAGGTATGGTGTTGGGAGCACATTCCAGCAATGAGGCCACTAGCAGACAGGGACAGGCCCATGGGATGCACATATGCATATGGATACAGGGGTCTAGTTGTCCAGTGTAAGCTGGGCAAACTAGAGCATTGGAGGAGAGTGCTGGATGATATAGATACGGTCACCTAGTGACCGTATACAGGATGTGAGGTGTGGGCAGAGGATGGGCTAGAGATGCCCTTTGTTTTCATGACCAGATATCTGATCGGGAGGACCCCGTTCGTGATAGAGAGATTTGTGGTGACCTGAGTTTTGAGGCAGTTTGGGCACCAGCAGGGTATTCCACAAGGAACGTGCCTATATGCATGGCGGCAGCAGGATGTAGCGGATTGGGGGCCGATTATTGATAGTGCAGTGGCAGTGGAGAAGTTTGTTGGGTTGGCCGGGCAGATATGGGATTATGCCCCTGAGATTCAGGATGTGGGCATGATTGATGAGTTTGCCCGATTGTTTGCTGCGCGGGTGGTGGCCAGGATATCTAATCCTGATGAGATGAGGCCAGCTTTTGATTCTAATGAGGAGGAGGGAGAGGGAGATGATGATGATGATGGAGAGGATTGAGGAGATGGATGAGGGAGAGGAGCTAGAGGGAGGCAGGGAGGTAGAGCTAGGAGAGGAGATAGGGGTGTGGAGAAAGCAGTGAGACAGGGGATGATAGATAGGGGGAGAGGTGGATTGGCTATTGGAGTTGGGGGAGAGGGGAGAGTGGAAGAGGTGCTAGCGGTAGTGGGGGGTGGTGATGAGGTGAGGTGACTGGCTTAGAGGAGGAGGACAGATGTGCTCCCACCTCCAGCACCGAGGATAGGCCGAGTAGGAGGAGTTGCCCCTGCATAGGTACCACTACGGGTTCAGATCCCTACACA